>NC_056728.1:617578997-617896497 GCF_019279795.1 Protopterus annectens | reverse complement strand
TGGTAAGGTAAAACTTTGGGACAAAAACTCATGGACTTACAAAATGGGTATGTATAGAACTAAAAGAGATTATTTTATAGTGCCAGAAGGTTTAGTTATTAGAAAAAGGGAGGTAGTTGAAACAGGATTTTCTAATCATCTTGCAATATGGTTAGAGATAAAAGAAAACAAGGAGTATATAAAGATAGGCAAATTAATAAAAATGATAAAGAAGAAAACATGGAATGAAAAAGGATAGAGATCAGTAATACAGTTATGGAAAGATCAAATTACTATGAGAACATATTGTAAGAATTGGTCTGACTAGTGGAAGATATTAGGAAAAATATATAAAAAAAGTTTTTACAGTGGCAATATGTTGTGAGAAAAGTAGAGAAAGAAAAATATAAAAGAACATATAATGATACATTGGAAGATATAGAACATAATGATAGAAAGTGCTTTGCTGAAGAAAATAAATTATATAAAAGAAATCAAGAAAAAATACAAGAATTGTTATTCAAGCAAAGATATTTTCTACAAGGAAAAAGGAAAGAAATATCAAGTTATTTAAGTGGATTAATAAAGGAAGATGGTAATGAGATAAATAAAAAATATAAAAGGAGAAATAGAAAAAACTCGGGAAAAGATTATGAATAGTGTAGTTTGATACTGTGTACAAAGAGAGCATCTGGGAAACAGAAAAAAAAAATTAAGCTTGTTTCCTGCCTTTCCTGTTAAGTGGTATAGATTCTGTGTTGGAGGGAAGCCTTCTAGCTTATTTTTTTTTTCTTATAACTAGCCAGTTTTCTATTTTCAGCACTCAGATCTGTTTCTTTGTTCTCAGCACTTGTTCAGAAAAAAAAAAAAAAAATTCATCTGCTTTTACTGTACTTGTGTTTCTACCTACTTTTTTTTTACTTTTGCATCATCTTAAAAGTACTCAATTGTATTTATTACTGCTTGGTGTAACTCATTCTAAGCCTTTTGGTTTAAACACTTGGGCTTCGGACCAGTTGTTTTGCACTGAGAGGGTTTGTGGTCTGCACTGTAGTGGCAGAACAGGTAGCTTACATCCTTCTAGGTTGGGAACTGCTGATTGAGGGCTCAGTGTCTGTTATTCTAAAAGTGTATTAATTCTGGTTTAAACACTTGGGCTTTCAGGCCAGTTATTTTACATTAAGAGGGTTCGTGGTCTGCACTCTTGTGGGAGGAGAGGCTGGACTCTGCCCTTCTGAGCTGGGAATTTCTGGTTAAAGGCTTATAGTGCATGCATATCTGAACTGCTTCTTACTGAAGTTGGTGCACCTTGTTTGCTGTGGCATAGACTGGATTCGGGCCTGCTGGATCTAGCTTTGTTTGTGTAACTTGAGCACTAATCCAGGCATTCTCTAAAGTATTCAATTGTATTTATTACTGCTTGGTAGTAACTTGATTAAAGTGTAGCTATCATTCTAAGTCTTTTGGATTAAGCACTTGGGCTTCAGACCAGTTGTTTTACATTAGGAAGGTTTGTGGTCTGCACTGTAGTGGCAGAACAGGTAGCTTACATCCTTCTAGGTTGGGAACTGCTGATTGAGAGCCCAGTGTCTGTTATTCTTAAAGTGTATTAGTTCTGGTTTAAGCACTTGGGCTTCAGGCCAGTTATTTTACATTAAGAAGGTTCGTGGTCTGCACTCTTGTGGGAGAAGAGGCTGGACTCTGCCCTTCTGAGCTGGGAATTTCTGGTTAAAGGTTTATAGTGCCTGAATATTTGAACTGTATCTTACTGAAATTGGTACACCTTGTTTGTTGTAGCATAGACTAGATCCAGGCCTGCTGAATCTAGCTTTGTTTATATGCTTGTTGTTTGTTTGCTTGTTATTTCCCTGGAACGCTAATTCCACCTAATACGCGGCTTCTCAGCGCTTCTGTGGATCACTAGTGATATCTGCATTGCTTACTGTACTTATTTCCTTGTTTCACTTGAAAGAAAGTTACTGTTTGTCGTTTTTGCATTTAAGTTACCTGTAACACATTGCACTTAAGTTACCTGGCACTTGCTCACTAAAGCAATTATATAAGTCAGCACTAAAAATTAAAAGCACTACACCCTCACTCCCCACTGGCCCTTGTTTTCAATTATTAAGGAATTCCCAATATTATTCTAGCATGTCCAAAGGTCAGTTGTCAATCTCCTCTCCGGTCCAGCTGGTGAATCTGGGAATCTTGAGGCAATGTTACAACTGCCTCATGTACACAGACAACCCTCTCCTCCTCCCAACAAATTCCAATCCATGTGAGAGATGCAACCATATAGCCAAACTGGAGGCTAAGCTCTCTCAACTCAGTACTGGCATAACCAGTCAGGAGGAGAAGGAAACCACACTCACTACAATTCCAGTCTTACATAGACCTACCACGACAGCAAACCAAACACATAATCACACAAAACATACTGGAGGCTCTAAATAAAGATCTGCCTAAGCAGCAGAGACCTCCAAAGCAGACACCCAAGCAACCGCTACCCCAAAACAAAACACGTGCAACACATATCTCACAAAGCCAGTGTGCTGAACAGTCACAGCCCTTAAGACTAAACAACACACCTGATACACTTGTAATAGGTGACTCTATCGTCAGGCACACTGACGTCCTGCTCACCAGGCTGAACAAGGAGAGGGTCACGGTGAGCAGCCTGTCGGGCGCTAGGATCTGCCACATAACACAAGCACTCAGGTCACTTCAAGGCAAGTACAAATATGACTCAGTCATTGTCCATGCTGGTGTGAATGACCTGAGATGTACCTCCCTGGACTACATGAAAAGAGACATAAAGGAGCTCTCTGAGCATGTAGCCCAGGCCGGTATGACCCTGACCTTGAGTAGCATCTTACCCTCACCAAGAATGATGCCACAATATGAAGACAAGATGATCAATTTCAACAATTGGCTTAAGTACTGGTGTCATTCAAAGGGGATCCAATGCCTGTCAGCTTGGGATGATATGCTCGGCAAGCCACGATGCTTCTCTAGGGACGGCTTGCACCTGTCACCCCTGGGCTTTCGGATATTGGCAAAGGCTCTTGCTACCCCATAGTGCCTTTTTTAGGCAAGGCTCAAAAGACAAACCCACCTCTATAGGTATCACAAGGGATAAGAAACTAAGAGTAATGCTACTCAACGCCAGAAGTCTAAACCTCAAGATGCATGCACTCGAAACTCTCCTTAGCATGGAGAACATCGATATCTGTGCAGTAACAGAAACCTGGTTCAGGGCTCCCGAGAGCACCCCAGCACTACCAGATTATACCTCATACCATGCTTTTCGGCCCCAAAACTTGGATCGAACCACAAAAGGAGGGGGAGTATCAATATTCATCAAAGATACCCACACCTCCAGGTTGGTGGCAAAGCACGAAGCATCAGAGACTATCCATGTGCAACTAACAGTGGGTAAAACTGCCTTCCAGTTTATAGCCTGCTACAGACCACCCTCCCAAACCCAGGAACCCCACTCGGCCTTCCTGAGAACACTGGAAAATATGAAGGTCTCTCCAAACACCATTATATTGGGTGACTTCAACTACCCAAACATAGACTGGGAGCATTACTCTAGCTCCAACACCCTAGCCCAAAGATTCCTAGAATTTATAAACTCAAATGCTATGGAACAACTTGTTACCACTCCCACAAGAGGGGAAAACATACTGGACCTGATCATCACCAACATGGGGACTCTATGCTCCAGACCAGAAGTGTATCCCTCACTGGTAAGATCAGACCATAAACTAATCTCACTGGATATTCACATCCCGACCCCACCCCCTGCCCAGAAAACCACAGTGAAAAACTTCTCTAAAGCAAATTTCACACTCCTCAAAACCGAGGTGGAATCCTTCAAAGCCCCCGGGCCTGTGGAAAATACGGTCCAGACCGCAGAATCCTTTATAAATGCATTCTATGAACACCTTCAGGAATGCATGGATCATGCGATCCCAAATAAAACCAAGACCCAATCCTCCAAAGGCAGACGTCCTGTCTGGTGTACCCCCGCCATAAACAAACTATACAATAGAAGGAGGAAGCTACTAAATGATAGAGCAAAATCCCAAAAAGGGAAGGCATCACTGATCAGTATTAGCAAAAAACTACGGGCACTCATAAAATTGTCTAAGGCCAGCTTCGAGAGAAAAATTACACAGGACACTAAGGATAATCACAAGGCTTTCTTTAGTTATGTTAGGAACCTGGGTGGTAATTCCCAGATATGCTCAGAATTAGTCCAAAATGACAAAAAATACACTGAACCCACAGACATTGCCAACATCCTAGCTGACAGGTTCAGCGCAAACTTCTCCCCCCTCCCCACCAAAAGTGCAAATATCTATCCCAGCAGAGTGCTGCCCCCCTGACATCTCAGATGCTCAGTTAAGAGCCGCCCTCTCCAAAGCAAAAAACACAGCATCAATGGGACCAGACGGTGTCCCAGGCTGCGTCCTACATGAACTCCAAGAAGAGCTAAACCCAAACATAAAACTACTGTTCAATCTCAGCCTTACTACAGGATATGTGCCCAAAGAGTGGCATACAGCAACAGTAGTCCCTCTCCATAAAGGTGGTGCCTCAACGGATCCTGAAAACTATCGCCCCATAAGCCTGACTAGCTTGATCTGCAAAGCTATGGAAAGGATCATCATGGACCTCATAAATAAAGATATTGGGGACCTACAGACACTGGATCCTACCCAGTTCGGCTTTGTTAAGGGCAGATCCTGCCTCTTAAACCTGGTTGATTTCTTTGAAACAGTCACCAAGGCCATTGATGAGGGGAAGGTGGTCCACACAGCCTACCTGGACCTCGCAAAAGCCTTCGATACAATACCCCACTCGGGCATTATAGATAAGCTCACCAGCTTAAATATAAACCCCTATGTCACTAGATGGATTGCAAACTGGCTCAAGGACAGAACCCACATGGTTAGAATTGCTGGAGCCATGTCAGACTCCAAACCAGTTACAAGTGGTGTCCCACAAGGCTCAGTCCTGGGACCTCTCTTGTTCGGTATATATTTCTCGGAGGTACAGGCCAACACGGAAGGACTCTGGCTGACCAAGTTCGCAGATGACTGCAAACTGGATGCCATAATCGACTCTCCAGCCGACACAAGCATCCTCCAAAAGGGCCTCATAGAAACAGACAACTGGTGCCAGAGCCATGGCCTCAAGCTAAATGCCAAAAGTGTATAGTCATCCCTTTGGCAAAAACAAAGTGCCCACAAATTACCACATAGGTGGTAATCCATTAAGTACAGAAGAAGTAATTAGGGACCTGGGGACCCAAGTTGATAGCAAGCTCTCATTTGACAACCACGTGGCCAAAGTGGTTAGAAAAACATTTTATATAGCCCACCTAATCATGAAGGGATTCACATCTAGATCAGGGGAGGTCATCGTGCCTCTTTATTCATCCCTCATCAGGCCCATAATTGAGTACAATGCCCCTTTTGGGATGTACCTTACCAGACACCGGCAGCAACTGGAAAGACCCCAAAAGTACCTCACCAAGAGGATCAAAGGGCTCAAACAGATGCCATATGCTGCCCGGTTAAAGAAACTCCAGCTCTACTCAGTGGCATACCGCCTGTTCAGAGGCGATCTGTGCCTGACGATAAAGCCATGTCCAACCCGGAATTAATGGACATGCTGCACCTCAGAAAATCCAAATCCCATCGAGCTACGCTCGAGAGACTTGAACCTCAGCACTGAAATAAATAGGACATGCTGGAGGGACAGATTCATAATCCAGAGGCTCCCTTCACTCTGGAATAAAATCCCAGTCCAGGTTAGGCAGAGTCCCTCATTGACTCTATTCAAGAGGAATCTTGATGAGTGGATGGGAGATCGTAGGTTTACCCCGGGTATCACTTCTGTGTCACTGTTAGACAGAGGCACAGTATACTAACCTCGAAAAAGGGCATAGCAAAATAAATTTAAAATGGGTGGCGAAAGCCAAACACATTCTGGCTAGGCTTATAAATGCCCTAGGGCAGATAGCCTAGTATGAACCTATGAACCTATGAACCTATGAACCTATATATACAAAAATGTTTAAAGGAAAA
This sequence comes from Protopterus annectens, assembly GCF_019279795.1. Classification (NCBI taxonomy): domain Eukaryota; kingdom Metazoa; phylum Chordata; order Ceratodontiformes; family Protopteridae; genus Protopterus; species Protopterus annectens. The sequence goes on along the minus strand of NC_056728.1, from coordinate 617,890,417 downwards.
AAGAGGGTACTGAAAAAAATGATTCAGCTGCAGGACCAGATGGAATAACGTAGGAAATGTATAAAAAAATAAGGGATTGGTAGAAGATATTGTTTTAAAGATTTTGAATAAATGGTTAAATTAAGGTTTTATGTATGAAGAATTATGTAGTGGAATACTTAAAGTCATATGGAAGAAGGAAGATGGAAGGCAATTAAAAAACTGGAGACCAACTATATTGAACAATAATGATTAAACGATCTTTATGAAAATAGTACAAGAGAGATTTGAAACTAAAATGGAAAATATTATGGAAGATAGTATATGTAGTATAATGGGGAATGGTTGTCAAGAATTATTAATGATAGTTACAGAAATTATGGATAATATGAACAGAAAAGAGAAGCAAAAATCATGATAGGAGACATTAATAAGGCATTTGAAACAACTGGACATGAAATCTTATGGGTAATAATGAAATAATATAAGTGAGAAAGTTAGGAAATTATGTATGTCAGAGTTTATAATAAAGAAAACAAATAGTTGTAAATGTCTGGTTAAGCCATTAGGTACATATGAAGAGTGGTGTAAGGCAGAGATTCCCATGCGTTGTACATTCTTTGCATTAGTTATTAATGTGATAGTGTGTGAAATAAATCACAACATGAAGGAGGCAGGGTATATAACAGCAGAAGGGTTAAGAGTTCCAGTTCTGTTAACATATGGAGATGACATTATAATAATTGCAAAAACAAATTTGGATAAAAGAAGTAATAATTTACATAAAATAGTGTCTAGAGGTGATAGGGATGGCTTTAAATAAAGAGAAAAGTAAAGGTTTAGGTGATGTAGTAAATATATGGGGTATATATTTTAGAATGAATGCAATTTCTGTGTTAGATATAACATTTGGGAGGAAAGATGTAAGTAAATTCAATGGGAAAAAAACAATAGATGAAATAAAACAAACCTGTCTTTTCTGGAGAACATATAAATTATCATCCAGAGAAAAGGCTTATTTAATAAATTTAGAACTGATGGGAAAATAGCATACTTAGCAAGTGTAGCTATGTTGCCAACAGTATTTGAAAAGTAATTATTGTAGATATATTGTTTTCATTCATATGGAGTTCTAAATTAAACCCTGTAAAAACAGGACTTTTGTATGCAAATAAAGAGGAAGGAGGTTTATGGTTAATTAACCCAGTGGTATATGTTGCTTCATTAAATTTGCACAAATTGTTAAAGTGAACAAATGAAAAAGATGAGAGATTAGTACTAAAACTGTATAAATATAAGTATAATGAATTTTGGGGTATGGTAAAAATGAGTAAAAGAGAAAAAAAATGTATAAACAAAGAAATAAAATGTTATCAATAAAAAAATATGTTTGCGGAAAATAAAAATTGATGATATAGAAAAAGAAAAGTATAGTATAAGAATGTAATGATAAAACATTACTATGTAAAACCATGGGAACATTTTACAGATAACATAAATTCAAGGTGTGGGTCTATGCAGCGAAGCTAATGAAAACCAAACAAAGTGCATATACATGTTTAAAGATTTCAATGGATACATGAATAAATAAATATCATTAATAAGAAATAAAAATAAAAATAAAACAAATAAAATGAACTAAAGATAAAAATATATAACAATATATAAACATATATATTACATATTAAAACCTATGTAAAGAAACCTGAAAAAAAACACACAGAGGAAAGGACCTAAATGAAAGGGCTTCAATCAAACCTGTTTTAAAGAAAAGGAAGCTGTGCAGATGAAATTAGGTTTGATACATCTGTTTCATGTGTTTTTTTCAGGTTTCTTTACATAGGTTTTAATATGTAATATATATGTTTATATATTGTTATATATTTTTATCTTTATTTCATTTCATTTGTTTTATTTTTATTTTTATTTTTATTTGTTATTTATGATGTTAGTTATTTATTCATGTATCCATTGAGATCTTTAAACATGTATATGCAGTATATCATGTTCACTTTAAATGTATTGTTGCATACTGTGGTCTCAATGGATGATTGATTGATTAATTGATATTTTTGAATAAGAACTGTTTTATATAAATGGTGGTTAGTTTTTGATCTGTTATCTGGTCTGATGAAGCTCCTATGCAAAAGCGCTTACCTGATTGCATTTTGACAATACATTTTTGGATTTTTTATCCCCTTGGACCTGGTTTGTGCCTGGATATTACAGTTTACAGCCGTGCTTTACTCCGTTGGCATTTTTACGTTTTTATTTTATTTTCTATACATCTTTGTGCCCACAGAAGATTTACCTTGTGGGGTGCTGGCAGTCTTTATTTTACCTTTGGTTATAATTTTTAAAAGATATCATGTGTCTATAATACACCAATCATTAAAACACTGCTGTAGCAACCATCATAAAACATCAAGTTCTCATGATTACCTTAAAAGCAATACATTGAATTTAATACAGGTTTAAAATACAATAAAATGACATATTCTGTATACAATAATACTCTATATTTTCCTTTTCCTTTTTTCTTCTTTTTCATAGATGTTCCATGGACATTAGTCAAATAAAATTTTTAAACTCCAACATCTCTTGAAATAAAAATGATGTGTTGCTTGAACTCAAATTATAGGAATGTGTGTGTGTGTGTGTGTGTGTGTGTGTGTGTGTGTGTGTGTGTGTGTGTGTGTGTGTGTGTGTATATATATATATATATATATATATATATATATATATATATATATATATGTATATATATATATATGCGCTCTTGGTACCTTATACATAGTTTGAATTATGATTACATAACATTAACACTATGAATAGTAATCAAAAGTTAAAATCAGTAATGAAATAACAGTGTACAGTAAAGTCTCCAAATCCAGCAACCAAATAAATTAGTTCAAATATGAAGAAGGAACCAGGAAAACCAACAAAAATTGTGGGACATCACAACACAAATAGCATGTTTCATAACATTTTTCTTTTCATTTTTAAAACAGCTGTAATAGGAATGTGTTCAGTAAGTCCTGGAAAATTTGTGGCATTCAACTTCAGTTGGCATTTTAATTCCTTATATTTGATAAGGTTTTTCCAGTTCCCTCCCCTTTCATTATTGGGGATTATTTCAAGGATACCAAACTCAAACTTTTTGAAAGGTGTACATGTCAGGGAATGCTTGTATAATGCATTGTTGGGTGTTGCTGTTTTTGCTATCATATTGATGTTCATATACCCCTTTATGCAGGTTATTTTCAGACTCTTCGTTATGTAAAAGGTGGGGCAGTTAGTACATTTTGCTAAGTAAATCAACCCCTTAGTAACACAGTTCCCTTTCTTCAAATAAATCACTATACTTTTATAAATGTTGAGTGTTTAAGTGTTTACATAATATAACAACACTGGTTGCACAAACCACATTTTCTATACCACAATTATTATCAAGGGTAACAACGTTGGTGTGTTCTAAAACTTTTTTAATATTTGTACCAGTTTTAAGTGTGAAGTTCAGTTTGTCACCCACCTTACTGAAAATTACATCATCTGTTTGAAGATGTTCCAATTATTTCTGATTATGTTTTTGACAAGTTTGTTTTGACCATTGAATTTTAAAACCAAAGCTTGTGAGAAATTGTTCATTTTACCCTCTGTTCAGTTAGTGGTTAATGAAGATAGAGGTTCATTCCCAATAAGTGGGTGATATTTAATCCCCCAGTTGTTATAAACCGTTTTCCTATAGTGTTGTGTAATTTGCTGGGATACCCTCTTTCTGAAAACATTTTATAAATAGTGTTGTATTTTTTTTGTGAATAATTCAAGGTTAGAACACATCCTTGCTGCTCTGACCAGTTGTCCTTTAAATAAATTTTTCTTTACATAGTATGGATCATTAATCTGAAAGTGTAAGTATGTGGTCGCAAAAGTAGGTTTCCTAAATATAGATGTTTCAAATCTGCTCAGACTCATATACTTCAAAATTTTTACATCTAAATAATTAATACTGTCATGAGCAAACTGAAATTCTGTTGTTGAATTAATATAAGTAAGAAACTCCAAAATAAAAATATCATCCAAAAATCTGGAATAGAATCTTCAGTTGGTTTTAAAACTAATGCTGAGAATATGTTGGTGTACTCAGTTATACATTACCGGATTGGCATAGATTGGGGCACAGGCTGCACCCATAGCTACTCCTTTGAGTTGTCAAAAGTATTCTCCTTCAAAAAAAATGAAGTTGTTATTCAAAATTAGTTCCATCAAATCTGAAAGTAGTTTTAGAAGCCCGTTTTCTATTTTTTAAGTGCAAGCAAGGCATTTGGAAATATTCAAGTCTCACAAGATACGGACTGTTGAGAGGTATAAACTCAAATGTGTGTAAAATTGAGTCACATCAGTCCTGAGATCATCCCAGTGATATGGCAGAGAGCCACATATTTGTTAAGGAAAACATCTGGACATCCTGGGGATATCTGGACAGTTGAGATGTACGGATGTGAAGTATATGGTCCAAAAACAGTACAGGACAGTGTGCCTATAGTGTAGAGTATTGTGATATGCCATTCCTGGCCTTCTGTACTGAAGCTGTGTTAATGATCTGAAACAGGACACTGGACTGCCATGTAAAATGATCACCCAGGGGAAGTGTGTGTATTGAATAGGGACACACAGATGAATTGTAGGAATGAACACAGGGAAAGAGTATAGGTGAAACTCCTGCATGTACAGCAGAGGAGGGCATGTCAAAGGAAGATGGTTGCAGCAGCAACAGCAAGCAAATATCTATACGGTACAGTATGGACTGTACAGTGAAAATGGGTTGACTGTGACTGTCACAGAAGGTGACATAACAATAGGGAGGATGTCTGTGTGAGATAAGCATCCATACATGAATAATGCAGAGGACATCTATCGGGGATCTGACATACAATTGAGGTAGGGTGCTTATTGGGAAGCTGTGCAAAATAATATACCTGAATATGAGTGTATACTCAGCAGAGGTCTCCAGGAAGTTGGCCACAGGTAATGGATCATTGCAAACATTACAAGAACCAACCACAATCTTGGAGAATATCAGAATAATACCACCACTAACCCCATGCCTCTGATGTAACATATGTGATGTGGAGTGATAACAGATGAGATTGCACACACACACTTGACAACTATTAAGATACATCATAAAAAGGATGAAAGCACTTAATGTGTGAATAAAACTTTTTAGTATTCATTTTGGACTCCATTTCCATTTAGCACAACACACTGCCTTGACACCATTTGTTTTGGTTTACAAGTTTCAGTGGTGGTCGCTTGCCTTCTTTTTGTTTTATTATGATACATCCAAACTCTAAGAGGGTAACCACACACATTATCCTGGTACTGTAATGTCTGCAGGAGGTGTTAGGAGGGACACTGCTATACCTGTATGTGACAGTATGGTAAATACAAGCTACTTGCTTTGTTTGCGTGGCATAGCTCTATGGCACAATCCGCACTATCACGAATAATATACATGCCATTAATGTTGTCAAACACCTATGTACGATGTGTGTGCATAAGCTGAACAGGTAGCACATATGCATCGGGTGTAACAGCCCTCTAAGGTCAAGAACACTGCATCAATGGGCCCAGACAAATTATTTATTTATTTGACATTTGTTAACTGGGTTAGTCCAACTGGGCAAGTGGAGACCCGAGAAGAAAAGCATACAATATCCCAAGATACCATCTAAATAGCATGAAACATGACCTATCACCTCTGTAATTGCTCTTTAACTGTAGTCTCCAAACAGGCATAGTGCCTCATGAATGGAGAACAGTCATCCCTATGCACAAAGGTGGCCCATCTAGAGACCTTGGATACCACAGACCCATAAGTCTCACTAGTCTCATATGTAAAGCCATGGAAAGAATTGTCATGGAAATGATCAATAGTGATATAATAAACATCCAGACACTGGACCCAACCCAGTTTGTTTTTTTCAAGGGCAGGATATGCCTACTCAACCTGGTGAACATCTTTGAGAAGGTCACCAAAGCAATGGATGAGGTCAACATGGTTCACACTGCCTACCTTCACCTGGCCAAAGCATTTTGACTCAATACCACACTCAGGCATTGTTGAAAAACTTAAGAGGTTAGGTACAAACCCATATATCACCGGCTGGATAGCCAACTGCCTCACAGACAGGACCCATGAAGTTAGAAATGGGAGTCCACCTCTACAAACAGGTCAGTCACAAGTGGAGTCTCTCAGGGATCTGTCCTTGGACCATTCCTTTTTGGCACTTACTTCTCTGAAGTCAAGGCCAGTGTCAAAGGTCTCTGGCTGACTACATTTGCAGTTGATTGCAAATTAGGAGCTATCATTGAATACCACACTGACACAAATGTTCTTCAGGAAGGGCTGACACAGACAGGCCTATAGTATAACATCGAATTTTATAAAGTTCGAATGTTATACTATCGAACCAGTTTTGTCGAATGCTGAAAACAGCGAAGATGCAGGACACCGAATTCGGTGGGCCATTGCTGTGGCTTCGCTGTTTTCAGCATTCGATATGTTGGAACATTACGGGTCAGGTTCAGGTAAGTGTGCGATTGTGTGTACATTAGGGTAAGGGGTCAGGTTAGCTGAGTTAGGGTTAGGGAGCGGGTCAGGTAAGTGTGCGGTTGTGTGTAGGTTAGGGTTAGGGGTGGGTTAGGTGAGTTAGGGTTAGGGCGCGGGTGAGGTGAGTGTGCGATAGTGACGGACCTTAGGGTTAGGGTTGGGTTAAGGTAAGTGGATAGCTAGTAGTGTATGTAAAGTTTAGTTTAGGTTTAGGTGTAGGATTTTAAGTGTATGTGTGTGGATTGCTGTTTTTTGTGTGTGTTTGTGTTGTGTGTATGTTTCTCGGAATAGCGATTTTTTTCCCAGGGAAAAAAATCGCTATTCTGACTGTTCGATGTTTGCGGATTTCGGTGTTTAGGGTTCGATATTATAACATTTGATCTTTGTAGATTTTGATGTTATAATATAGACCGGACACAGACAAACAACTGGTATCAGAGCCATGTTCTAAAGCTAAATGACAAGAAATGCATAATAGTATCCATCAGGAAATCATCCACCCTGGTAACTATCATACTGACAACCCCTTAGAGTTGACCCAGTAGTTTTGGATGCACATAGACAGTAATCTAGCCTTTGACCATCACGTGTCTACAGTAATGAGTTAATCATTTTATGTTGTGCAAGTTATAAACAAAGCTAAGTCCAAGAAAGTCATTTTTCCACTGTATTCCACATTCATCAGACCTATCATTGAGTACAATGGCCCCTTTGGTATGTACCTAATGAGGCATAGCCAACAACTGAAACGTCCACAGAAGTTCATTACAAAAAGAATAAAGGGCATAAGTAAAATGTCCTATGCAGACTGCCTCAAGGCCCTATCCCTCTATTCTGTCTTCTACAGGCTTTTGAGGGAGTTCTATGCCTAGCATAAAGGACATTGCCAGACCTCCTGCATTTCCACAAAACAAACAGCATCAGAATTATCCATTCTAAACTTAAACTTTGCCTATAATATAAATAGGACCTGCTGGAGAGACAGGTATGTATCCAAGAGACTACTCCATCTCTGGAACAGGCTCTTCATCCATATGAAGCAGAGTTCCTCCCTAACCCAATTCAAGTACAACTTGGACAATTGGATGACGAACAGGAAATTCATCCCTGGTTTGGCACCTATGACTCTAATGGACATAGATAACCTTTCAATGTTTCATCTCCCTGGCCCCTGCTTGTAAATGTTTCATCTCCCAAGCCCCTGGTTACAATTATCAAGGGTATCAGAACTTGTCAGAGATTTGGGATGCATGGCTAGACTTAAAAGGTGTCTTGTTGTTATTAGCCTAGAAAACACCCATGAACATATTGTTGTTCCACACATCAGCCATGTATATTCCCCAGAAAGAATACCTAGGTATGGGCAATAAGCTTGTATGAAAGCGCACTGCGACAAAGGTGGTACACTTCACTTACACATCACTGGAAGATATGTAGGGAAGTACATGAAGAAGGATGCATTGTGCACAGTTATTGATGTGATGAAAGCTGGGAACCATGAAGTTATTATGGCTTCACATACCCAGTACTTGTTTTACATTCAAGGGATTAGTCAGTACTTTGACCACATGCTAGTGGATGTACCACTTACCATCTACCCCAGGACACAAGTCACATACCTGTAGGTCTGATTATAGGTTGTGATGCATGCATTACACTTGGATGGTGTGACTGTTTCCTGATTCAACAAATCCCTCCATGTGCCTCATCAATGCAGGTGTTTTCACACCTGTGGTAGTTGGAGTCAGTGATTGTTCACAAGCTGTAGTCCTTTAAGCAGCTGTTTGGACATCACATGTGCATGTCATCTATGATGTCCAGCATTGAACTAATGGGCAGGGAAGGGCCTAGCAGACACCACTTATATACTGACCTGATCACTGGACCTGAGATAGATGTCATGTCACACATTTCAACATAGTGAGATGCCATGTATGTCATACACTGGTCTTCCAATTTGGTGGTATAGCTGTTTATGACCACATATAACAGTGTTGATTGTATACCTCAGTGTAGATTTTTGTCAAATGCCTTGACATGTTCAAGGTCCACACAATGATACTGTTATCATGCATGCCCTTGATGACTTCTTTGAGTACATCTATCAGATGTAATGGACCTGATGTAGTAGTAACAGCTCACAGAAGTCTGTTACACACACCTGGAATATTACTAGTGTACATGTAGAGGAGGTCCATGATAACATGTTGGTCTACATCACAGTCGTGGAGAGTCAGGATGTCTCTATAAATGCATGCATCAGGTGCTGTCTTCCCCACTCAGGTGGATGCATGTTAAGGTACTCTCTTGTATGGGAACATAGGCTGTGTGGAGGGTCTGTTGAACTGTGTATTCAACCATATCAAGAAAGTGTATGTGCTGGGTCATGCCTTAGGTAATTGATGTTGCCACAGCACATTGATTCTGTGTGATAGGCCTGGATGAAGGTAAAACAGTGCATACTGCCTATTGTGATCTGGCGTAAGGTTTTGACACAATCGCACACTCAGGTATCATTGAGAAAAAACCCAAGCTGGAGATTAAACCTTACGTCACTTGATGGGTAAACAATTGGCTTGCTGACAGAACACATCATGTGAAAGTTAGTGAGTCAACCTGTACCAGCATGCTGACACAACTGGAAAACTCCAGGGATCTGTGCTTGGCCCATCACTGTTTGATTATATTTTTCAACAGTTCAAGTTAAAGTATATGGCCTTTGCCTTGCCAAGTTTGCTGATTCTTACATATTGTGTGCAATCACTGAGTCTACCAATCGTGACAAAGGCATGTAATCTACAAATAAATGCAGAAATGTGGAGTTCCATGTTAATCATAGCATTGACACCAGTCCTGATATGCAGAAACCGAGTTTTGCAAGCACTGGGAACATGTTTAGATAGCAATCTAAACTTTGATCAACAACTGTCCGCACTGCTATTGAAAGCCTATGTTGTGCACATCCTAAGTCACTCCATCATATTGGTATCCTAGGACTGTATGACACCACTGTAGCCAAACATCATTACAGCACTAATGGAGTATAATACTTTTTTTTACATGTATCTCACCAGACACACGTAGCAGCTGGAGAGACCATAGGGATTTCTCAGCAAGATAACACAGGCTCTACACACCATGCCATGATGTGTGCAGGTAGATTGAATGCCTTGTCACTGTAAACTTTACTGTATAGGATGAAGTGACTTCTGCCTGACCCTGCCCAAGTGAGAGTACTGCATATCCAAAAATATGATATAGCTGATGACATCAGCAGTGTCTGTTGAGGAGAAAATAACAGTGTCCTACATGGTGGTGTAAAATGCTCTCTGTAATGTCTAGGAACAAATCACACACACAGTTCACTGCAGTGAGAATAGAACCCCTACCTACATAAGTACACAGACTACAGAACACAGTACTTTATGCAAGCTGATGACATCAGCAGTGTCTGTTAAGGAGAAGATAACAGTGTCCCACATGCTGGTATAAAATGCTGTCTGTAATATCAAGCAACAGCTCACACACACACACACACACACACACACACACACACACACACACACACACACACACACACACACACACACACACACACACACACACACACACACTCAAAGTTAACTGCATTGAGAAGAGAAACACTAGCTATTAAAGTACATGGACTACAGAACACAGTATGTTATACAAGTGCCACAGCACAACTCTGATTTATACAAGTGTGCAGATGAACTTATAGTAGATGACATCAGCAAGCCATGTGGGGGGAATAAGTTGGGAGGTCTGTATGAAATTAATGTGTAGCCTCGAGCATGTATCAAAATACTGGAGGTTGGGAGGTCTATATGAAATGGATGAGTAGGCATGAGCAAGTATCAAAATACTGGAAATCTGTGTAACTGGAGAAGTAACTGTAAGATACACATGTCTGCTCTGCTGTCTAGACACACACACACACACACACACACACACACACACACACACACACACACACACACACACACACACACACAGACACCATTGACTGCAGTGAGAACAGAACCCCTACCCATCTAAGTATACAGGCTATAGACCACAGTATGTTATGCAAGCACCATTGCACAAGTACCTCACTGGACTATATATGAAGAGAGATATGACTGAGCTCTCAAATTATCTGTCCCAGACAAGTATATATGTAGCCCTAAGCAGCATACGACATTCACACACTATGATGCCTTAATACAACAAAATAATTATCGACTTCAGCAATTGGCTTAGCTACTGATGTCAGTCCAGGGGGATCCAGTATTTGTCAGTCTGAGATGATATGGTTGACAGACCATACTGTGTTGCAGGGATGGTCTTCATCTATCACCTCTTGCCTTTTGGTTACTTACCAAGGTACTTGCCTCCCCCATAGTGCCTTTTTAGGCAATATCATAAGAACAAAATTCCTGAAGTAAAAATATCCTGAAAAGACAAACTCAAGGTTATGCTGCTTAATGCCAGGAGTGTAAATCAGAAACTACACTAATGGAGGCACCACTTATTTGGGAAGATGTTAAGGTTTGTGCAGTCGCAGAGACATGATTTAAGGCCACAGAGAGAGAGAGAGTACACTGGCCATGAAAGGCTATAATGCCTTCCGCACATTCAGGCTGCAAAATGAATGTGTAAGAATGTGAAAGAAACAAAGGACAAGGTGTATACATCCTCATGAAAGACAAATACACCTCAAGACTGGTTAAGCAGAGTTATTGCTAGAGTTAGTCCAAGTCCAACTAACTGTAGGAAAGACTCCCCCCTCCACATCATTGTTAGCTACAGGTCCAACAACATGAACCATGAGAACCACACAGTTACTTCCTGGACATACTTGAGTCTCTCATAATACAACCAAATGCCCCACGCATAGGTAACATTAGCTATCTTTTCTTTGATTGGGATACATATATCAAACATGCTCACCCTAAAGTTCCTGCACTTTGTAAACACAAATGCCCTTAAACATTAGTCTGCAACCCCACAAGGGGATGGAATGTCTTTGACCTATTACTCACCAACATGGGAGATCGCTGGTCCACCCCATGTTTGAGACTCTCCCTGGTAAGGTCTGACCATAAATCAGTCATGTTCATTGTAACAATTTTACCTGAATCCCCTCAGGATCCAAAATGTTGAAATGTTTCTCTAAAGCAAACTGTAGCCTCCTAAGTGAAGGCATACATAGTTTCAAACCTCCTGCCTCACTGACACTAAATACTCTTATATGGAGACATACACAAATGCCCTCTATAAACAGCTTAACAAGTGTAGAGACTTAGCTGGACCACAACGGATCAAAACTTACTCACAAAAAACAAGTCACCCTAGTGGACAGCTAGCATAAATAGACTATACAACATGAGAAAGAAACCGATATGCAGGAATTAGAGGGAACAGTCTCAGCAGAAGAACACCCTCCATAGCTTGAACAAGCAAATGAGACATCTTGTAAAGTCCTCTAAAGCTAATTGAAAAACTAAATCCATAGCTAAGGATGATCACAAGGCATTCTTTAGCTATATCTGTAATGTAAAAGGCAAGGCCCAGCTTTCCACCGAAGTCATAGTGGATGGTACCAGTCATACTGAACCTGAGGGCATCATCAACCTGCTAACAGACAGGTATGGGAAAAATTTTGCACCCCTGTCTCCAGCAATCATACCCCAAAGCACACCTGTCACCAGTTCTCCACCTATTATCTTCAAAGAACAGGTCATAACTGCACTCACCAAGGCCAAAACACAGCCTCTATGGGACTGGATAACATCCCAGGCTGCTTACTAAATGATATAAAGCAATAGTTAGTGGAACCACTGGGTACTCTCTTCAACCAAAATCTATGTACTGGTTTTGTCCCAACAGAGTGGAAACAGCAACCGTACTCCCCTTGCATGGAGGGGGTCCCTCAACCGACTCTGGGAGCTATAGACCCAAGCCTTGTCTATAAGGCCATGGAGAGAATCATCTTGGACATTAGTGATCTTCAAACTCTTGACTTGACCCAGTTTGGCTTTGTTAAGGGCAGATCATGCCTGTTAAACCTAATGGAATTCTTCAAGAGTGTCACTAAAGCCCTAGACGAAGGCAAATTAGTACATACTGCCTATGTCAACTTGGCCAAAGGTTTTGACACAATCCTCTACTCAGGCATCCATGAGAAACTCACCCAGCTAGGGATTAACACATATGTCATTAGATGGGTACCCAACTGGCTCACCAACAGAATGCATACAGTCATACTTGGGGATTCCACCTCTACCAGCAGACCTGTTACCAGTGGTGTTTCACAAGGGTCTGTGCTGTGCCTCCTACTACTTGGAAACTATTTCTCAGAAATTCAGGCAATAACAGATGGCCTGTAGCTCACCAAGTTCACTGACAACTGCACATTGTGTGCATTCATTGAATCCACAAACAATATCAGCATACTACAGAATGGGCTTACATACATAAATGGTTGTTGCCAAAGACACAGACTTAAACTTAACCCAACAAATGTGCACTATTATCCCTTTCAGCAAAAGAGAGGTACCTGCAAATTACACTAATAATAATACTCCCCTAAGTTCCAACACAGTGGTGACAGATTTGGGAATGCAGGTTGATAGCAGTGTCAACTTATCATCATGTGTCCACAGTAGTAAGGAAGGCCTTTTACGTTGCATACTTCATAAGTAAGGCCATAGCATCCAAGACAAAGGATGTTATCAATCCACTGTACTCGTCCCTCATCAGACCAATAATAGAGCACAAATGATCCATTTTGCATATACCTCATCAGACACCTGCAGCAGCTGGAGAGACCTAAGAGGTTTCTCAACAACAAAATCCAGGGGCTTCAACACATGACCTACATGGACAGACTGAAGGCCCTGTCACTGCACACTGCATCGGCTAGACTGCTGAGAGGCGACTTGTGTCTGGTCAACAGAGCACTCTCAAACCCTGAAGTAATGGAAATGTTGCACCTCCACAAATCAAATAGGACAAGACTTACTTGCTGTAGGGTCATTAACCTAGCTTGCAACATCAACAGGACATGCTGGAGAGACAGATATGTCTCCCAGAGATTGCCACTGCTATGGAACAAACTCCCAGTTCATGTGAAACTGAGCTCAGCAATAACCTTATTTAAGCATAACTTGGAGAATTGATGGGAAATTGTTAAATTACCCCTGGGGTTTCCCCATGTCACTCTTAGACAGGGGCAACCAGTGCTGATCATGGATTTGCAAATATGGACTACATATATTGGTCTATAAGGGAGCAATGCTACAACTTCACTAAGGTTGAAAAGACCCTAGGGCCATTAGCCTAGCAACCTCCTCTGAGCTTATGAACCTAGGGCCATTATTGTAGTAGCCTTGTATGAAACTATGAAGCTATGAACCTATGTAGGCCTGCCAACATCTTCTCTCACAAATCTCCTGCTGATGTCATGTACTATAAGTTCAGCTGCAGTCTTGCAAAAGTCAGACTTGTGCCATGGTGCTTGCTTTAAGTACTGTGTTCTGTAGTCTATGTACTTAGGTAGGGGTTATATTCTCACTGCTGTCAACTGTGTGTGTGTGCGTGACATTACAGAGAGCCTTTTTACAGCAGCATGTGGGACACTGTTATTATCATATTCTCAACAGACACTGCTGATGTCATCAGCTACAGCGTATCAGTTGTTTGGATATGCTGTCATCCCACCAGGGCATGGCCAGTCACTGGCCTGGAGGCCAGGCAGATGTCACCTCATCCTATACAAGACAGATTACAGTGACCTGGCTTTTAATCTATCCACATACATCATGGCAAGATTTGCAGGTCCTGTGTTATCTTGCTGATAAAGCCCTGTGGTCTCTCCAGCTGTTACAAGTGTCTGTTAAAGTACCTGCAAAAAAGAGCATTGAACTGTATCACTGTTCTGATGAGGTTTGACTATAGTGCTGTCATACAATCCTAACATCTGAATATGAAGTTGTGACTTATGATGTGCACCATACGTTTGCCCTAGAAAAATATTTAAAGAGAGGAGTTAGAAAGTAATGATACACATTGCAGTTTCTAACTTCACAACCCATACAAGAGCATTCATTATACAGTTGTGAAATGTTGATGTTATCATCTGTCTAACTTTCCAAGGCCCAATATGTCAAAGGTACAATGAGCAGTTCAAAAACACAAAAGCAGATATACTAAGCACTAAAAGTTAGGTACTCATCCTGAGTATCAGACACAGCTTTTGTATCCCTAAATCCAATATATAAAAAACAGAGACATGGCACAGTTATCATCACTTGCACAGGGCGTTGTGTGGGGGTCAGGAAGCCTAGGTTGACACAAAAGTCAGAGAGTGTGTGTGAGTAAGAAGGAAAAGAAGGCAGACAGTGGGATAAAACAACAAATGGCCAGTGAGACAAAATGAGTAACTGTTGTGTGTGTGTGTCTGTAGGGGTCATCCAGGTGAAATTGGTGTGTTTGTGTCTGCATGAACACAGCCAAGCTCTGTGCTAGCTCTATGTCTTGTCTGTCAGACAGATGTGAGCCATGCATGGTGGAGGTTCCAGTTCATCGTTTTCATCCCCGACCCTGAGAAATGGCTCTGCCAGAATTTGCACTGGCATCTTCACACCCAAGGTCAGATGCAGTGCTTCTCCATGAACATGACCAATGTCTGCTGGATGAGCTCCCTTCATGAAGATGTCCAAGACCATAATCCCATGGTCTACCATGTCTGGGTGTGGACAGCTCACTCACTGACAGAGCAGTGGAAATACTGCCACTATGGCAGCATGATTGGGCATGGCCACTTTGGCTGACAGCAAATGATGTGGCTAACCTACACCCAAGAGGATGCTGTTCCCAGTGGCGGCTGGTGACTTCAAATCAAAGAGGGGCTGCAGGAGACAGCTGAATGGGTGGGGTGAAGGGAAGGGATGTGGTCAACTAGAAAGGGGAGGAGCTATGCTCAAAACCACAAAAACTAACTTTAATTAAATACACTGCCCTGGGTGGCAAACCATCATTATGAGAGTCCAATCAAGACAAAAGTAAGTGTAGAAGAATAAAAATATTTCAATGCATTGGCTGCATGACAGCTTACTTAATATCTAGATGGAAACAAAAGGTTGGGAGGCATGAAAAAATAAATTACTTTTTAAATACATTACTGGAATGCCAGTCAAAATCAAGTGTAAGAAAAACCAGAAGCACTCAACTCAAACCACTTCTCCTTGCACTGCAGTTCTAATTATAATTTATATTCAGGTTTATTAAAGTACCAAGTAACATGCTGAAAGTAGAAATATCTGTGATGCCCCCACTTGTAAAAATGTTTCTTATCCAAAAAAGACCTGCTGCCTGACAACTATCTACTTGTTTCATGGGGAAAAGATTAAAGTAAAAAATGAAAAGCAAACAAGAAACAAGCTCAAGATACATTGCTTAAAGGATTACTGTACAGGTTATGGACCACACATGATTGGCATTCTGTTTAGTTTACGGGTAAAGTCTGTAGAGATGACTGGAAGTCTCCAACAAGTGTAATGAGCTTTTTAAAATAATGGAATCCTGTCCTTTAATACCCAAGGCTTATACATTATCTAGTCAAGTATTCTCTGCATGGCAACAACAGAAAGGCTTTCAATGCTGGCAATTCTTTAACAGTATGCTTATTAAAGCTTACTTGCATCTTACGATCTCAGACAAGCTTACCTTATGGTCATTAAAGCATTGCTACTTAAACACAGAGCAACAGGCACTTTGAGTAATAAGCATAAATCAACAGTACAAAAATATGACAGAAACCAGACCGTTCTGCAAAATCAAGGACAGATGAAAAGCCACTGTAGTACTTGTGTCTACCTTGGATGGGGGGGACACACTGCACATTTACACTGCATAACTACTCCTTGCCTTGCTTGGACACATCCAGAGTCACTACATGGTGGAGTGGGGTGCAACAAGTATGTCACAATTTGAAATGTCTCTGGCTGACTGTGATGGCCTTGACACGTTTGTCATACCTCTCAACCTCAGAGCAAGAAATCTGGACAAAGCCATATACAGAAGTGGGACAAAGGCCCAAAAATAAGGACAATTTTTAAATATTGCTCTAATAAACTTAGAAAGATAATAGAATAGGTCTTGCATTAGTATGACTTTTCTGAAGGGTATAAAATCTGAAACTCAAATGTCTGCCATTATTTTCTAACTTCAGTCTTTAGTGATTTGTCACTAATTTGCCAAAAACACAATTTTATGAAAAATGGACCAAATGTGATGCAAAAATATAAAATAGCCACACAATACAGCTGGGAACCTGTCAAAGAAGGGACACTTTAATATTAGTACTGCTAACTTGAGCAGCTGACAAAATCAAATAATCTACATGCATTTCAAGTAATCTATAACTTTGATTATTACAGTTATTTCTTAATTGTAAACCCTCCATGTTTTCTTCCAAAATTGCTATTTTGCGGAGGGATTATTAGGGGGAAGAGCAACATTTTGAGCCCAAATCAGGGACAGTTGAGAGGTTGGCTATGCCTAATTCTAAAAAGCAATTTATTTGCATGTACCTCTCAACCTGTTAATGCAGTAAATCTGAACAAGGCCAAATATATTGGGGGAACATATAAACAGTACTAAAAATTGTTCTTGTATAAATTGAGACAGTTGATAGAATAACAGTTCTTACTTTAGCATGCATTTTTCTGAAGGTTATGAAGTCTGAAACTCAGTGTATCATTATTTAGTGACTTAATTACTAAATGATTTGCCAGTAAACTACAAATTTTATAAAGAACAAACCAAAAATAAGAAGCAAAAATCTATTCATTCTTTGAAAATCTGGACAGTTGGGAGGTATAGTTCAGCTGGGCCTGTCTGAGTTTGCTGCCCTTCCCCCCACAAAATCATGGTTGAATGGAGCCCCTGCAGCCATTCCAATGAACCATTACTTGGCTATTTCACTCCATTTACCATAAACACTAATGTGCATACTGCTTTACTTCTATGATGAGTTGGACTTCATTTGAAAGTTTTATTTTGTATTTTACAGCACAAACACTAAGTCATCTACTAAACAAAGCAATGCAGTCTCACAATGAAAACTTAGCATTAAAACATCTCTGCCCTTGAAACTCACATTAATTGAAACAGCATTGAAACCCACATTCAAAGAAAATACATTTTGCCAGTGGCAGATAAAGATTAATTTTGGGCTGTTTTCAAATCATAGGCCCCTTGCATATGAAATATACATGCGCTCTTTGATACACCTTCCTCATTGTACTAAATTATATTCCTTGTACAATATATTACAGTTGTTAGAGGGCATTTTAAATTTGTTTTGAACATTTTTCCAGTAAGCAATGAAACAAAACGCATGCACCCATAATGGCAAAACTGCCCAGTTCAGAACATTTATCATACATGTCTACTCAGACTTCCACAGTCCACCATTATCAGTAAATATGCACAATTCTACAGTCCACCATTATCAGTAAATATGCACAATTCTACAGTCCACCATTATCAGTAAATATGCACAATTCTACAGTCCACCATTATCAGTAAATATGCACTATCTCTGAAGAAGTAAAAGTCATCTAAATAATTCCACATTAAAGAAATCTGTAACTAACGAAGAGGTTGCTGCTAGCAAACACCTTTATATTTCATGGTTTCATCGAAAAATAAAGTGTCTGTTGCCCCTCAGGAATAAATTGCCTATATTACATTAAAAAAATGATAAGCTAGTAATATTGCAAGAGGAAATGGATGGCAAACTGATAACGGACTCATAGTTAGTATCTTCACCAAGGAGAACATTCTCAGTACAGCAGCATCCACCCCTTGTGGGAGTAGAACCCACAGCCTTCTGCATCAAAAGCAATTACACAACCTGTTGTGCTATTAACAAGGCAAACCAACTTCACTTAAGCAACACTAAACTTCTGTTCCCCTGCAGCTCTCAGCTCCTTGTAAAATCTAGTCAATACTCAACTTCACAGTACAAGAAAACTGGAAAAAGCCAAAATGTATTGGGGGGGGTCAAAAGCCCAAAAACCAGGGACACAAACATTGCTTGTATAATCTTGAAAAGTTGCTAAAACCATACATTTTACTGCCAAGGTCCCTGTGCAAAACAGTCAGAGCAACATACCACTCCGCCAAATCAGCTGCTTTGTAAAAGAGGAAGACTGAAACTTAAATGGCTATCATTTAGTGAATTCACTTCTCACCATAGCTGTCTACCTCTTAGTACAAAACACCTGGACAAACCCAGTAATGAGGGAATACAGCCCTCAAACATATTCAGTGAATTCAGTTCTTACCGTAGCTGTCAACCTTAGCACAAAAAACCTGGAAGAAGCCAATAATGGGGGAATACAGTCCCAAAAATAGGGACAAATTTCAAATATTCATCTTATAAACTTAGAAAATTGCTAGAATAAAAGGTTGTGTTATGGTTGTGTTACTATGTATTTTCTGAAGAACATGAAGTCTGAAATTCAAATGCCTGTCAGTTTTACTGCTGACAGAACAAAAACAATTTTCAGCAGAGACCCAGGGAGAAATACTGCAGACACGTCTTTGTAAAATGACAGGGCACCAGAGCAAATCCACACAAACACAGGGAGGAGATGCAGACTCCACACAGAAGGCACCCCAGCCAAGAATCAAACAAGAAAACCTATAGCTGTGAGGCAACAATACTACCACTGCACCATCAAATATGCAAGAAATTAAACATTCAGAAACCTGAAGTCTGAAATTCAAATGCCTGTCAATTTTATTTAACATTTGTGAATCAGGACAGTCTGACTTGGAACAAAAAAAAATTTCAGCAGAGGCCCAGGAAGAAATAATGCAGACATGTCTTTGTAACATGGGAGGACGCAAAAGCAAACCCACACAAACACAGGGAGAAGATACAGACTCCACATAGAAGGCACCCCAGCCAAGAAGCAAACCTGAGAACCTGCAGCTGTGAGGCAACAATGCTGCCACTGCACCATCAAATATCAAGCATTGCAGCATTTACAAACCACAGATATTAGGAGGAACAGATCAGATCAAATATGAGGCAAAAATCTGCAATTTTTTTTTTTACAAATGCTGGTGGGTAGGGAATTCAGGTCTTTAACACCTGCATACAAGGTACAGGGTTCAAGCCTGAGGTATTCCCTACCACACACACACACACACACACACACACACACCTGTAGTAGCAAACCACAAAAACTAAATATACTGCACTGGGTGCCAAACTGTCATTGTGAGAGTCCAATCAAGACAAAATGAAGTGTAGAAGAATAAAAATATTTCAATGCATTGGCTGCATGACAGCTTAATATCTAGATGGAAACAAAAAAGGTTGTGAGGCATGAAAAAATTAATTACTTTTTTTTAAATACATTAATGGAATGCCAGTCAAAATCAAGTATAAGAAAAACAAGCAGCACTCAACTCAAACCACTTCTTGCACTGCAGTTCTAATTATAATTTGTATTCAGCTTTATTAAAGTAACAAGTAACATGCTGAAAGTAGAAATCTTTGATGCCCCCACTCGTAAAAATGTTCCTTATCCAAAAAAGACCTGCTGCCTGACATCTACTTGTTTCATGGGGAAAACATGATCAAAGTAAAAAATGAAAAGCAAACAAGAAATAAGCTCAAGATACATTGCTTAAAAGGATTACTGTACAGGTTTATGGACCACGCGATTGGCATTCGGTTTACGGGTAAAGCCTGCAGAGATGACTGGAAGTCTCCAAGTGTAATGAGACTCTTAAAATAATGTAATTCTGTCCTTTATTACAAATACTGGCATATGCATTTCAATACCCAAGGCTTATACATTATCTAGTTAAGTATTCTCTACATGGCAACAGAAAGGCTTTCAATGTTGGCAATTCTTTAAGAGTATGCTTATTAAAGCTTACTTGCAACTTGCAATCTCAGCCAAGCTTACCTGATGGTCATTAAAGTATTGCTACTTAAACACAGAGCAACAGGCACTTTGATAAATAAGCATAAATCAACAGTACAAAAAATATGACGGAAACCAGACCATTCTGTAAAAATCAAGGACAGATGAAAAGCCACTCTAGTACTTGTGTCTACCTTGGATGGGTGGGATTCTCTGCACATTTACACTGCATAACTACTCCTTGCCTTGCTTCGACACATCCAGAGTCACTACATGGTGGAGTGGGGTGTAACAAGTATGTCACAGTTTGAAATGTCTCTGGCTGACTTGTGATGGCCCTGACACACTTGTCATACCTCTCAACCTCAGAGCAAGAAATCTGGACAAAGCCATACAAAGAAATGGGACAAAGGCCCAAAAATAAGGACATTTTTTAAAATATTGTTCTTATAAACTTAGAAAGCTAATAGAGGTCTTGCATCAGTATGAATTTTCTGAATGGTATGAAATCTGAAACTCAAATGTCTGTCATTATTTTCTAACTTCAGTCTTTGATTATTTGTCACTAATTTGCCAAAAACACAATTTTATGAAAAATGGACTAAAAATGTGATGTAAAAATATAAAATAGCAGCACAATACAGCTGGGAACATGTCAAAGAAGGGACACTTTAATATTAGTACTGCTAACTTGAGCAGCTGACAAAATAAAATAATCTACATGCATTTCTGAAATAAAAGTAATCTGATTATTACAGTTATTTCTTAATTATAAACCCTCCATGTTTTCTTCCAAATTTGCTATTTTGCGGAGGGATCATTAGGGGAAGAGCAACATTTTGAGCCAAAATCAGGGACAGTTCAGAGGTTTGGCTATGCCTAATTCTATAAAGCAATTTATTTGCATGTACCTCTCAACCTGTTAATGCAATAAATCTGGACAAGGCCAAATATATTAGGAGAACATATAAACAGTACTAAAAATTGCTCTTGTATAAACTGGGACATAAATCTGGACAAGGCCAAATATATTGGGGGAACATACAAACAGTACTAAAAATTGCTCTTGTATAAACTGGGACAGTTGATAGAACAGGTCTTACATTAGCATGCATTTTTCTGAAGGTTATGAAGTCTGAAACTAGTGTGTCATTATTTAGTGACTTAATTCCTAAATGATTTGCCAGAAAACCACAAATTTTATGAGGAACAAACCAAAAATAAGAAGCAAAAAATCTATTCATTCTTTGAAAATCTGGACAGTTGGGAGGTATAGTTCAGCTGGAGCTGTCTAAGTTTGCCACCCTTCCCCCTCACAAAACCATGGTCGAATGGAGCCTCCCCCTGCAGCCATTCCAATGATCCATTACTTTGCTATTTCACTCCATTTATCATAAACACTAATGTGCATACTGATTTACTTCTATGATGATTTGAACTTCATTTGAAAGTTTTATTTTGCATTTTACAGCATAAACACTAAGACATCTGCGAAACAAACTTGGCATTAAAACTTTTCTGCCCTTGAAACTCACATTCATTGAAACAACATTAAAACCCACATTCAAAGAAAATACGTTTTACCCGTGGCAGATAAAAATTAATTCTGGGCTGTTTTCAAATCATAGGCCCCTTGCATATGAAACATACATGTGCTCTTTGATACACCTTCCTATTGCTTTGAACATTTTTCCAGTAAACAATGAAACAAAACTACCCAATTCAGAACATTTCCATCATAAAACTCTACTCAAACTCCTACAGTCCACTATTATCAGTAAATATGCACAATTCTACAGTCCACCATTATCAGTAAATATGCACACTATCTGAAGTAGTAAAAAAGTCATCTAAATAATTCCAAGTTAAATAAATCTGTAATGAAGAAGTTGCTGCTAGCAATCACCTTTATATTTCATGGTTTCATCGAAAAATAAAGTGTCTGATGCCCCTGAGGAATAAATTGCCTAAATTACATTAAAAATAAGCTAGTAATATTGCAATAGGAAATGGATGGCAAACTGATAACAGGCTCATAGTTAGTATCTTAACTTTCAATACGGCAGCATTCACCCCTTATGGGAGTAAAACCAACAACCTTCTGCATCAAAAGCAAGTACACAACCTGTTGTGCTATTAGCAATGTGAGCTGATTTAGCATAATCAGCACTAAACTTCTCTTCCCCTGCAGCTCTCAGCTCCTTGTAATATCTACTCAATACTCAACTGCATCTCAACTTCGCAGCACAAGAAGTCTGGAAAAAGCCAAATTTATTGGGGTGGGTCAAAAGGGCAAAAAACAGGGACACATTAAACATTGCTTGTATAATCTTGGAAAGCTGCTAGAATAAAATGCTGTGTTGCCACCATACATTTTACTGCCAGTCCCTGTGCAAAAGAGTCAGAACAACATACCACTATGCCAAATCACCTGCTTTGTGAAAGAAAAATGCTGTGTTGCCACCATACATTTTACTGCCAAGGTCCCTGTGCAAAACAGTCAAGAGCAACATACCACTATGCCAAATCAGCTGCTTTGTGAAAGAGAGGAAGACTGAAACTTAAATGGCTATCATTTAATGAATTCAGTTCTCACCATAGCTGTCAACCTCTTAGTGCAAAACACCTGGACAAACTCAGTAATGAGGGAATACAGCCCTCAAACATATTCACTGAATTCAGTTCTTGCCATAGATGTCAACCTTAGCACAAAAAAAACCTGGACAAAGCCACTAACAGGGTATTACAGTCCCAAAAATAAGGACAAATTTCAAATAGCCATCTTATAAACTTAAAAAAATGCTATAATAAAAGTTTGTGTTACTATATATTTATTGCTAGAATAAAAAGTTGTTTTACTATGTATTTTCTGAAGAATATGAAGTCTGAAATTCAAATGCCTGTCAATTTTACTTTTGACGGAACAAAAACAATTTTCAGCAGAGGCCCAGGGAGAAATACTGTAGACGCATGTCTTTGTAAAATGGCAGGACACCAGAGCAAATCCACACAAACACAGGGATAAGATGCAGACTCCACACAGAAGGCACCCCAGCCAAGAATCAAAACAGAAAACCTATAGCTGTGAGGCAACAATACTGCCACTGCACCATCACATATGTAAGGAAGTAAACATTCAGAAACCTGAAGTCTGAAATTCAAATGCCTGTCAATTTTATTTAACATTTGTTAATCAGGACAGTCTGACTTGGAACAAAAAAAAAACAATTCTCAGCAGAGGCCCAGGAAGAAATAATGCAGATATGTCTTTGTAACATGGGAGGACACAAAAGCGAACCCACACAAAAACAGGGAGAAGATACAGACCCCCCCACAAAGAAGGCACCCCAGCCAAGAATCAAACCCAAAAACCTGCAGCTGTGAGGCAACAATGCTACCACTGCACCATCAAATATCAAGCATTGCAATATTTACAAACCACAGATATTATGAGGAATAGATCAGATCAAATATGAGGCAAAAATCTGCAATTTTTTTACAAATGGTGGCGGGTAGGGAATTCAGGTCTTTAACACCTGCATACAAGGTACAGGGTTCAAGCCTGGGGTATTCTCTACCACACCACCATGAGTCTAACCACCAGTATATTGCACCTGGGGCACACACACACACACACACACACACACACACACACACACACACACACACACACACACACACACACACACACACACACACACACACCCCTTGTACATCCACTTACCTGGTCCTGTAGTAAATCCAAATCCCTGGTCCTGTAGTAAATCCAAATCCCTGGTCCTGTCTGCAAAACCACCATAAATCCTAAATGCATCTTCCCCTAATGAGACTGCAGCTGAAAGCCCACGCAAATCTGACCCTGCCCGTCGCGAGATCTTCCCCTGCAGCAAACTCCAATCCAGACCTGAGATCCTTCCTCCGACGAACTCCTGACAGCTGACGTTGCAGTCCGACCCCGACGCATTTCCCCAGCGAGTTCCCAGGCAGTCTATGCAGTTTAAAACTGCATAGACTTGTGGGAGTGCTCCTGTCCATGTTTCTCAATCAGGACTGCTGCTGAGACAATCTGTGCATGCTCCATGCTCCAGACTGTCTCAGCAGCAGTGCGCATGCGTGAAGTCCGTGAAATTTTAAAATATTGTTTTCTATTTTTTTCTATTTATTTCTTTTTATTTTTTTTGTTTGAAGTTGAGGGGGCTGCAGTCCAGTAGCCCAATAGCACGGGCCGCCCCTGGCTGTTCCCCACCAGCAGACCCTCCATCACAGACACTGCTCGTTCCATGACAGGCACCTCTTGGTCCATCACAGACACACCTCCTTCCAATATGCCATTCATCTGATTCAGTGAATCAGTAACACAGTGGAGGTAGTCACATATGTCAGACTGTGCCACATCCAAAACCCTGAGCATTTGTCAGGAGTACCTTTGGGAACATGCCCGTGCCTCCATGATGGCCCTAAACATACAATGAGTGGAACAGAAAGTGACACCTGCACCAGTTGAAGGAGGGACAGCAGTCCCCCTCTGAGCACCCCTATCATCCTCCTGTGTGGCACCTGGCCCACAACTTGGCTATGGCCAGACTCAACAGGCACTGAAGCCACAGTAGTCACACCTCCCTGATCAATGTCCTCGCCTTCCACTTGTCCAATATCTGTGGACTGTGTAGGCATATGCTTACTGATGTGGTCAATGGAAATGCAGGGAATGGCTGTATGTCAACCTCAGTGTCAGATTCAACCTCTGCACTGCCTACCCATGCCTCACGTTGGCCTCCATCATCATCAGAGACTGCTGACACACTGACATCAGGTGGCACGGGGCCCACACTGCCACTGTGATGGTCAAAAAGCAAGAAACATAGTAATAAATTAATACCTGCACTACTACAGTGCAATATATGCTAACAAACTAACAGTGCTGCCACTATTACAGACAGTACAGCAATTCACACAACAGGCCTGAGATCAATATCACACACTACAATATTTCTTTAAATTGATCAGCAGTACTGACATAAAAATATAATTGCCTTACCATCTGCAGATGAGGTACTCCTCTCTAGTCCTGATGGTCCTGGAAGACGTTAAGCAAAAGGTAAGGGCAACATCATCACAATTAACAGTAACACAAGAGGTAAAACGTTTATCTCTTTATATGTGCATTGTCTAATATCAACAAGAATGTGGCTGACAACTCCAACCTAAGCTTATAACTGTAGCAATCTTCAACCCCCCCAAAAAAGGCATGTGACACAGAATTAACTTATTAATTTCAGTTGTTTTACTATACAACAGTATTCAACTGTTTAGATAATAAAGGCTACCTGGAAGCTCCTCCTGGGATGTGCTTGCTGCCTTGGAATGTGTTGTGCTCACATCCGGTACATGATGTCCTGCACACTCTTGGGAGCTGCCTGGATCTCTGATATTGGCCAGGAACTTCTCATTGGGGATTAGTGGGAGTTCCCTAGCAGGCCCTCCCCTGGTAGCCATTTGGTCACAGCCCACTGCAGCTGCTCACCCATGTGATCTTGAAAGTGGCCCTGTAGCACACCTGTTTGTATGTTCTGCTGTGGCCCCCCCCTCACGACATTCTCATTTTGGACAATTTGCTGCTATATTTGCATTCAGAATGCCATATTTCCCCATCCCCTTTCAAGGAGAAAAGCACCATATTGATGAAACCTATTCATGATTACTTGATTTGCCCCACTGGTGAAGGGGGGCCTATGTGGCTTGACATGCTTGAGTGACATACTTGTAGGTGTCCTAAAAGACAACAGTAGTATAATACACATATGTATCACATAACTACACAATAAGTATTTCCAGATAAAGCAGGAAATGTAGTCAGTCAGTATTACACACCGGAGAAACATAAAACAGTCCAGAGATGTGAAACACTAACAAAAGGCAGGATGCAAAATCAAGGAGAGTAACAAGAGCAACATATCCTTGTAGGTGCCATAGCAGTAACTCACCTTTGCTCCCCCCAAAAGAACAGTCCATTCTTGTTTGTGCCATAACAGTAATTCATCATTGCCTCCTCCCACAAAAGAACAGACAGAAGACTCATTTTGCTAACAAAGCATCTTTGAAATGCTAAAAGTGCTATCAAAGGAAGTGTCCCTGAAACATTTGTATATATTTATAACACAGCCCCCCCTACAAAAAAAAACAGGCAAATGACCCATTTTGCTAACAAAACATCTTTGAAGTGTTAAAAGTGCTATCAAAGGACCTGTCCCTGAAACATTTTGTACATATTTATCACACAGCATTCCATTTTCATATGTTGTCAATTATGTGTACCTCTAAAATGGCTTGGCAAACATGTCCATGCCATCAATACACTTCTAACTAATGCATACAGATAAAAGTGTAAAAGCCTTTGCTTCACATTATTCCTAAATACATTTAAGCATAGGCATTATGTAGGTGACAAAATGAGAGCATTCCTGCGGAAGCTCAGTACTCCTCAGTACAGAAATATCCTGAAGTAAAAGCATGTTTGCCATCTTCCAAACATATACAAGTCTCCTCATCATCAGTCTGACTAGCTACGCATTTGTCTTTTTATATGATGTAATACAATTGACCCGATATTTGCAGTCAGACAGATACTTGAGGAGAAGTTAGAGATGAGGACAGTGTCCAGCTGTACATTCCTAGACCTGGAGAAAGCATATGACAAGGTCCCAAGAACGCTGATCTGGACAGTACTGCGGTGGTTTGAAGACCCAGAAACAATGGTAGAATTTGTGCAGGCTATGTACAAGGAGCCAGTGACTCAAGTACAAACAGTGTTTGCCCTCACAGAGGGGTTCAGAGTGGGAATGGGGGTACACCGGTGTTCAGCTCTGAGCCTAGTGCTGTTCATACTGGTGATGGAATACATTAGCACACAGGCTGGAGGGGACAGATCAACAAAGTTGCTGTATGCAGACTATGTGGCATTACAGGCAGACTCTGAGCAAGAACTTCAGCAAAGGATAGGAAAATGGAATGCAAATCTGAAGGCACATGGGATGAAGCTGAGCACATATAAGATGATGGTAATGGCAGCAAATTGGGGAAATCAGAAGAAGCTGAGAATAGAGATAGACGGGAAGATAGTGGAACAGGTAAACAGCTTCAAGTATCTGGGTGGGGTGGTTGAGGAGAAGGGAAGTCTGAGTGAAGATGTCAAAGCTAGAATCAGAGGAGTTGCAGCCAAATGGCATAGAGTATCAGGTGTAGTGCATGACAGACGAATGCCAAAGAAGCTGAAAAGTAAGGTGTACAAGACAGTGGCGCAACCAGTACTACTGTATGGTACAAAAACCTGGGCAGTAAAGGCAGAAAAGTTGAAGAAGCTAGAGGTGATGCAAATGACGTACCTGAGAAGGGTGGTAGGATGCACACTATGGGACAGACAAAGAAATGAGGACATAAGAACAGAAGCCAAAGTAGCTCCAATTGGAGAAAAGATGAAAGAGAATAGATTATGGTGGTTTGGGCACATGTGTAGAAAAGCACAAGACAATCTGATGAGGAAGGTTTGGGACAGACAGGAAGAAGATAAGAGGAAGTGAGGACATTCAACAAGGAGGTGGATGGATTGTGTGAAAGAAGATCTGCAACAGTCAGGGATGAGTGTTGAAGAAGGCAGGAATGTGGCACTGAATTGAGAGAGTTGGTGACATTTAACACAATACCCTGACCACATGCAGAAAAAATGGGAAAAAGGGGGCTGATGATGATGATTATGATGATCTGTATTTATCTGTGTTCCATAGATGCTAATTACAGCATAGTTAGCTGAATTTTATGCTAATCAACCAATCCAACATGGTGGGGTTAGTCAACAAGCTATAAACCATCCATGTAGACTCCATGCTGGTTTTTCCTGCAGATGTCAAAACTTTTGGAGTACAGACATGGAAAGTCTACATGGACAAAATGTTAGGGGCTGCTGCTGCTTTAATCCATTTGTATATGCTAGAGGCTGAAGCCAGTGCACCTGCTGCCAATAGGCCTAGTCCAAGAATGAGAAGATTTTCCGGGCTAAGTTTAACATCACAACCTACATGATGAGGAAATTGTAGAGTGCTACAGGGTGGACAGGGACACACTACAGGAGATCTGTGACCTCTGCTGCCCTCAGCTCAGACCCAGGGCCAACTGAGGGGAACCCACCCCAGTGGAAACTAATTCATGTGCACCCCTTAGAATCTTAGCTACAGATCCCTTTTAGAGACCAACAGGGGACATGTTGGGGGTGTCACAGGCATCAGCATTCAGGATTCGCCACCAATTCCTGGATGCTATGCTCCAACATGCCAGTGAGCATATATATTTTCCTCATCACTCTGAAGAGAGGGCCAGAAATACAACAATTCTACCGGGTAGTGCACTAACCTGAAGTACTAGGTGCCACAGATTGCACTGTTGTAGAAATTAAGGCACCACCTGGGGAACAGGGTAGGGTCTACATTAATAGAAAGGGTTACCAATCTATCAACTGACAAGTTGTGTGTAATGCTAAGGGAATCAACTTGAACGTGTGTGCTGGCAACACTGGCAGTTACCATGGCTCAAATATTTTGCACATCTTCCAACTATATCAGATGCTTGCTAGGGGAGGTATCCCACAGGGTCATTTACTGGGGGATGTAGGCTATGCACTGCAACCATGGCTGATGACACCTATTAGAAATAGACACACACCCTGGGAGAATGTCATAATGAGGCACACGCTCAATCCAGAAATGTCATAGAATGTGTGTTTGAGCTGCTGAAGTCATGGTTCCAGTGCCTAGATACATCTGGGTGAGCCCTGCAGTACAATTCACAGGCTTGTACAGAAATCTTCACAGTATATGCCATGCTACACAATGTAATCCTACGAAAACAGTTGCACCAGGATCAGCAAGGGGATCCCACCACCAATGCCAAGGTCACCACATTCATAGGTAGATGAGGAGTCAGAGGGGGAAACCACCATAGATGTACTCAGTATGCCCTTGCACTGGCTAAGAGACAATGCATAGCATGTGCACTCACCACCTAGGGGCCTAAAACCTTCCTCCTACTCACATACATAGAGTAACATTGATGTTAGGCATGTATTGTCTGTGTACTGCTTGCATCAGAGTCAGCCCTGAAGTAACACTGTGATAACTGCTGCATTTACAAGGTAAGTCCTGAACCTAGAGTGTATTGTTTAATAATATTTTGGCATATCCTTGTATTTCATCACTTGGTAGAGTAAGCAAGTAAAAAGTGGGAGGTTTGTACATTAATTACCTTAACATGTGACAGAAGAGACTTATTTGACTCACGTGTCCATTAATAAGTAGCAGGCCTCAGATATCAAAGATTCACAGTCATACCTCTCAAAAGTACTGATGATCACTGCATGCCTTCAGTTTAGCATCATACATTTCTCCTGGAAAATCATTAAAGATAGAAGTTAGTAAGTAATGATGCACATTGCAGTTTCTGACTTTGCAACCTTCACAAGATCAAACAACAGGCAGGATGCAGAACAAGGAGAGTAACAAGAACCACATATCCTTGTTTGTGCCATAGCAGTAACTTACCATTGCTACCCCCCACAAAAGAACAGTCCACTCGTGTTTGTGCCATAACAGTAACTCACCTTTGCTCACTCCAAAAGAACAGTCTATGCTTGTTTGTGCCATAATGGCAACTCAGCTTTGATTCCCTCCTGAAAGGAATGGTTTACCCTTGCATGTGCCAAAACAGGAACTCACCTTTGCTCCCCTCCCAAAAGAGCATTCTATGGTTATTTGTGCCATCCAATTTGCCCTTCAGTTGTTGGCAACTGCATATCATAACATTCCCAGTTAATATCCTCACACTTTTTAAGGCCGATGATATAGAATGGCTTACACACCGTATGTGTCAGAGTACTTGTCAGATAACTGATGAATGACCAAAAAACACAGAAAGTTAAGGCAGAGCTGTATACTTGCAAGCAATAATCATAACAGATTGTGTGATCACTAAGTGCACTACGTCCAAATATAATAAATTTAATAAATCTACCAATAGTTTATGGTCTGATATCAGTGTAGATTTTATTGTAGTTGGTTGCGTGAAGAATGACTTCAGTTCTTTGCTGCAAAGCTGTTTGTGTGACAAAGAGGGATAAGGCACCCATCCTGTTTTCTGAAGGTGGACTGGAGTGAGAGTTGAAATCCAGACCTATGTAGAAATATCTCATGTGTACTAACATTTTCTACTGTGTATGTTATAAACTGCTTTTCCTCATTTCAATTATTTTTCCCTTTTTTACTGGATAAGTAAACCACCAAGAAAGTAGATGCGCAAAAATAGAAACCAGATATATTCAATCAATGCTATTGCCTGTGGCAGTAGCTATAAGTATAGGACTGAAATACAGATGGTCTTGAGTACTAGTACCACATGTGTAACCATTGTTCTACTGTTGTGACAATGCAGTTTATAGCAAAGAAGTGAAATATGAACAGCTGTTATTCCAACTCTCTTGTGGCAACAGGTGTTAGTGTAGGACTGTTATGCACATGGTCCTGGGTCCAAATACAGCATATCCCATACACTTTTACTGTTGTTCCACCTCCCATTATAGCCACTCTCACTTATAACACTTGACATAATGTAGCTGATATTAATTATATGTATGAGGGCTGAGACACTAACATTGTGTAAGTTATTTATTTATTTATTTATCTGTGTATTATACATTTATTATCAAGTGTATGACTGTGACTATACTGTGTACTATATTCCTGTAAGTATATTTCTGGTCCCTGAACTGCCATGACCTTCACATTTGTCAAACACACATACACAACTGCCTGTACATCAAATAATTGCATTACTTGCCACTGTTGTGCACCGCTTACCATTGTGTACCATATTTGTGGGATGGTGTGCAGTAGCAACAGTTTCAAAGAGTGTACAGACTTCCAGTAAACATGATAACTGAAAGTGGCTGGAAACTATCAGTCTCCATTGCTCTTGATCTGTGATAGACATGGCAGGAGTTTGTGGAGAGGGTGTGAGATTTAGGGTTCAGAGATGGGGTGTCCAAGAGTCCAAGACTTTTGTTGGACTCCTAGTGAAACACCACAGTGCCAGGTTGCTGCAAGGGGACTACTCTGAGTCCCAGTATAAGTCAGAGGCTTAGGATAGTTTGGCCAGTGGTGTGACCAGTGCCACTGGCATCCCCTGCACTGGTGAACAATGTAGGCATCACTAAAATGACCTCCAAAGGAGGAAGAGGGGTAGCCTCGATGCTTGGATAGAGGAATTTAGTATGAAGGACATCCCACACGTGTAAGTTATCAACTACAGTGAGTACTTGCAAGGCTTAAAAGCTGAATATAGGCAAGACTGGTATTCATAACGGCATTCTGTCTGTTCTGTTTTTTTCACAGCTGCCATGGAGAGTAAGTACAATGCTAGTACCCATGGTGCTAGATTGGTGAGGATGACGGAGGAGTGTGGTATGTATGCAGCAGAAAAGTAGTGTTGTAGCATTAAAAGTTAAATAAATTTTTCTTATATTTTATACAGGTGTATCAAATTGAACTTGTATATCTCAACTGGAAAAAGCAAGTATGCATGCAATAGTCTGTAGCACAAAGACAGCTTGTTTGGCATTGTATACAGTTTTATCCAATTGGGCATGCATATTCCAAATGTAAAAGTATGTATGCATGTATTAGTCTGTAGTACAAACCAAGAGTACAATATTAGACTTTAGTCAGAAGTGGTGGGTTCAAATGCCACACTTTCCAACTATTCAACAACTATTAATTTTTCAATTATTTGTAACTTAAAAGTTTAAAATAAAAGCTATATACCAGTGGCACACATGCCTTGCTGTAAACTGTAATCTGTATATTTGGAACACACACATGTGCAATATATGCACATGTAAAGGGGTACTTGCTGCAATCTGTAGTATAGTGTGCTTCTGGTAGGAGTTGCTAGTCCTAAAAGTAATACGTTATCTGTTAGGTGGTGGTAATCTTAACAGTAAAGGTAAGATAATAGAGTCAAATAACTGTACTAATGCATTGTATGTTACATATGAAGGTACTAATCTTATCTCTTTTTTTCTCTTATACCAACCTTTACTGTATCTCTCTCTCTTTTTTGTTGTTTTATTATTAAGTGTCATCAAAATGTGTCCATGTCATCCATGTGTACCACATCATGAAATGCTCCACAGCACAGCAGGGTAGGCCTGCCCCACAGGATTCACTTGCTCCCATTGCACTGGCCCTGACACCATTGCCCAGAATGTCTGTGAGCCAACCTAGCAGCACCACCTCTGCTGCCCTAGCACTACCTGCCCCTCAGATAGTTCTGCCCAAGAGGCTAGTCCAGTGGTTCCTGCTGGGAGCAGTGGCAGGGGTGCTGAGTTTCTCACCCACAGTGAACTGTCAGAGATGGTGTGTAAGGTTGTGCAACTCACTGTTGTTGCACGCCTATGCTGGGTACAGGTGCTGGTCTCCCTCATTTTATGTAGGAGCAATAAGAGGAGAAGGAGACACTGACTGATCCAGCTAGTAGTGGAGTGAGGTGACATATATGATAGCTCTGTGGGTGAGGACTCGATTCTCACTGTCAACCAGCTTGACATCCATGGATCCTGGATGTCACCCCATCCGTGGTGTTCACAGACCTCTTGTGTCCATCACAGTCCCTGTCTCTTGTCTTGTTTGTCTTGTCTGTCTGCAATTGCTTCCTCACCTACCCAACTCACCACCACACCCAGATGTACCTACATCCCTTCCCCAACATTCATCCCCCCCCCTCCAAAAAAAAAAAGGGCAAGAATCATCCCACACATAGCTCCTCATTTTTCACACGTCTTCTTGACACACTTGATTCAGTCTAATTTGCTATACAATATGACCGTGTTGTGGTCACCCCTCTCTCTGGAGGTGACAGTCCAAAATCAGCTATATTATCAGTTTTTACTGTTGAAGAAATGGATAGCTGTGATTCTTTCTTACCTTCCTCCTGCAAATTCCTGTATTGCTTTCCATTTGATCCCCCCACTTTCTCCCTGTTGCACTACTGTCCTATATTCTCCATATCTTTTCTTTAATGCAATATTGCACGATGTGAACCAACAGTAAAGCAAAAGTAGTTAAAAGTATTAGATACAGAAGGAACATATCACTGCATAAACACATGCTGCCACAGAGTCAGTTAACTAGCAGGTGTATTCCACAGACTCAGTACTAACTGTCAGACTTTAGCATCCCCATTTCTTTTATTTAATGCATTGCTGCATGGTGGTGTGCATCATGAACCAATACACACCAATGGTAAAACAAAGCAAAAGTAGTTAAAAGTATTAGATACAGCTGTATTCAAACCCAGTTCCATCTGGCCACAAAAAGGAACATATTACTGCATTAACACCTGCTAAAACAGAGTCAGTTAAGTAGCAGATGTATTCCACAGACTCAATATTAACTATCAGAGTTTAGCAATGCTGCCATTGGAAGAGTTACATGACATTCCCTTATGTACTAGTCATTCTTAAGGTCTTCCTTTTGTCTGTCACACAAAGCCGCAGAAACAAGATAAGCATAGCCAAACCTTCCGCTGTACCACCATTGTTTGTTATTGTGATAAGCACTGCATTGTGCAAAGAATGGCTAAAAAATAAAATAATAATAGCAAACTGACAGAAAAAAAAGAATTTGCACACAAGTGAAGAGGAGGTTGGATGTTAATGAATCGTGTGCTGCTTACTTGCATTTCCAATCTTGACAGACGTACATGCAATGCTTTGTAAGTCTACCCTGACACACCCACCTGATGTAATCATTTACAGTTGCCATCCATTAAACATAAACACTGAGGGAGTGCCTCCACTATGTTTACTTCCCTACATGGATCCATTTTTTGGGATTCAGCAATTCTAATGAGTTCAGACCTCATTTGCATCTTCACCATGCTGACAGCCCTGAATCTACACCAGAAGGCAACCATGTAGCTAGAGAAGCTGAAGGAGAGACAATTATTTATGTATTGAACACAGAGAAGTACTGAATTTAAGATTATATGCCTACATTTCATCAGCTACATGTTGAATATGCTGATGTGTAACTCTGTTTAATGTTTTTTATAATTATTTTGATTAGCACACACTTTTACAATTTTATCTGTCTGCGTTATTTAAAATTGTACTGTTCATTTGGGGTGGGGGAACAAAGTTGCATTTGTGCTATTGGACAAAAAAGGATTCATGTTGCTATTGTTACTCTCCTTTTATTGCATCCAGCCTATTGTCTCATGTTAAGGTCAGTTCTGTACAAATCTCACATATTTTACTTTTTATTCTGTCTGTGTAGACTCCTTTCCATGGCTGTATTCCAAAAGTTTTGGAATTCATGGGGAACACAAGCACTGAGTCTGCACAGTTGTCTTTTTAGCTTGTTGAACAGCTCCGGCATGTTGCCTTGGTTGATTATCATGCAATTCAGCTTCTTATGCAGTAATTAGCATGTCACGGCATCTACCTTGTTTGCGAGGGGGTGCACGCCATTATACGGTACTTACTGAATTTAAAAGTTTCCTTGCCCATGTGCACATTACACCACTACAAGCACACAGTGAAAAACTACCATATAGGCTTTATTGAATCCCACCGATCATGTTTATATTATTTCATTTTTAGTTCAAGAGATGTTGGAGTTTAAATATTTTATTTGACTAATATCCATGGAACATCTATGAAAAAGAAGAAAAAAAAGAAAAGGAAAAGATGGAGGATTATTGTATACAGAATATGTAATTGTATTTTATTTTAAACCTGCATTAAATTCATGGTATTGTTTTTATGGTAATCATGACAATATTGGATGTTTTACGCTGGTTGCTACAACAACATTTTAATGATTGGTTTATTATAGACATGTGACACATTTTCAAAACTATAAATGAAGATTTTATTAATGAACAAAATGGTTCTGAAGAAGTCCTAGGATGAAAGTACTTAGCCAACTTTGTTCTTATCTTTTTTTCTGTATTTTATTTACTGGTCACATTTACCGATCTTGTTGTAAATATTAAAGTGGACATTGACACTGTTACTTCTTGTTGGTGTTTTTTTTTACCTTCAGTGAGAAGTTTTCAACAAGGGTGACACTATTTGAGTACTTTTTTTGGTTTTCAAAATCTAACAGATGAAAAAACTAAAGCTATAAAAATAAGAAGCAAATGGTGTAATCAAAAAGTAGAATGTTAATATTTTTTTGTGGAGACTACTA
The DNA here is from genome assembly GCF_019279795.1 of Protopterus annectens. Lineage (NCBI taxonomy): Eukaryota > Metazoa > Chordata > Ceratodontiformes > Protopteridae > Protopterus > Protopterus annectens. The sequence continues at coordinate 617,854,574 of NC_056728.1, read as the reverse complement.
ACAGATAAATTGCCAGTAAAAGGAAATACACCATATAAAAAAAAAGTGCTAGAATATGTTTGTAGTTTCAAGATGAAGAAACTACTGAACATGTGTTTTTGAAATGTAAAAGAGTAAAAAAGTCATGGGGAAAACTATGTAAAGAAAGTTTTTTGAAGATATAAAAGAAGTGGATAAAATAAGCATGGATATGATTAAATATGGATATTATAAGAATAGAAGTAAAGAATATGTTAAACAAACAGATAAAAAGTTGTTTTATATTTTATGGGTAATATGAAATGAAAGAATAAATTAAATTATTTTAATAGTAAATGGATTTTAGCAACAATATTAAGTAAGTGGTCATGGAAAAAGGAGTTGGGGTCTAATAGGGATGAAAATTTAGTATCATTGTAAAGGAAAATATGAATATGTGTAAATATATTTGTATATTTGTAAATATGCCTTTTTGTACATAAACAAAGGACCCCTACTCTTTTTGATAGGTGCTGCTGGATCTTTAACATCCACCTGAGCTACCGCCAACTCAAGCAGATGGGACTTCAGTTTAACATCTCATCCAAAAGATGACACATTCAGGAGTGCAGCATCCCCATTACCCTGCACTGCAATGTTAGCAATACATCTACTTGGTGTGGGAACAGAGCCCACAATCTTTTGCAAAGGATGTAAGTGTGTTACCTGTTGCACCGGTTCCCTATTGATTTGTCGACAGCCTACATTGTCGAATGCGTATTCATCGACACCTAAGCATCAAATGCTTAAAATAGCGAATGGCCACATCATTGAATTCTTTCCACGGGAAATAGTTCACGTGTCCGTTGTTGGGGATTTGCCCTTTCCCCAGTGTAGAGCGGTCTTGGAGTTTATATATTTAGTTAGGGGAGTGTGGGGGTGCAACCCCCCACTATGTTTGCTTGTGTTTGTTTATTTTGTTTGCGGATGGCCAAGTGAATTCTTTCTCTAGGAAAGAATTCAGTGATTTGGCCCTTCGATGTTATTAGTTTTCAACGCTTAGGTGTTGATGATTTTGGATTCGACAACCTAAGCTGCTGATGTTATGATATAGATGTGTTGCACCACTGGGGATTATGCAAGAGAAGAAGAGGGGCACTATGTTTCTGTGGGGGACAGACCCTGATGGTGTGGGGGTAGAATCCTCTGGTGGCACAGATGAAAGGGTCAGTAGATCTTGTACCCAATGAAGGAGATATTGCAGTGGATGCAGCTGACCCCCCACAGCCCTCTCAACTGCCACCTCAACTATGCCCTGGAGTTCAGGTATTTTATGGCTTACAAGGTTGATGCATACCTGAAATTCACAGAGGTGGTGCTATTCTCCATCCTGTGAAGATATACCCAAGCAAGAGGGGAGGTGGTGAGTGGTCTCTCACCTGGGAGGTATGTGGCTGATAATCTCCTGGGTCTTCAGTAGCTGTAGATATAACATAACATAAAAGGGAGACAAAACAGAGAGACAGAGAGACAAAGAGAAAAAGAGATGAGAAATGGACTCATTAGTGATTTCAATAAACTGTTTTTTGTTTAATAGCAAATTATTTTACTCATTTAATCAGAAATTCTTATTAACATTCTCTGGTTTGATTCTCAGCTGGGGTACCTTCTGTGTGGAATCAGGAGTAGAAGAAGAAGAAGAATCAGAAATTTTTATTAAACAATGTTGCATGTTTTTAATTTATTAATGCACTGACTAGAACCCGACAACTAATGCTTGATGGTACTTGATATACAGGTTCTTCTTTGAAATGAATTAAGACCTGCATTATATTGTGAAAGGAGATATAAGCAATGGACAATGACATACTGCATTAGTAAGTCCTGATAGCTGCTTCTTCTGTGACAGGCAATGGCTTTACTATAATTCTAGACATTATTGCTATAAAACAATTTCAGTAGTTCAGTATGTAACAAAAGGAGATTCTGCCAGCCCAGCTATCTGGAATTTTGTAAATAAGTATATGTCATGTGTGAATATTAATATGATTTATATAAAAGTGTGACAAGGGAAGGTACTGCCAGCACAGCTAGCCACAAGTTTGTAAATAATTATGTGCCATTTGTGAATATCAACATGATTCATATGCTTATGTTACAAATGTATTAGAACTGTATGTTATATGTATATCAAACTGCTGGCACAGAAGTGTGTATGAAGTTGGGAGGCTGGCCTAATGGTTAAGGCATTTGCCTTACAAACACAAGGTGCAGGGTTTGAGTCTCACAAGGGATAACTGGCTAGGCTTAAAATGGCTCGCAAGGGCAGTTTATCTTAGTACTAACCTATGAACCTATGAACCTATGAAAAGGGTTTGTACAGTACTGAGCCTAGATGCATGCATGTAAGTCTGGTAGCCTGGGGGGACCAAGACAGACCACAGACTTGAAACCAGGACTGGTGTGGTGGTTACTTCAGGGAGGGAGCTACCCTGTAGCAGTAAGACTGAAGGTGAGCCACAGCTACTTGTGGGTACTAATATTCCCTTGGACAGAGTGACTGCAAGGGCAGAGGTGAATAGTAGTACCCAGGCTAACAGTAATGCACCAGTGTCAGAGGATACTAGACTTTCTGTGGAAGGGGAGCTGGGAAGGGTTACAAAGAAGAGAGAGTTGAGGCTCAGCTCTCAGGTTCTACTTTACAAGGCCAGAGGGAGGTAGCCAGTGATGGCACCTGATTCTCAAGGGAGGGGGGAATCTGTATTCTGGGACAAAAGCTTACTGTATAGAGAGTAGACCCTGAGGAAGGGCTAGAGAGTGAGAGAATACAGCAGTTGGTAGCACCCAGAGCCTACCATCTGACACTTCTAGCCATAGCCCATGATATTCCCCTTGCAGGTCATATGGGCATAAAACATACCAAGAGATGTATTATGCATAACTTTTATTAGCCTAGGAATTCCAGAGATGTAACAGGGTACTGCAGGACCTGTGGGCAATGCCAAAAAAGTAGGCAAAGTAGGGGAGAAGGTCAAAGCTCCTTTGATGCCTTTGCCTGTGATTGAGGAGTCATTTCAGAGTGTAGCTATGGATATTGTGGGAACTCTGACTACCCCGAGTTCCACAGGGAAGAAGTATATCTTTGTGGTAGTAGATTATGCTACCAGATATCCTGAGGCAGTGGCTCTGTCCTCCACTGAGGCAGAAAAGGTGGTACATGCTTTGTTAGAGATTTTCAGCAGGGTAGGTTTCCCAAAATAAATACTGATTGACAGAGGTGCCAATTTCATGTCATACCTGCTGGCTTGTCTGTGGAAGCACTGTGGGATGAAGCACTTCAAGACCATCCCTACCATTGCCAGACTAATGGTCTGATTGAAAGGTTAAACTATACATTAAAGAGTATGCTAGGGGCATTTACAGACCAGTTTATGAGGGAGTGGGATAAATATGTGCCCTATTTGTTCTTTGCTTACAGGGGTTGCCTCAGAAATCCACTGGTTTTTCACCCATAGAATTGCTCTATGGGCATAGGGTGAGGGGACCTCTAGATTTGATTCATGATGAGTGGGAGGGTGAGTGTGAACCCACAAGGAGCCTGTTGTGGCATATGTCCTAAACCTCAGGACAAGGCTCAGGGAACTCATGGGCTTGGCCCAGGAGAGCCTGGTAGAAGTCCAACAGCACAAAAGGTATGGTATGACAGGAATGCTCAAGCTAGGGAGTATGCTGTAGGGCAGCAGGTTATGGTTCTCATTTCTGTCAGACACAACAAGCTGCAGACAGCTTGGAAGGGACCCTTCAAAGTGGTAAGGAAGTGATGTTAACTACATGGTAGAATTGCTAGGCAGGAGGCAGGGGCACAAACTGTACCATGTTAACATGTTGAAACCTTACCATGATAGAGAGACTCTTATGCTTAGCATTTGCAGTGTATGGCTGGAAGAGTCAGAGGGGGATCTGGTAGCTGATCTCCTCAGTGAGACTCGGACTGACACCTCAGTGGAAGGGGTAGCAATGTCCCAGCAGCTATCCGCTACCCAGGTTTGAGAAATCCGAGCAGTGTTACAGGAGTTTGGGGACAGTTTCACTGAGAAACCAGGGCACACCCACCTGGTGCAGCACCACATGGATACAGGATCTCAAAGGCCTATTAAGCAGGCCTCTTATAGGGCACCTGAGAGAGTCAAACAGACTCTGAGGGAGGAGATACAGGAAATGTTGGAACTAGGGGTAATCCAGAATTCCAGCAGTCTCTGGGCCTCCCTAGTGGTGCTGGTAACAGAGAAGGATGGCAGCACCAGGTTCAGTGTTGACTACAGAAAATTAAATAGTCACACATGGTCAGATGCTTACCCCATGCCTAGGACAGATGAAGCCCTAGAGCAGTTGGGTGAGGCTAAGTATCTTACCACTACTGATCTTACCAAGGATTACTGGCAGGTGCCCTTGACTCCCAATGCTAGAGAGAGGTCAGCCTTTGTGACTCCTTTCAGCTTTATGAGTTCACAAAGATGCCATTTGGGATGAAAAATGCCCCGGTTACTTTCCAGAGGCTGGTAGAGCATATCCTAGTAGGAGCAGGAGATTTTGCCATTGTTTACCTGGATGATATGACAATCTACAGCCATTCCTGGCAAGAGCACCTTCAGCATGTGAGGGAGGTGTTCGGCAGACTACAGAGGGCAGGATTGACCATTAAGCCCAGTAAATGTCAGGTGGGTATGGCAGAGGTCTCCTGCCTGAGACATAGAGTTGGGGAGTGGTAAGATCAGACCAGAGCCTGTCAAAGGGAAGCCATCCAGGCATGGCCTGCTCCTGTTACCAAAAAGCAGGTGAGGGCATTCTTAGGGACAGCAGGGTACTACAGAAAGTTTAAGCCCAATTATAGTACCATAGCTGCTCCCCTCACAGACCTGACAAGGAAAAACAAGCTAGATAAGGTAGTGTGGACCACAGCATGTGAGCAGGCATCCCAGAAGAGTAAAGGAGCTTTGGGAGGACCCCTTTGTGTTAGCCAGTCCAGATTACAGAAAATAATTTGTTGTGCAAGTGGATGCTTCAAACCATGGGGTGGGAGCTGTACTCAGTCAGATTTCCTCATGGGGGAAGAGCACCCAGTAGTATATCTCAGTCGTAGGCTCCAACCCAGGGAGGAATGCTATGCAGCTGTAGAAAAGGAATGTCTAGCCATAGTGTGGGCACTGCAGAAACTTCAGCCTTAGCTGTATGGAAGGAAATTCAATGTAGTTACAGACCACAATCCCTTAACATGGTTGCATTGAGCCAACTAGCAAAATGCCAAGTTACTGAGGTGGAGCCTAGGGTTGCAGACATATGATATGACAGTGCAACACTGCAGTGGGGTTAGCAATGACAAAGTGAATGGGGTTTCAAGACAGGGAATGGGGTAATGTATTCCTAGATCATCATCCATCTCAAGCAACATTTCTTAAGGGTCACTTGAAAAACTATCTTGAGTCTTTGGGGGGGGGTGTAACAATAGGAGAAACTGTCAGCCCAGCTATCTGGAATTTTGTAAATAATTATATGTCATTTGTGAATACTAATATGATTTGTATAGAAGTGTGACAAAAGGAGGTACTGCCAGCACAGTTAGCTGGAAGTTTGTAAATAATCATATGTCATTTGTGAATATCAACATGATTCATATGCTTGTGTTACGAATGTATTAGAACTGTATGTTATGTGTATATCAAACTACTGGTATAGAAGTGTGTGAGAAAAGGGTTTGTACAGTACTAAGTCTAGAGGTGACCACAGTGTACCCTGTTGGATTAGAACAGAAATGTATATACACTTTTGTAACTCTGTAAATGTATATATTTTAACAGTGGAAACTGGAACACAGAGGGTTAACTTGCAAAACTTCAGAAAAATAGTTGAAATTAAATTGTTTTATAACTGCGCCATAAAAGGTGGTTTTAATGCAGCAAGGAATCAGGATGTCTAAAACTAGGGAGCCTGCTGCATTGTCTTGTAAGTGTTTTATTGTTTTTTGTCTTCCATCACCTGCAAAGATCTGAGGGCTATGTATTTTTCACAGAGCATTGCTAAATGCTGGCAGTTTCTAGCAATGGGGTTTTAGCTTGGGAACTAAAATCAGATGGCAAGAAGTGATGTCATCCTGTGAGCAAACTGAGCAGTAATATCTGATATTAATTTAAGAACTCTCTGAGAGAGGGAGCATTCTGTATTTGCCTTTAACCTGGCAAGATCCATTCACCATACATCTGCCTTGGTATGAGTAAGTGTACTAGGGTACAGCATAATTCTTTTTAGATATAGACAGGAATATAGATGAGCTTATTTTAGATGTTTTTCTTTATTTATTTGAGACTGTCCGGCATTGCTGTTTTAAATATTTCTTGTAATTTTGAAATCTGATGTAACTGTGATTATTTACTGAGTACTTTCTTGTTCTTTTATTATTTATTATTAAATGGATTTAAACCTTTCATTGTGGCTGACATTTGTGAGACATATTTAAGTTCTGAGAGTACTTTGATATTTATTTGATGACACTGTGTGCCTCTCCTAATAGCCTTGCTCTTGCTCAGACTACCATTTGGATTTATAGTAACATTACACAGTAAGATTGTGCACTCTTTGTTAAAGGCCTTAGAGCAACTGATAAGGAGTGACTGGTGACAGTCAAAACTATCTTATAGTCTGATCAGAAGGGGGGTATAGCTAGTAAACCTGTGCCACCCTTTCCCAGGTGTGTATGTGTGTGTGTGTGTGTTTGTGTGTGTAAATCAAATCTCAAAGAGTGCATGTGTCAGCTACTTGTGCAGGGAGGCGAATCACTGGTTGAACAGAGAGGGTGCTAGAGGTCTTGGTTTGTCCACTCAGCTGAGATCTCAACTCTATAACTGTGCCAGTGGGGAGTTATATTGTGGATCTGGAGAAAGAGAGAGAAACCAGCCCCAGACTGACTGTGGTCTCTGTGTGCTCTTAAGGGAAATTGCACTTGATGCAGAGAGCTGCATCTGGAAATACTGTGTGTGTACTTGTCATCCTCCCAGTATGTATGCCCCCCACTGTTGCCAGTGGTGAGGATTGAGGCTCCTTGATTACTGGGTCTATATTAGAACATCGAGGTTTCAAACCTTCGAATGTTTTAATATCGAACCCTGTGCAGTGAAAGCTTAAAATATCGAAGCAACAGAAACCCGAATTTTTTCCTTGGGAAAGAATTTGGTTATCTGTTTCTGTTGTTTCGGTATTTTCAGCGCTGTGGTGGAAAGTTATGGGTCGGGTTCAGGTAAGTGTGTGATTGTGTGGATGTGAGGGTTAGGGTGGGTTAGGTGAGTTAGGGCTAGGGCACGGGTTAGGTATGTGTGCGATTGTGTGAACGTGAGGGTTAGGGTGGGTTAGGTGAGTTAGGGTTAGGGAGCGGGTGAGGTGAGTATGCGATAATGACGGACCTTAAGGTTAGGGTTTTGGTTAAGGTAAGTGGATAGTTAGTGGTGTGTGTATAGTTTAGTGTAGGGTTAGGTGTAAGATTTTAGGTGTATGTGTGTGGATTGCTGTTTGTTTGGTGTACTTGTGTTGTGTGTATGTGTTTTGGAACAGCGATTTTTTTCCCTAGGAAAAAAATCGCTGTCCTGATAGTTTGAGATTGTAAGCTTTTGCTTACATAGGGTTGATTAATCACTGTTCGCTTTTTTAAGTGGTCGGTGATCTAATATAGACCTGATTACTGGGCCAGTGGTTGGGTGTCACACAGTATAATACATTTATATTAAAATATCTCTTTTATGCACTGCCTGTAGACTGATGATTTGACTGTGATAATCTATGAAATTAAAAACTGGTACCACATTAATGAATGCTACCATTTTTAAAGGGGCATATATTTTTATATTAGTTAATATTATTCAGTATTATTCATACTTACAAGTACACTGTACCAGACTGACCACTCTCCCCTGGTGCTGATTCCTTTGACCACTGTCCACTGGTACTAATTCCTTTGAGCATCAGTCACTGGTGCTGATTCCTTTGTGCACAGTCCACTGGTGCTGATTCCTGTGAGCCCTGTCCACTGGTGCTGATTCCTTTTACCACTTTTCACTTGTGCTGATTCCTTTGAGCACTATCCACCAGTGCTGATTTCTTTGAGCACTGTTCACTGGTGTTGGCTCCTATTGTATTCAATCATCTCTGGTGCTGTGGAGATATAAGAAAAAAAAAACATGAGAAAAAGAAAGTTGGTTACTCATCTCAGTTGCGTTTGCATCACACCTGAAAGCAATTCAGTATTTTCAACTTGTGTTATATTTATTAATACATTTTATAACTGATATCACCACTTCCTCCCTTTCCATGTTTCATTTTCTAAAAAAGTTTGTTGTTTTTTTTTTTTCATAGGATATGTGGCATGTTTCTTGTGTAAAATGTGTGACTGGGACTTAGGGAAATACGAGGAGGTGCTGAAAGATTCTAAGCCCGACCAAGAAGGGAATGACATGGAGCCATGACATTTACAAATTATTCAACATATTCTCCCTGAGGTTCAACACAATTGGCACATTGTGTTTGAAGTTTCTGTAACCCTGCCATACCTTTCAACCTCTTAGTGCAAGAAATCTGGACAAAGCCTTAAATAATGGGAGGACAAAGGCCTAAAAATAGGAACAAATTTTAAATATTGCTCATAAAAATCTGGACAGTTGAGAGGTATGAACCCTGCCAAAAAGAGTCTGAAGTCTGGTCACTGAAATACTGCTCCTCTGCTGCAATCACCTCCAAATCACTCAAAAATTGCCCCCCTTGCAACCTCTTTTTAAAATTTGGAAACAGGAAATAGTCAGATGGAGCAAGATCTGATGACTAGGGTGGATGATGTACACACTCAAACCCCAATTTCATCAAAACATCTATCGTTTTTCCAGCCTTGTGAACAGGTGCATTTTCTTGCAGAAAGATAACTCCTTTGCACAGCTTCCCTGTCCTTTTTTCTTTCAATGCCTCCTTTAATTGGCACAGCAAGTTACAGCAGTATTCTACATTAACTGTTTGGCCCCTTAAAAGATAGTAATGTATTACATCTTCCTGATCCCAAAAATCTGTGGCCATGACCTTTCCGTCTGACTTTTGGGTCTTCAATTCTCTGAGTGCTGCCATTGCATGGACTGTTGTTTTGTCTCAGGATCATAGTGGTGTTACCTTGTTTCATCAACAGTAACTAGTTGTTCCAAAACGGTTGGTACCAGCTTAACGAAAATGTCACAAAATCAACTTGGAATTGTCCACTTGACATCTTTTCTCATCAGCATTCAAACATTTGGGCACCTACTTGGCTGACAGCTTCTGCATACCCAGCTGCTCACGGATTATAAACCCAACATGTTCCCTGGATATCTGTAGTGTCTCAGCAATTGTTTTAGCCAATACTCGTTGATCTGCCAAAATCAGGTCACGGACATGGTCAACAATTTCAGGAGCTGACACTGTTTGAGGCCTCCCAGACCTTGTTGCATCTTCGGTCTTAAAATCTGCACACTGAAAGTTTGCACATCACTTCTTCCCAGTTGAGTAAGAAGGGCACTTGTCACTCAATGTTTGCATCCTACATTCATGGATTTCCTTTGGAATTTTCTTCTGCAGGAATAGTAACTTCATGATGGCTCAGAGTTCCACACTTGAAATTTCCACACATTTTGTCAACATGGCTCAATCAATGATCTGAAACACTGTCAAAACATAGCATAACAATTCTGCAAATTAAGAAAAACAGGCAATTCTCTGAAGAATGTCTCAAAGCACAATTAAATCCACCACAATCGAAAAGCAAAATGCAAACTACAGTTTATTAACGCAATTCCAAAACCAACACGTTTTTGTCCTATCCACTGGACTTCATCAGATAATTTCTTACATCATTAAAGTCAGTTTTATACATCCTTCATTTCCATTATCCAATCAAATAACTTCAATTAATTCAAATAGACAAATCAGTATATATCTAAAAACTCATGAATATTAAAATAGAATTCATTTAATTCACATAAATACATCAAATTTCTAAAAAAAACTTTATCTTATATCTATTAAACACTTTTAAAATCAATTCCATTCGTATTAAAGGGGCTAAATATATTTTTCTCCATTATAAATAATAAAATACATATTTAAATATATATACATTAATAAACTTCACTTTCATATAATAAAAGTTAATACAACAGCACCATCTATTGACCAAATGTTTTATTACACTTAAAATTATATTTTAGCTGCCTTTAATTTCAGTAGAGGTAAAATTGATATATATTCATTTAAACCTGGGGATTTATTTGCTTCCAGTGTAATTTGCCACCATAGTTCTCTATATCCTATGGTGTCCTCCCATGGTCCCCCTCTAATATTGCTCTTTATATGTTCAATTACAAAAAAATAAAATATACTATCTTCACATACCTCCGTATGTTTATACAATGCATTAGTATCTTTCATTTTTATAATATCATAGGTATGCTCGTATATTCGTCGAGAACTGTTTTTAATTCTGCAAATTAGCACTTTACAAGATGAAATAACCCTCTTTGCAGCTACAGAGGCAAAATAACACTCAGAATTTAGAAAGTTGATCAAGCTTAGAACTTTTCAGCACCCCCTGGTATTTCTTGTTGAACTATTGCAAAGCTGAGAATGTCTCTATCCTGGAACTTATATTATAGTGTATGCCTTTTGTTCAAGAAGGTCATGCAATATCATTATCATAATCATCATCATCAGCCCCCTTTTTCACATGTTTCTACACAGGGTTATGGTGTCATGTTAACTGTCACCATCTCTCTCTATTCAGTGCCACACTCCTGCCTTCTTCGTCATTCATGCCTGACTGTCATAAATCTTCTGTCACACAATCCATCCACCTGTTTGCTGGACACCCTCATTTCCTCTTACCTACTTCCTGTCTGTCCCAAATCTTCTTCTTCACCATATTGTTTTCTGCTTTTCTACACATGTACCCAAGCCACCATAATCTGGCCTCTTTGATCTGTTCTGCAATTGGAACTACTTTGGCTTCTGCTCTTATGTCCTCATTCTTCATCTGTCCCACAGTGTGCATCCTACCACCCTTCTCAGGCACTTAATTTCTATTACCTCTAGCTTTTTCATCTGCTCTGCCTTTACTGCCCAGGTTTCTGTACCATACAGTAGTACTGGTCACACCACTGTTTTGCACACCTTACTTTTCAGTTTCTTTGGCATTCTTCTGTCACACACTACATCTGGCACTCTATGACAATTGGCTGCAGCCCCTCTGATTCTAGCTTTGGCCTCTTCACTCAGACTTCCATAATCCTTAACCACATCCCCAAATACTTGAAGCTGTTAACCTGTTTCACTATCTTCCCTTCTATCTCAATTCTCAGCTTCTTTTGTTTTCCCCAATTTGCTGCCATTACCACTGTCTTATCTGTTGTTAGTTTCATCCCATGTACCATTCCCCTTTTCTGAAGTTCTTGCTCAGATTCTGCCTGTAATACCACATCATCTACATACTGGAACTTTGTTGATCTGTCCCCTTGGACCTGTTTGCTAATGCAGTCCATCACCAGTATGAAGAGCAGTGGACTCAGAACTGAACTGTTATGCACAGCTACTCTCACTGGGATCCCTTGTGTGAAACCGAACACTGTACTTGAGTCATTGGGAACTTGTACATAGCCTACACTAATTCTACCAATGTTTCTGGAACTTTGAACCACTGCAGTACTGCCCAAATCAGCTTTCTTCTGACCTTGTCATATGCTTTCTCATATATTCTTATATTCTTTTTATTAAATAAATGGAAACCTTCCTGGAATGCAATGTCAGGACATAGAATTGTGCCTTGCACTTATTTTTCTCATTTTACATTTTTCCTAAATAATTGGTACTCATTATTTAATTGCAAAATCACTTGGGATTTATATGTCTTCAAGGCTGTTAAGATATTATGAAATTGATTTCTGTAACACTAATGGGGGGTGGTAGACAATAAATTCTGTAAGAATACTTTATTTTAAAACTGTGTGAAGTGCGGCCTATTCCCTGTGGTAGGTTTTTTATAGGGAAATAAGTATCTGTTTTTGATATGTACAGCTTACTGCCTCTTTACTCTTTTTTTTTTTTTCTTTTTTTGTGAATTATTTCATGTGGCCAGTATCTAAAAATGGTTACTTGCAATCAGTGTACCAGCCAGGAAATCAAATGTAAAATAAAAATAAAATAAAATGAAGTCTTTCTTTCTTTGGCTTTATGCTTGTAACTAGTCAGATGTATATCTCTGTAGTTAACCTGGATCAGTAGACAACCCATCCTTGTGCAGAAGGATAACTGTTGCAGTCATCCATTCACTGGGTACTAGGCTAGTTAGGAGGCTTAAGGTGAACAGTGATTTTAGGGAGATTGATAGGTTGTGTTGCATGCTATTCAAGATGTGTTCTGGGATAGTATCAAGGTCCATAGATGCAGAATTAAAAAAAAAAAAGACATCTGCCAGTTAAGTTTCAGCTGCTGTGTTACCGCCCAGCAGATCTAGCTAAAGGAAGTGACCAGGAAGTCTTCTCTCATTGGCTGTACATTTGACCCAATGAGAGTGAGGCTTCCTGCAGCATCACACTCAATTTGTAGTATTTTACTTGCTTCTGTTTGTCGTTCTTCTGTTTTGAAGCTTTACACAAGTGTTTTGCTGCAGAATCATACTTTATGTTTCAAACTCAGTCATATATGGATCTGTGACCTATTTTGCAGCCAGATAGCAGCCATTTTACTGTTTTATTACAGAGCTTTACACAAGCGTATTGCCACTGCTTGGCAGCACTAAGAAACGCATCTTAATATTTTGCACTCAAATTGAGGTATATGGAGTCACACCATTTTACTTTTAAGAACTCAGGTGTTTTGCAGCCAAACAGTAACATTTTGCATCTCGAATTCATGTTTTATACTCAGTGCTGTATTACTGTGGGAACTGTGGGCCATTTACATTTTGTTGCCAGACAGCATTTTACTGGAATCCTTTTTGGAACTCCAACATTGAATATTGTGCTATTACAGCTATCAATAATGCTAATCATTTTCATAATGATCGCTCAGAAAATGTCTGCCACAAATGCTGCATCTTCATTACTTTCTACATTTTATGTTAAATCACTAAGGGTTGCACAAAATTCATAATGTCAGGCAGACATATATTTGTAGGTTCATAGATGTGTACTAGGCTAACGACCACAAGAGCCTAGCCATGCATCTCAAATGTCTGACAAGCTCTGGTACCCTTGATAAATGTTAAGCATTGGCTTGGGAGATGAAACATTTACAAGCAGGGGCTTGGGAGATGAACCATTTATAGGCTACCTGTGTCCATCAGAGATATAGGTGCCAGGGATGAATTTCTTCTTCCTCATCCAATTGTCCATGTTACACTTGAATTGGATTTGGGAGGATTTCTGCTTCACATGGATGGGGAGCTTGTTTCAGAGAAGAGGTAGTCTCTGGAATACATAACTGTCTCGCCATCAGTTTCTATTTATAACAAAAGCAAGGTTTAAGTCTTTAGAATGGGTAATTATGGTGCTGTTTGTTGTGTGGGTATGCAGGAGGTCCATTAGTGTGAGGTCTGTCAATGCCTTGTATGCCAGGCATACATTTCCCCTCTACAGCCTGTAGGAGACAGAATATAGGGATAGGGCCTTGAGGCAGTCTGCACTGGACATGTTACTTATGCCCTGCATTCTTTTACTGAGGAACCTGTGTAGACATTCCAATTGCTGGATATACCTGGTTAGGTTCATACCAAAGGGGGCATTGTACTTAATGATAGGTCTGATGAATGCCAAATACAGTGGAACAATGACCTGCTTGGACTTATATATCATACCTTTGTTTATAAGTTGCACAACATAGAATGATTTCTTCACCACTGCAGACAAGTGATGGTCAAAGCCTAAATTACTGTCTATGTGTGTCCCCAAGTCCCTGACTACTGGGTTGCCTCTTAAGGGTTTGTTGTCAATATGATAGTTACCAGGGGTGGATGACTTCCTAAAGGATACTGTTATACATTTCTTGGCATTTAGTTTTAGTCCATGGATCTGACACCAATTGTTTGTCTATGTCAGCCCTTCCTGGAGAACATTTCTGTTGGAGAGGGATTATATTACTGCCCCTAATTTGCAATCATCCACAGATTTAGTCAGCCGGAGGCCACTGACATTGGCCTTGACTTCAAAGAAGTAAATGCCAAAAAGGAGCGGTCCCGATACCCATGGGACTCCACTTCTAACTGTCCTCTTTGTAGAGGTTGCCTTCCCATTTCTAACATCCTCAGTCCTGTCTGTGAGCCAGCTGGCTAGCCAATGTGTGGCATAAGGGTTTATACCTAACCTCTTGAGTGTATCAACAATGCCTGGGTGAAGTATTATGTCATGTGCCCTGGCCAGGTCAAGGTAGACAGTGTGAACAGTATTTACATCATCCTTTGCTTTGGTGACCTTCTTAAAGAAGTCCACCAGGTTGAGCAGGCATGACCTGCCCTTAACAAAACCAAATTAGGTTTGGTCCAGTGTCTGGAGGCTTCCTATGTCATTATTGATCATTTACATTATAATTCATTTCTATGGCTTTGCATATGAGACTAGCAAGACTTATGGGTCTGCAGTTTCCAGGGTCTATAGATGGTCCAGCTTTGTGCAGATGGATGACTGCTGCTGTTCTCCATTCATTAAGCACACAACCTGTTTGGAGGCTACAGTTGAATAGCAATTCCAGAGGGCTTGATAGGTCATGTTTCATGCTATTTAGAAGGCATTTTGGCACATTGTCTGGGCCCATTGATGCAGTGCTCTTGGCCTTAGAGAGAGCATTAAGGATCTGTTCCCTAGTGATAATAGGGGATGTTATATTTGATGGTACTTCCTGAGGGAAAGTTGATGAGGGAGCGAGGGTAAAGTTGGATCTGAATTTGATGGTCAGTAGGCTTGCTATATCTTCTGGCTCAGCACAGGTGGCTACTTTAATTGACAATGAGCTCTGCACACAATTGTGTATTGCTTTTGAGATTGTGGACATAGCTAAAAAAATGCTTGCAGTTGTCCTTGGCCTGGCAGGCCAAATTGAACTCAAATTTGGCTTTGGTAGACTTTATTTGTCCTCTGAGTTGTTTGTTTAGTTTGATGACAGACCTTTTACTCTTCTGGGTGGTACACCTCCTGATTTTTGCCATGATATTCTTCCTTCTGTTATACAGCTTATTGATGTTGTGATGCCACCAGGATGGCTTGTTTTTGAGTTAGTTCTGTACTTGGTGAGTACAGCTGCCTCTATGCAGCTATTAACATGCTTGTATGGGATTTCTGTGAACAGTTACACATAGGCAGCAGTTTTTTTTAGGTTTTATGGGGGCATGAAATTTTGCCAGGTTATCACTTAATAGTAAGAAGTTAGCCTTAGTTTAGCTCCTGAATATTCCAGGGTTAGCTGGGGTCCCATGATTTATTCTCACTTCAAAGGGGATCGTTTTGTGGTCTGACCTTACCAAAGAAGACATTGCATTATGGAGTGTGCAGCACTCTCCCATTTTAGTGATTACCAGATCCAATATGTTTGCTACCCTAGTCGGTGTATTGACAATCTGGTCCAGGAAGTTTGGATTTACAAAATTCAAGAATCTCTGTGCCTGTACGTTTGATGTCATATATGACTCCCATTTAATAATGGGATAATTAAAATCACCTATGAATATGGTGTTGGATTGGGTGGTGAGTGACTCCAATAAGTTTAAATATATGTTATGGGTTTCCTGGGACATAGAGTGGGACCTATAGCTTGCAAATCATTAAAGTTTCATAATTCTTATTGTTCAGAAAATGCATGTTCATGCAACACCTTTTGTTCTGTTAGCATTTTAAGTGAATTAGAGTTGTCTAGCAGTTAAGACTGAGTTGTTAGCCAACTGTAGTCAGAATTGCACGGGATGAATCCTTTGACCTCCCTCTCCATTTGTCTACTGTGTGACTCAGCTAGTCACTCAGGCAATGCTCCTGAGTCACACCTGGAAGGGAACACTTTGTCCAATGGGTTTACCTCTTTAACGAATTGATATAAATTACTTCTGTCTCCCATTATTTTTAGCTTTATCCAGAATGCTTGTGCAAAGAAGTTGTGATGTATTTGGTCCATCCCTTGTAAAACGTATGGCTTTCTGGCAAATAGTTGTGGATTGCAGTCACTAAATACAGGCTTGTGAGTTTAAGACTTTTGTGTTCTTCAGGATATGTTTGCTTATGCTTAGCTTGTTTTAATAACTTTTTAAATAAATAAGAGAAATATTTAAAATCTGTTCCTGATTTTTTTGTTTCTGACTCTTGAGATAAGAATTTGAGAGAGAGGTGGGGGGTGTACTGTATGGTCTCAAAGCAGTGAGCTGAAAGGCACTTCTCTGTCATTATTTATGTATTTGTTCATGCATTTGATCAAAAGTAAACATTTGAATGTACACAATCCTACAAGGGGCTTTAATTGATGCTTATGTGTTTGTGTGTGTGTGTGTGTGTGTGTGTGTGTGTGTGTGTGTGTGTGTGTGTGTGTGTGTGTGTGTGTGTGTGTGTGTGTGTGTGTGTGTGTGTGTGTGTGTGTGTGTGTGTGTGTGTGTGTGTGTGTGTTTGTCTGTGTGTAAGTACTTGGTTCCGCATCTCAAAGTAGTTATGGTGTAAAGGAAGGAAATTATTGTAGTAAACAGGAGCAACATCAACTAAACCAAGTTCTTTGAGTATGATTCTTGGTTTCCTTGTTTCGTTGACTGTGTTTATTAATTGACTGTGAAAAAGCCTGGAAGCATGAAGTCTATGGGTTTAATGTTAAAATATTAACTATGAATACCTTTTTAATTTAATCTTTTTTGCAGGCACACAGTGTGAAATGCACTGCATTGGCCTACATCAGTTTGTCTGATATTTAGTGCAGATATGTAATCAATGAACTGCTTCCTGTAGTTCATAGTTTGATTCCCTCAGCCTTTGTTTGTCTAGTACATGAGTCTAAGTCACTTCATCAGACAGTGCTCCACGGCTGCCCCTGAAAGTGACACTTGTGTCCATTGGGCTGTACCAAGCAGTTAGTAAATGCATTACATGCTTGTGTTTTGAATCCATGCACCCTTCAAGTAACTGTTTATATGTTTATAGGTTCATAGGAGATTACTAGGCTAATGGCTTTAGAGCCTTTACAAGCCTAACCAATATAACCAAATTTACCCATTATATGTCCACTAGAGGCAGGAGAAAGGCATGGGTTTGTGTCTATGACTTAGATATTTTTATAGATTTTACAGATTGTCCCTGTCTATAAGGGACATAGCCACCATTCTGGGTGTGAATTGATGGTTCCTCATCCATTGATACAGATTGGCCTTGAAGAGGATCAGGGAAGGACTCTGCTTTATGTGAATAGGGAGTCTATTCCAAAGAAGTGACAATCTCTGGGACATGTATTGGTCTCTCCAGCATGTTCTGTTTGACACACTGACTGAGTTCAGATCCCTGGAACAGGTGACCCTCACATTGTTTGTCTTGCAGATATGCAGTAACTCCATCAGTGTTGGGTTTGTGAGTGTCTTGCAGGTCAGACACAGGGTGCTCCTTAACAATAAGAGGCAGAGTAAAGGGAAAGGGCTTTCACATGAATAGGAAGTCTATGTATCTGTCTCTCCAGCATGTTATGTTTGATACATTGACTAGGTTTAGATCCCTGGAATGGGTGATCCTCATGCTGTTTGTCTTGTGATATGCAGCAGCTCCATCAGTGGTGGATTTGTGAGCATCTTGCAGGTCAGACACAGGTTGCCCCTTAGCAGTCGATAAGAGGCAGAGTAAAGGGAAAAGGCTTTCAATCTATCTGCACAGGACATATTGTTTACACCCTGTATTTTCTTTGTGAGGAACCTTTGTGGTCGCTACAACTGTTAAAGGTGTCTGGTCAAGTACATTCCAAATGGTGTGTTGTACTCAGTTATTGGTCTAATGAAGGTTGTATACAGTAGGACTATAATCTCCCTAGATCTGGATGTCATACCTTTTCTAAGAAGTTGTGCCACATAAAATGATTTCCTTACCACTGTAAATACACAACAGTCGAAGTTCAGGCTACTATCTATTTGGGTACCCAGAACTCTTACCTCTGTGTCTACTCATAGGGGTGTGTTGTTAATGCTGTACTTAGCAGGGGTATTTGTTTTCCCAAAGGGTACAATAGTGCATTTCTTTGCATTTACTTTTAGGCCGTGGTTCTGACACCAATCATTTGTCTGGTTTAGACCTTCCTTAAGAATATCTGCATCACTGGGGATTCAGTGATTGTCCCCAACTTGCCTTCTTCTGCAAACGTTGTCATCCAGATGTCCTCCACATTGGCCTTGACATCTGCAAAGTAAATTATGAACAGAAGTGGTCCCAGCACTGAGCCCTGTGGTGGCATACTGCTAGTAAATGGCCTCTAGGTGGAACTTGAATCACCCACTTTGACCACATGTGCCTTGTCCTTGAGCCAACTGGCCTATCCATCTGGTGATGTATGGATTTCTGTCCACTTCTGTGAGCTTATTTATAATACCTGAGTGGGGTATTGTGTCAAATGCCTTGGTTAGGTCAAGGTAGGTGGTATGCACTGTTTTACCCACATCCTTGGCTATAGTGACCTTCTGAAAGAGGTTTACCAGGTTTAGCAGTCATGACCTACCTGTAACAGCTGAATTGGGTCGGATCCAGTGTTTGGAGGTTTCCTATGTCTTTCTTTATCATGTCCATGATTATTCTTTTCATAGCTTTGCAAACAAGACAAGTCAAGGTTATGGGTCTGTAATTTCCCGGGTCAGTTGATATTCCACCATTATGCAGGGGTATGACTGTGGCTGTTCTCCACTCTATTGGAATAAAGCCTGTCCAGAGGCTATGGTTAAATAGCAATCCTATTGAGCCTGATAAGTCACTATTTAAATTATTTAAGAGGCAACCATGTATATCGTCGGGCCCCACTGACGACGTGTTTTTAGCTTTGGGGAGTGCTGTGGCTATCTGTTCTTTAGTGATAATTGGGGCAGGAGTGGTGGAGATTATTTCTTGGGGGGGACTGGGGGAGTGAAGTTTGAGCTAAATTTATCGGCCAACAGACTAGCTATGTCTACCGGGTGAATGTGGGAAATGCCGTCGATAACTAATTCCCCACATTGTTGGGTGTTGCCCTTAAGACTGTGAACTTAGTTGAAAAATGCTTTATGGTTATCCATAGCTTTGGAGCATATTTTTACCTTGAAGTCAGCTTTCAGAGAAATTACAAGTTCCGTGATCTGCTTATTCAAACTGAGAGATTTATTGCTCTGTTGAGCATATTACCTCTTACTTCTTGGCAGGGTTTTCTTCCTTTTGTTGTACAATCTATTAAGACTAGGGGTCCACCAGGGAGGTTTGTTTTTGCGATTTGACCTGAGCTTATTTCACTTTGGTACTGCCATGTCTATGCATTTGTTTATGTGGTCATACAGGGCTTTCGTGTGCTGACCTGCATTGGCTACTGTGTTTTCTGAATTTGGGAGAGCTTGAAATCTAGCTATGCCTTCACTTGATAGGGGATAGAAATGTTTTTCAAGTTCTTGGGATTCGGTGGGGGGTTTGGTTTTACCTTAACTTCCAGGCAGACTGCTTTTTGATCTGATCTTACCAGTGAAATCATCACACATGGGGGGGGGGGGTTAGTGCTCTCCCATATTTGTGAGTATCAGATCTAGGATATTTGCTCCCCTAATTTGAATGCAAACTAGCTACTCCAGGGTATTTGAATGTACAAAGTTGGGGAATCTTTGGGCTTGTATGTTAATTATTGCTTCTCTGTATGCTATTTGACTATGAATTTCAGCATATCTCTTGCAGTTTAATGGGTTACCAGATATATTTTTCAATCAATGTCAGTTTCAAAGGAAGAGAAGTTTACTGCTACTCATGCTAAGCTTGTTTTCAAAGTGAGTGATTTATTTTATTTATCAAATGGCTTTCAGTGTTTCTACTGCAAACTTTGTAATAAACAATTTAAATTAAATCCAAAGCCCATTGATCATTGTGAAAATGTAAGACAAAATAGTACACACACAGACAGGTTTGAATACTGCTTTATGGTTATTGGGGAAAGACTGCCAAGTAAAAGGATATCAATATGGCTGGGAGGGGGTTCCATTGCCCTGCCTAGGACCCCATTTGACCTTGATCTGGCTCTGCTTGAGAGGTACTTAGAGGAGTGAAGTGGAGTAAAACTGGAATTAAATTTGAGCCAGTAGGTTTGCCATATCCTCCAGCTCCATATAGGTGGGTCCATTTACAATTAGTTCATCACATTGCTGTGTATCAAAGAAGGCCTTGTAGTTGCCCTTTGAATATGAGGCTATCTTTAATGCAAATTTGGCTTTGGTGGACTTAATAAGACTACTGAGTTGCTTATTTAGTTTAGTGAGATGTTTCGTTCCTTGATGTACATTGCAATTCTTAGTTTTGGCTGTGAGTTTCTTCCATTTTCTATATAGCTTATTGATACTGGGATTCTGCCAGGTGGCTTGTCCTTTCAGTTTATCCTGTGCTTATTCGGGGCTGGTACAACTGCCTTATTGCAGCTGTTTACACGATAGTATAGGGTTTCTGTGTACAATTCTGCATAGGCAATGGATTTCTAATAGTTTGGGGGAGGTCTTGGAACTTTGCCAGGGTATGCCTCAGTAGTACAATGTTTGCTTTGGAGTAATTCCTAGATGTTTGAAGGTTAGATGGGGTCACAGGTTTTAGTTCAATTTCAAAGTAGACAGCTTTATGGTCCCACCTGACAGGTAATGGTATTATACAGGGGTAGGTGTTGTGTGTTTCTGACAATCACTTTGGTAATTATAGTGGCTGTGTGTGAGCCTTGCCTCTTTGAACCTAGTCCTCCCTGATTAAAAGAACAAATGTAAAATGAGAAGAGCTTCTAGTGAGTGTATGGACTACCTGCTCCACAGAATTTGTGTTGACAAAATTCCAGGAATCTCTGGGCATTGCATATTGGAAGTTGTGTATATTTCCCAGTCTATAGTAGGGTAGTTGAAGTCACCCAGAAATAAAGTGTTGGGGTCAATGCAGAGTGACTCCAGTTCATTTAGCTATGTGGTGTGGGTATTCCGGCTCATAAAGGGAACCTATAGCCTCAATAACATGATATGGGACTTTGCGTATGATGAGCTGTGGACATGGAGAAGCTTGAATGCATCATATTGCTTGACCAGTCTAGAGGTGTGATGAATATTGAGACACCTCCACCTTTGGTCTCTTCCTGTACAGTAGCTTGTCTATATGAATGGATTGCTTTATAGACTTTCACTGCTGGGGTGCTGTCCCTTGCTTTAGATCTTGTCTCTGTAACTACACAGATATCACATTCCCCAGGTGTAGGAGAGCTTGCAGGAGTAAAGTTTTACTGCAGACATTGTGCAGTCACACCATTTCAATTATCTTGAGTTGTTTTTTATCATGTTAGCATTGTCTATAAAAAGGCTCTGTTGGGGTGAACAGAGTTTTAGTCAATATTTGAAAGCCTAAAGGGGACAATTGCAGATCATCCCTGATGAAGCAGCATGGTCTGTCAACCATATCCACCAAAGCCGATAAATATTGTACCCCCTTAGAATGATATCGAAGACTAAGCCAATTGTTAAAGTCAGTTATCTACTGCTTATATTGTGACATCATCCTCAAGGAAGGTAGACTGCTGCTCAGTGGTAGGCTCATACCAGCCTGGAGCACATATCCTGAGAGCTCCATGATGTCTCTAATCTAGGAAGGTACATCTCAGGTCATTTACACCCACATGGACTAAGACCGAGTTATACTGGTACTTGTGGTTCAATGACCTGCATGATCTGGCAGATTCAGGTCCCTGATGGCCAGCTGACTGTGACCCTCTCCTTGTTCATCTTCATGAGTGGAACTTCTGTGTGTATCTCACCATGGAATCATCTATGACAACAACATTTGCTTGTATGTAGGTTTTGCTTTATGGCCTTGCTAGCTGAGCGACAATGAGTTGAAGCTGCATATGTTGTGTTGGATTTTGGTTTAGTAGAATGTTTGTGGGTTTGTTGAAGATCCCTGTTGTAATAGCTGGATCTAGTAGGCCTTTGAGGTTTGGATAGATTACTTTTAAGAGACTTAGCATACATTAATCTGTATGCTTGGTCTTTAGCATGAGTGGTATATAGAATGTGGGGTTGTGTGTTTCTGACAGCCTTTTCGGTAACTAAAGTGGCTGTATGTGAGAGACTTGCCTCTTTGGACATAGTGCTCCCTGATTAAAAGAACAAATGTAAAATGAGAAGATACTTTCGTATTGTCATTTCTGCATCCTGGACTTGTCAGCACATTATTAGCTCGGTAACAGTGATGTCAGAGGTTAAGATGTTTGTTTCAGTTTCTGTTTGAAACACATTGTTTATCTGGAGATGCAGGGCAGCAGAGACAAATTAACTTCCACTGTAAGCCTAATCACCTTATTCAAATGGTAACACACACATACACACACACACACACACACACACATATATATATATATATATATATATATATATATATATATATATCACAATACGTATGCATCTTCTTCAGTCATTTCACATTTGTGTAAAAGAAAATGAATTTATAGTCCAAGTCTTTTTCAATGAATAAAGTACTGTTTTTAGTTCATCTGGTGAACTTCAGTGAAGAGTCCAGCTTTTATCAATAGCCCTGAAATTTAGGAGCACTGTGTTCAGTTAACGTTACTGGGATAGCAGAGCCAAACCAAAAAGTAAAAAAGTCATACAGACAAATCAATTAGTAAAAATTACAAGAAAAACCTAGCCATGCTAGAGTTTTCACTGTGTGATACCTTAAATCTCCTGTAACAGAGGTTCATGAGATATATGCAAAAGTGGGGTTTGGCTTTATTGGCCTGAATGTAACCACAAGGACTTAAAAGGAAAAAGAAAAAGTCATGGATATTCAAAAGCCAGTATAGCTGAAACACTTGATGCCCTTAAGGGGTCATTTGCATATATCCCATGAGCCTCAATTACATGAGGTTTAAGGTATCATACAGTGAAAACTCTAGGCTTGGCTAGGTTTTTCTTTTAGTGATAGCAGAGCCATTCACAAAACTCACACTTAGGCTCGGCTGTGCACAACTGTTGGTGTAAAGTTGCACACTTGTGCAGCTTTTGACTGGATTTTAAATGTACGTGGAAAAGAATACAATTTAGCAAGGTGGCATTTAGGCTTGTATCCTTATTAACATTTTTTGTGAAGTGTGATCATCATTTCTTATGGGTAAGACTACTTTACAGGTCAGCAATTTTAGCCAAACTGAGCTTCTTTATTTCACTCTGACAGATGAATAGTGTTAAGCACCTCTATTAATTTCTGTTTCATTTGAGGATTATTAGAACAATAATATGAAATAAATTTGGAAGCAACCTGCAAGCACCTTTTTTGCCTACAGTCCCACATTTTATTATACACAACCCACACTGTGTTTTGTATAAAATACTTTTTTAAATATAACTGTCTAACATCATGCCTCTCAACCTCTTAGAGCAAGAAATCTGGACAAAGCCTAAGATAATGGACCGACAAAGGCTCAAACATAGGGACATTTTAAATATTGCTCTTGTAAGCTTAGAAAGATGATAAAATAACAGGATGTAACACAATTTGTGTTACCATGCATTTTCTGAAGCATATAAAGTCTAAAATTCAAATGTATGTTATTATTTAATGATTTCAATCTTAGTGATTTTCCAGCAAACTGCAAATTTTATTAGGAGCAGACCAACAATTTGAGGCAAAAATCTGGGCATTCTGAGAAAATCTGGACAGTTGTGAGGTATGTCTAACATGTAATATCACTTTGAGGACATTTAAGTTAAAAATAATTCTCTTAACCAGAGTTCTGTCTTCTTACATTTTTATTCTTGTTGTTGCTTCTGTAAATGGCAGCACAATATTACAACAGTTAGTAATGCTACCTCACAGTTTTGCTTCATACATTCAGTACCTGATCAGGGTGCCTTTACTGTGGACTTTCTATATTCCTGTGGCCTAGAAGGTGATTAACAGAGTCTCTGCCACCCACATTATAAAGACATGCAGGTAGGTGAAGTATTGGTGCTCCAAACTGCCTTTATGTGAATGCACGGTGTCCAGTGACAGACAGGTATCCAGTCTAGAATTGTTTCTACCTTATGCATATTGTTTCCCAGGAATGTGCTGGACACCCTTTGATTTAGAACTGGATAAAGTGGCCCCTGAAAATTTATGAAACAATATTTCTTAAAATGAATCAGGAAGGATTCAAGACAGTATATTTCCTGATAGTTACTGTTTGGTAGATTAATCCTCTGCAGCACTTAGATTATATGTTTTTATAGTATTGTGATATATATGCCCAACAAGCAGGGGAGCCCGCAGGATTTTTTGCAGGGGGTGCAAACCCAGAGCCTCCCCCCTGCTCAACACCCCCACAGCCATTCCAGTGTCCCATTATTTATAATTTCTCTCCATTTGTCATAAACACTGTTCAAAACTCTCAGCATGCATACAGTTTTATGCTTTACTTCTACAATGATTATAGATATCTGGATTTAATTTACAACTTTTATTTCAAATTTTATAGCACAAACACTGATAGACATTTGCTAAACAAAGCGATAGTCTTACAATGAAAACAGACTTAGCATTAAAACTTCTTTACCTTTGAAACTCACATTCATGGGAACAGCATTGAAACCCACATTCAAAGAAAATGCATGTGGCCAGTGGCGAGTTAAGTTTACCTTTGGGCTGTTTTCAAATTATATGCCCCTTCCACACAGTTTTAGGACTATGCAAAAGTTAAAACAACAGAATTAACTCTGTTTCTTCTTGTAGATAAATGCACCAGCACTCCGACAGTATACTTATCAATCTCAGACTTCTTTTTTAACCTTTAACTTTTTTATTAAATACAATTAAAAACCATTCGGTTAAGCGCTTTCATCGATTCAGACTTCTTCAGAACAATGCTAAATGATTAAAACAATTCATATATACTTTCTTACATAGTCACATGATAGTTTCCATTATTGCCTTAAAGTGCTAGTGCTTTCCTTAATAAATTACACTACATTGCTTAATATATATTCCTTTCCATCCTATAACCTATCCTTGTGATACATTAAAAATACATATAATAACTGGGATAGTATGAATTTAAATACATTGTTAAAGAATTTGTTTAAAAACTTGTAATAAAACTTGTAGTAAAAACTTGTAATAAAGTAAAATGAAGTAAAATAAAAACTTGTTTAAAAACTTTTTTACTACATTCATATACTAGCTTCCAAAACAGGTTTAATTGACAGATATTCATTAATTCCAGGGGGAACAGAGGCATTTAATTTAATCTGCCAAATAATTTCTTTTTCCCCCACTATTTTCTTAATGTTTCCTCCCCTGGGGTTGACTTTAACCAATTCTAATATTCCAAACTGAAATTCAGAACACCCTTTGTTTTCACATAAATGTCTCCACAATGCATTCTTGTCATCCTTCTTTTTTATACTATACAGATGTTCATAAATTCTGTTTCTCATACATCTGGTAGTCATCCCTACATAAAATACTGAACATTTTGTACACTTAGCTAGGTACACCAGTTGCCTGGATCTACAGTTGCCCTTTTGAAACCATACTTTGGTTTTGTTGATGTCATTTAATACTATGTAGGGGACTGTTATAATGTGTTGACACTGCCTACAGGTACCACATTTTTGGGTACCTTTTATAGTAACTTTTTTGGGTTTAATCTTCCTTTCTAATAATTTTTTCATATTATTTCCGTTCTTATATACACATAATGGTTTCTCTCCTACCAATTTTGAAATATCTCCATCTATTTTGGTAATGTTCCAGTGCTTGTCTAATATTTTCTTAATTTCTCCACTATGTTTACTGTATTGTAATATACAAGCTCTGCTGTATTCTTCTCTTATATTCCTTGTATCTAAAATCTCATCTGTTTCTACCATTTGACTGTTTTGATTTACTTGTAGGTCCTCATTTCCTAATAGAGGCTTGTATTTTTTTCCCCATTCACTTAACACATAATTTCTTGCATCATTCACCAGCTCATTAGGGTATCCCCTATCTAGAAAAAAGTCACCTATCTTCTTTAGTTCATTCACTAAATCCTTCCTTAAAGATGTCATCCTGGCCGCTCTGATACATTGGCCCTTAACTATATTTCTTTTCTGTATGAAAGGGTGACTACTTTGATAATCCAAATAGGAATTACTAAATGTTAATTTCCTATGAATATTGGATTTAAATCTCCCATCATCAAATGTTATCATAGTGTCCAAGAAGGGTAATGAAGTTTGATCTTGGCTAAATGTAAATTTTATAACTTCACTACAAGTGTTTAAATAAGTCTTAAATTTTTCTAGTTCCAATTGGTTACCATTCCATGTGATAAAAATATCATCTAAAAAACGGAAATAACACCCTAAAAAGGAGGACCACTCAGAGTTCAAGATAAATTCTTCTTCCCAACTTGTCAAAAAAAGGTTTGTGAACATGGGGGCACATGCCGCTCCCATCGCTACACCTTTCTTTTGTCTATAGTACTCCCCTTCAAACATTATGTAATTATGGGATAATACTATTTCCATGAACTCCATAAGTAATAAAGTTCTTTCCCAAGAAATGTCACTTTTCTTCATAATACTATCCTGAAACCTTAACATCCGTTCTTCTTTTGGAATGCTTGAAAAAAGGTCTACTACATCTATAGTAACCAACCATTGTGCTTTCTGAGCTATTTCTGGTTTTAACCTTTTCAAAAAATCCCATGAATCTATTATTATTTGTGGAATATTCTTATAAATAGCCTTAAGCCATTTATCTATCACTTTTCTGAAAGGAAAAGTTTTGGAATTACTTCCGGATATTATAGGCCTAAAGGGGGGGTTCATAAGGTCTTTGTGAACCTTTGGTATCCCTATAATAATACCTATTATTGGATATTCTACTTTCAGAAACTTGTATAGTTCCCCATCAATTCTGTCTTCTAAAAGAAGGTCTTCCAAGATCAGATCAACTTTATGGTATCCAATATTAACTTCATTTAATGAAATAGCTTCATAATTACCAGAATTGGTTAATATGTCATGCATTTTACCTACATATTGTACCTTTTCATAAAGCACTGCTCCCCCTCCCTTATCAGGTTTCATTATTCTCAATGAATCGTCAGCTTGCATTTCATGTAATATAACTGCTTCTTCCTTACTTAAGTTCCAACCTGATTTCTTAGAACTCCTTTTTCACCCATATTCAGAAATTTCCTCCACTACCATTTTCTCATATGTAGCTAATAAGTTGTTCAAAGGAGGTGTAAAAGAACTCTTTGTTCTAAATTCATTGGGCTTTATATAAATCTTGTCCTTGAAAAATAATTGTAAATTTAGTTTCCTAACAAACTTTTTAACTTCCACAATATAATCTACTATATTAAACTTGTCATCCGGAATAAACTTCATTCCTTTTGATAATAAGGAAAAGTGCTGTTTTTTCAATTCTATACTTGTGTAGTTATAAATGTGAAAGTCATTCCTTTTACTAATTATTTCATTAATTTTTACTATACCATCCCCTGTGTTATTTTCTGTATTAATTCCTATCTTTTCCTGTTGTAGTTCACTTTTTCCCATCTGTCTCCTGTCCCTTTCGGATCTATTCTGTCCCATTCCCATTCTTCCCCTAAAAAATTGTTATTACTAGGTACTCGTCCTCGATATGTGCCTTTAACATTACTTCTATAATGACCTTCTACTCTTGACCAATATTTATCCCTGAATGTTGGATACCGTGCATCACAATACACATGGGTAGAAACACAGATAGTTAAACAACATGAACGTAAGTGTAAAAAAATGGAAAGGGACCTGGACCAATGCAAAAATGGTTATGCCTATCAATGGGAGAAAAAAATTAACAATAATAAAACAAGTGGTCCATATAGGAAATATAATAACAATGCATGGTATCCAACATTCAGGGACAAATATTGGTCAAGAGAAGAAGGTCATTATAGAAGTAATGTTAAAGGCACATATCGAGGACGAGTACCTAGTAATAACAGTTTTTTAGGGGAAGAATGGGAATGGGACAGAATAGATCCGAAAGAGACAGGAGACAGATGGGAAAAAGTGAACTACAACAGGAAAAGATAGGAATTAATACAGAAAATAACACAGGGGATGGTATAGTAAAAATTAATGAAATAATTAGTAAAAGGAATGACTTTCACATTTATAACTACACAAGTATAGAATTGAAAAAACAGCACTTTTCCTTATTATCAAAAGGAATGAAGTTTATTCCGGATGACAAGTTTAATATAGTAGATTATATTGTGGAAGTTAAAAAGTTTGTTAGGAAACTAAATTTACAATTATTTTTCAAGGACAAGATTTATATAAAGCCCAATGAATTTAGAACAAAGAGTTCTTTTACACCTCCTTTGAACAACTTATTAGCTACATATGAGAAAATGGTAGTGGAGGAAATTTATGAATATGGGCGAAAAAGGAGTTCTAAGAAATCAGGTTGGAACTTAAGTAAGGAAGAAGCAGTCATATTACATGAAATGCAAGCTGACGATTCATTGAGAATAATGAAACCTGATAAGGGAGGGGGAGCAGTGCTTTATGAAAAGGTACAATATGTAGTTAAAATGCATGACATATTAACCAATTCTGGTAATTATGAAGCTATTTCATTAAATGAAGTTAATATTGGATACCATAAAGTTGATCTGATCTTGGAAGACCTTCTTTTAGAAGACAGAATTGATGGGGAACTATACAAGTTTCTGAAAGTAGAATATCCAATAATAGGTATTATTATAGGGATACCAAAGGTTCACAAAGACCTTATGAACCCCCCCTTTAGGCCTATAATATCCGGAAGTAATTCCAAAACTTTTCCTTTCGGAAAAGTGATAGATAAATGGCTTAAGGCTATTTATAAGAATATTCCACAAATAATAATAGATTCATGGGATTTTTTGAAAAGGTTAAAACCAGAAATAGCTCAGAAAGCACAATGGTTGGTTACTATAGACATAGTAGACCTTTTTTCAAGCATTCCAAAAGAAGAAGGGATGTTAAGGTTTCAGGATAGTATTATGAAGAAAAGTGACATTTCTTGGGAAAGAACTTTATTACTTATGGAGTTCATGGAAATAGTATTATCCCATAATTACATAATGTTTGAAGGGGAGTACTATAGACAAAAGAAAGGTGTAGCGATGGGAGCGGCATGTGCCCCCATGTTCGCAAACCTTTTTTTGACAAGTTGGGAAGAATAATTTATCTTGAACTCTGAGTGGTCCTCCTTTTTAGGGTGTTATTTCTGTTTTTTAGATGATATTTTTATCACATGGAATGGTAACCAATTGGAACTAGAAAAATTTAAGACTTATTTAAACACTTGTAGTGAAGTTATAAAATTTACATTTAGCCAAGATCAAACTTCATTACCCTTCTTGGACACTATGATAACACTTGATGATGGGAGATTTAAATCCAATATTCATAGGAAATTAACATTTAGTAATTCCTATTTGGATTATCAAAGTAGTCACCCTTTCATACAGAAAAGAAATATAGTTAAGGGCCAATGTATCAGAGCGGCCAGGATGACATCTTTAAGGAAGGATTTAGTGAATGAACTAAAGAAGATAGGTGACTTCTTTCTAGATAGGGGATACCCTAATGAGCTGGTGAATGATGCAAGAAATTATGTGTTAAGTGAATGGGGAAAAAATACAAGCCTCTATTAGGAAATGAGGACCTACAAGTAAGTCAAAACAGTCAAATGGTAGAAACAGATGAGATTTTAGATACAAGGAATATAGGAGCAGAATACAGCAGAGCTTGTATATTACAATACAGTAAACATAGTGGAGAAATTAAGAAAATATTAGACAAGCACTGGAACATTACCAAAATAGATGGAGAGATTTCAAAATTGGTAGGAGAGAAACCATTATGTGTATATAAGAACGGAAATAATATGAAAAAATTATTAGAAAGGAAGATTAAACCCAAAAAAGTTACTATAAAAGGTACCCAAAAATGTGGTACCTGTAGGCAGTGTCAACACATTATAACAGTCCCTTACATAGTATTAAATGACATCAACAAAACCAAAGTATGGTTTCAAAAGGGCAACTGTAGATCCAGGCAACTGGTGTACCTAGCTAAGTGTACAAAATGTTCAGTATTTTATGTAGGGATGACTACCAGATGTATGAGAAACAGAATTTATGAACATCTGTATAGTATAAAAAAGAAGGATGACAAGAATGCGTTGTGGAGACATTTATGTGAAAACAAAGGGTGTTCTGAATTTCAGTTTGGAATATTAGAATTGGTTAAAGTCAACCCCAGGGGAGGAAACATTAAGAAAATAGTGGGGGAAAAAGAAATTATTTGGCAGATTAAATTAAATGCCTCTGTTCCCCCTGGAATTAATGAATATCTGTCAATTAAACCTGTTTTGGAAGCTAGTATATGAATGTAGTAAAAAAGTTTTTAAACAAGTTTTTATTTTACTTCATTTTACTTTATTACAAGTTTTTACTACAAGTTTTATTACAAGTTTTTAAACAAATTCTTTAACAATGTATTTAAATTCATACTATCCCAGTTATTATATGTATTTTTAATGTATCACAAGGATAGGTTATAGGATGGAAAGGAATATATATTAAGCAATGTAGTGTAATTTATTAAGGAAAGCACTAGCACTTTAAGGCAATAATGGAAACTATCATGTGACTATGTAAGAAAGTATATATGAATTGTTTTAATCATTTAGCATTGTTCTGAAGAAGTCTGAATCGATGAAAGCGCTTAACCGAATTGTTTTTAATTGTATTTAATAAAAAAGTTAAAGGTTAAAAAAGAAGTCTGAGATTGATAAGTATACTGTCGGAGTGCTGGTGCATTTATCTACGAGAAGAAACAGAGTTAATTCTATTGTTTTTTCTTTTGTTGGACTGTTTCTGCATTTCGTACTATGCAAAAGTTATTTGATTCACCTTCCTGACTGTATTAATTATAATATATAATAATTTAATTATATCCCTTGTATAATACAGTACTACTTGTTAGAGTGTGTTTTAAATTTATAGTTTTGAACATTTTTCCAGTAAGCAATAAACCTAAACATATGAACCAATAATGGCAAACTGCCCAATTCATAACATTTCAACCATAAAAGGCCACTCAAAGTTATGTCATTGCAATCCACTAATATCAGTCAATATGCACAATATCTGCAGAAGTAAAAGTCATCTGAATAATTCCACATTAAAGATATCTGAAACTAATAAAGAGGTTGCTGCTAAAAACGGCTTTATATTTCAGTGTTTCATCTACAAATTCAGTGCCTGCTGCTCTTGAAGAATAAATTGCCTATGTTACATTAAAGACATGGTAAGCTGATATATTGCAAAATGGAATGGGTGACTAGCTGAAAAACAGGTTCGTAGTTACTAGGCATCTCATCCAAAGGAGGACATACTTAGGACTGCAGCACCCCACTTCTTTAAAATACAAATCAACATGCTGCAAAAGTAGAACCTATAGCCCTCTACATCAAGATGCAAGTATGCCACCTGCTGTGCTACTAACACTGCTTTAAAATTCTATACCACAATAGTGATACCGTTTGCTAAACAAAACAGTTGCACATTTTAAGCAGACTTAGCATGAGCAGCAGTAAACTTCTCTTCTCTTGCAGCTCAGAATTCCTTGAAAATGCACTTGAAAATAAATTCCACCTGCTAACTCCAACGAGGGCATTTCACTCACTCTCATAAAGCCTAAAATAAATCGGAACAGATTATAAATATTGCTCTCATGAACTTAGAAAATTGCTAGAATAACAGGATTTGTGTTAGTATGCATTTTTCTAAAGGATATGACATCAAAAACTCAAATGTCTATCATTAGTTAGCTTCTTCAATCCTTTTTAGGAGGAATATGGGGCAAAAATCTGGACATTCTGCAAAAACCTGGACAGCTGAGGGTATGCTACCTTCCTCTGATATACACACGCGTACACGTGCACGTACATACGCACACACACACAACACACACACACACACACACACACACACACACACACACACACACACACACACACACACACACACACACACACACCATACCTCTTAATCTCTTAGCATAAGAAATCTGGAGAAAGCCTGTTATTATGCTGGGGACAAAGGCTCAAAACTATGGACACATTTAGAAAGTGGCTAGAATTACAGAATTTGTGTTAGAATGCATTTTCTTAAGGATATGAAGTCTGAAACTCTAATGCATGTCATTATTTAGTAACTTTAATCCTTAGCTCATTCCAGTGATTTGTCAAAAGAAAAAAA
Source organism: Protopterus annectens (assembly GCF_019279795.1). Classification (NCBI taxonomy): domain Eukaryota; kingdom Metazoa; phylum Chordata; order Ceratodontiformes; family Protopteridae; genus Protopterus; species Protopterus annectens. The sequence goes on along the minus strand of NC_056728.1, from coordinate 617,822,057 downwards.
TATATAATTTTTATGAGGAACAGACTAAAGATATAAGGCAAAAATCTGGACATTCTGTGAAAATCTGTACAGCTGAGCGGTATGAACACACACATACATCCCCTACCTCCTTAGAAAGTGGATAGAACAACAAGGTTTTTCATTAGAATGCATTTTCTGAGGATATGAAGTCTAAAACTCAAATGTTTGCTATTATTTTCCTGACTTCAGTCCTTAATGATTTGCCAGAAAAGCACAATTTTATGAGAAACAAACCAAAAATATTAGGCAAAAATCTAGATAATTGTAAGGTATGAACCCCCCTTACACATACTCCTACCCCTCTCTTACTTGCACACACACACACACACACACACACACACACACACACACACACACACACACACACACACACACACACACACACACACACACACACACACACACACACACACACACACACACAAACACAAACACACACCCCTCTTAAACACTTAAACACACACATCCACACATCTACCTCTCACTTGTACATTCGTCTGCAGTCCAAACATCTTATGGAATTCAAATTCTGTGCAGACGCAGATGATGAAGACGTAAACATATGGTCACACAGGCACAGAAGCGTCTGGACACAAATGGTGTTCTTAAAGAAGAATACCCTTAAAAAAAAGTATTTTTTTAGTTAAAAGAAGACTAATCTCCCAGTCAGCCAATTCCAGGGGATGCACCTGAACCCCCTTGCACCTGCCTGCGGGCACCCTTGCCAGCAAGTATATATTCATGTAGTATGATGCAGATTTTAATCCATCATTTTAACTGCTTGGGGGGGGGGGTAATTGCAACCACAAAGAAATATCCAGATTGCGTTTTGCTTCATTGCCTGTGTTTACTATCTTCCTTCTCATTTTTCAGTGCTTCTTGCTGTTGACTTATTTGGTATTTTGGCTTGCAGTGATTGTTTTAACTCCTGCTGACAAAAACCTTTATCCCCCATGGCTGATAACAGCATCTGACTATCATATGTTTCATGGTGTTTTTTTCTGGAATCTGTGGTATTTTTTTTTCTGGTATTTGAAAAATCTGGATCGCTGTGGGTAAATGTCAAAATGCTGAATTCAATATTCTTTTCCCTAGCAAGTTTCAGAAGAAACAACTTTTTTTTTCTCAATAATGGGAAAAGTGAAATGATTGCCCACGTTCCTTTTAGAACCTTTGAACATATGAGCTTCCCTGAGTAAGCAGGATAATTTTTCTGTTCTTTAGCATAATTTGAAACTTAATAGTTATTATTATGGGCCTCTGTTTGGGTAATGGTCGTATATGTAAAGATCTATGAACATGCTGAAGGTGAAGGGCACATTTTGATTTATGTTTTGCAGTGTTAGAATTTATGTTTGCATAAACGTTGTAATTTCTCATCCCTCACTCTTATTTGTTGCAGTAAGAAGTGTAACATTTTTTTTCTCTTGCCCTAGTCACCAAATCATCGATCTTATCATGTCAATTTTGGCTTTTGGTCAGGAGAACTTAAGTTTACATTTTGCAGTTCATGCATAGATAATTCAAAATCATTTAATGCCACTGAGTTTTCTTGCTGTTGCTTTGGTTTTCAGTGAGTGCTTGGCACAGACTTTGAAGCTGGCTTTACATGTAATGTAACTTAACATGTTGTGAAATGCCAGTAAGTACTGCTAAGACAATTTAGGATCTTTGTTATCTTTATTTTTCATGCCTATGTTACCATTGTTTCAGAGACTGTAGATGGCCTGTCAAAGCATGTTGCAGAAATAAAGTGTTCGGTTGACATACTTTGTGTATAGAAAATGATTTTCCACATTGCACTTCTAGAAGTATAGTTAAAGGATATTTATTTAATGAAAAAAATATTTAGGTCAAGCATGAAAACATATTTCTTTAAAAGATTGTTAGAGTTGAGCTGGTGCTTGTTACAAGTTAATTTCTAGAAGCATGTCTATGGTTAGTTTCATTTTGATTTTGTTTATTTAGAACATCCCTTTATAAGCCATCCTGCTTATATTGCAGTGCAGAGCTTTAACATCAAGTGCTCTTCTTAAACTTAATATTACCATAACAAATGAAAGATATGACATGAGTTTCTATTAATATGAAATAAATGGTCATTATCCATAAGAGAAAGAATGAGTTTAAGTGAATTTAAAAGTATTCTGAATAATGTATAGGAAACAAAATGTTTGAATTGAGTGGAATTAGGATTTTTGCTTGGAAATGATCACATAGATATTTTTATACCCCAAGTAGACTGCAGTGATTTTTTTGGAGGTGTGATAGGGAAGAAAGAGGTAACTGGAAACATATTTTGTGGGAGTGTAATAAGTTGACAGACTTAAAAGATTCCATGCAGACTACTCTATCAGAGATACTGGGTAAGCATATTTGTGTAACTAGGGGAATGATGTTTTGAGCTATGATACAGAATCAGAATTGCATATGCATAGTAAAGCCTTGCTGAGTCTAATTATGGTGGCGGCCAAAAAAGCAATCACTAGAAAATGGAAATCAAAGTGTAAACCAACTGTACTGGAAGTAGTGAATATAAAACAACTGGAATTGGGATCTTTAGAAAAGGGTAGGAGCAAATTACATGGGAAAAATGGGAACTGTGGCAACAATACATACAAGGAGGAATGAGGTTTAAAAGAAGGCAAGATTTGAATGAGCTATGGAATGTTTAACTGACAATGATTGAGTAGATTATAAGTGATGTATAATGTCTGCAACTAAATTTTTTTTTTATTTTTTATTTTACATTTGTTGACCGGGCTAGTCTAACTGGATACATGTCCATTTTCAGTAGAGGCCCGGGGAGATAAGCTCCTTGCAAAAAATAACAAAAACATTTTTACATACAATTATGTTACAGGTTAATACAGAAATTATCAAAGAGGTCTAAATACCTCCCATTTCAAAATTCAGGTACAATACAAAAAATACAGGTCTAATAATATATTATAGTCTGGGAGATAAGGTCTGGGATAAGAGGAAATAATACATTTATATTTGCAAAGAACATTTGAAGTTAACCCAGAAAAAATCAAAGAGGACAGAAATACTTCACAGTGCCAAAGGCAAGTACAATGCAAAAATTACAGAGAGGGCAGAAATATATTGCAGTGCAATAGGCAGGTACAGTGCAAATTACAAGTAGAATACGGAAAGTAACAATAAAAGAGGCATATTGTGTAATTATATTAATAAAGAGTTGTCACACTATGAGTAAGCTTAGGGGATGAAAAGAAGGGTAAGGAATAGGAAAAAGGTAATGTGGCAAGTAAGGAAAGTAGAACTAGTTGTAGGGAAGTAGTGGGTAGGCAGTGCCTGTTATGAGTAGAAAAAGTAGAAAAATGATTAGTCAGGTTTAGTACAGGGGCATAGCCAGTGTGTTCTTAGGAAAAGTTTGTCTGTTTTTGAAAAGAAACATATAGGAAACTGAGGAAAGTTCACTGGGGAGAAGGTTCCAGGATTTTCCAACAGTATTACTGAAAAGAGAGTCCCCAGCCCTGTTATTAGATTTAGAGGTGTTTACAAGAAGTTTGTGTGATGAGCGCAAGGATTTCAGATTCTTATAGGGATAGATGAGGTTAGTTTATATAGGAGTACTGGAAGGTTGGTAAAGAGTCTTATGGGCAATGGTTAGTTGGTGGAATTTAAGCAGATTCTGAATTTCTAGCCATCCTAGCTGCTTAAGATTATAGCAGTGGTGGGTTCTGAATGGGTTGCCAGTAGCAAATCTGGCAATGTTATTGTAGGAGATTTCCAGTTTGGTGAGGTTATTTTTAGATAAATTAGTAAATATGGGTGAGGCATAGAGGAGTGTAGAGATTAGATGGGTATAAGCAATAGTTATTCTGACTGGTGGTGAAAGGAAGGGTTTGACTCTGTAGAGAGAGCCTAGTTTTTTGTTAACGGTTTTTATAGTATTGTTGATATGGGTGTCAAAGTTAAGATCATTGTCTATGGTAATACCAAGTAGTTTGGTAGTTGGGTCCGGTGATATGGGAGTACCATTAGTGGATGTAACAGATAAATCTATTGGGGCAGTCTTACGAGTAGGATTGAAAAGGAGGAGTTTAGTTTTTTTTGGGGTTCAACAGAAGGCAATGTTGTGTAAACTATTGTTCTACTGTATTAAATACTTCTTGGGTAAGGGAGTGAAGTTTAGAAGTGGATGTGGCTGTGCATATAAGTGTAGAATCGTCATGTATTGAATGCATGTAGCTTGGGGGATTGCTAGATGAAGGTCATTGATAAATATGGAGAAAAGAAGAGGCCCTAATATGGACCCTTGAGGGACGCCAATGTTAATGGGCAGGTGGGTAGATAGAGTGTTGCGCCACAGTACTGCCTGTTGTCTGTTATCTAAATAGGATTGGAACCATTTAATAGCGAGTGTATCTAGTGAAAGGGATTTGAGGATATTAATAAATATTTGGTGATTAACCATATCAAATGCCTTGGACAGATCGATAAATAGTGCTGAGGAAAGCATATTGGCATTTTGTTTTTTGTTAATACAGTCAGTAAAGGAAAGGAGGGCAGTAGTAGTGCTGTGGGAAGGTCTGAAACCATGTTGACAGCTGGAAAGTAAGTTATTTTGGATTAGGTGGTCTAGCAGTTGCTTATGGATGCATTTTTCCATTAGTTTTGCCAAAGGTGAAAGTAGGGCTATGGGACGGTAGTTGGAGAATTCAGTAGAGTTTCCACCTTTATGAAGGGGGATAATATGGGAGACTTTCCAGATGCTTGGGATGTGCCCTTCACTAATGGTTCTGTTAATCAGAATGGAAATGGGATAGGCAATGGATTTGGCTGATTTCTGTAGATCTTCATCTGGTAATTGGTCTGCTGAAGGAGAGCAAGGTTTAAGTTTTTGGATAAGGGAAAGAATATATGTTGCAGGGACAGGTTGTAAAAGAAATGGAGGGGTTGGAGTTGTGTTACAGATAGGTAAATTTAAATTATTAGGTGACAGGTGACTGGCAAGTGTTAAAGTTTTTCTTAGACCTAATAAACTTGAAAGTGGCTGGAATGGAGACATTGATCTTATGCCTGATAATGTAGGTAAGTGAGTGGTCACTAATATCATCAGGGAGGGTTCCAGATTCATATATGTGGGGATGGTTATTTATAAGAATCCAATCCAAGGTACTTACTTTCTTATTGGGCTTGTTTATCCTGGTAGGGGAGGTAATGATTTGAGAGAAACCAAATAGGTTAATGTGGGTGGTAGGGTGGCTGCTGCAACAGCAGTTCCAATCTATGTTAAAATCACCTAGGATAATGGTTAAAGCTGCAACCCAAGTATGCCAGCAATAGCAATTAAGCTCTTGGAACTATTCAGAGCTAGTGCAAGGCTAAGGTATACAATGTGGGTAACAAAAACGTATGTCAGCTAAATAAGCTACTAAAGGAGAAATAGTATGCATCAGACAACCAGGACAGCTACTCAAGCATGCTTGTAATTGTGACTCAGTTCCTGGGACTCTACGGAGCTAGAGAAATGAAAATAAAGTTGCACAATGTGGTTATCAAGCATTAATTATGCTACTAGAGCTACTCGCTGGAGTAGTGGAGTGCAACAGTCGACAAGGACAGTTACATGAAAATGCTCATTATGGCGTTGAAGCTCCAGGACTCTACGGAGCAAGGGAGATGTTTGATTTTAACACTAAGTAGGTACCATAGCCTACTGTTATAGCATGAGCAATTCCAGTATGCCCGAGATAGCTCTTAAACACCTGGGATTCTATAGAGCGAGAGCTCGCTAAAAGCTTCCACCACATGGGTAATAATCATTCAGAAAAGCCGTTTCCGTTTTTGTCTTGAACAATCTAATTGTTAATATTGCAGGCTACAACTGTAATGTCTCCAAATTAGACAGTGTTTGAATCAGAACATACACAAGACCCAGTACTGTATAAATATAAAAACAGAATGGTATAGCCTCGTGAAGAAATGAGGGTGTCAAATTAACTATACATAAGCTGAACTGTGTTAAACAATGAGAAGAATATAGAGGGCACATCTAGATCGGAGCATTAGGAGACCAGCTGGACAAATAATTAATGTAATTCACATCTAATTGTAGCATTTAGAGAATAGCAGGACAAATATGTGGTCTGTGATATAAAATACTTTCAAGTAAGACTATGTCGATATTGTTTGTTTTCATTTATATAAATGTATGATTTCCTATGTCATAAGTGATAATTTAGTAAAGATGCTTCTTGTCAAATAAAAAGCTTCTCAGTAAGCTGTTTGTCATGTGCATAAGTGAACACTATGAAACAACTTAATTTAGCCAAGTAATATTTGAAGGGATGTGGCAACACTCTCAGTAATGTCAGTTAGGAGTGGAAATGGATAATAAGCCACTGACATATTGAAAAAATGGGGTCATTTATCAGGAAAACACCTGTTCAGTGGACCTGAGAGATCATAGAAGTAGTTTAAAACTGTAAAAGCACACTGGTATCAGTGGTGAAACACCACGGCCTGTTAACTGAACCGAACTGTATTGGCATGTTGTCACAAACAGTAATGGGTCATCATTTTCTTTCACTGGTGTCTGGTAGTAAGGTGAATACTGCCATTAATTCTGAGATGACAAGTGATGTGACATCACTGGAAAGCAAAGTGACCATTGTTGTTTCGGTGGCAATCACTAGTTAATAGATAAGTTATGCACAAACTGAGGAGCTACATCATAGACTGAATGATAGACAATGAATTCCTCTCTCATTTATCAAAGCATTGGTTATATGTCAATGACATCTTATTGCTTAATTTCAAACTGCACTTAAGAGTATGATCATAACACCATTTCAAAATATTGGATGGATATAAAGGAACTGCTTACTTAACAATGATGATGAGTATAAGATGTCTGTAGAAAACATATTAACATGATTGCAACACAAAATAACTTTTGCAAAAGCCAAAGACTTGGCATACTATGATAACTTTAACATGATATTTTAAAAGAAGTTCTATATATGATAACCAGTTTGTGGCAACAATAGGGAAACAGATATAACATTTAGCTGCTGAATTAGGGGTTTGTATAATAATTAAAGTGTTTACCTCACAGACACAAAATACAGGGCCTGATTCTCAACTTTGAAAGGGAAATTGGATAGGCTTAAATTGGCCTGCAGGGGCAGCTAACCTAATCCTTGCCTACAAACCAATTGGTTACTTTGTGGAAATTGCAATAACTAAACACACAGAACACTATTATCTGTAAAACAGCTTTTAATGTGTACACCTACTGGAACAACAGAGGAAAAAAATATCAGAATATCTATTTCAGGCTATTGGAGCTCTTTAGATGAGCAGTGGGTTTTATGACATTCACATAATTGTACATTAGCCTGACACCAGGGGAATAGTAGTAAGTTGACACTGCTGGTTCTGTGATGGCAAATGCTCTCCTGGGACTTTTCAGAAAGTATGTCTAAAGAAACAAATGTCATCTGTGTGGCTGAAAATAAACAGTTTTAAGAATAAGGGGAAAGAAAGAAACAGGCTGTGGATAAAATAAAGAAATGGAATTATAAAACAAGCAAAGCTCACAAAGTACTATGTATGATGAAGGGGACACAATGTGCTAACTACTAGAGTGATGAAGCACCTTTCAGTAAAATTGATGTTACTGCATTACTGCTTTAAATGTAGACATGCTTTACTTTTTTGGTCCTTGCACTAATTAACAAAGTATTACAATTGAAATTCGACACACGGTGCAGTGTGAATTGAAAAAAATAAGGAGGACTGAAACTGTGAAGGACAGTGTCAGATACTAGACATGGGAAACTATAAATAAGACTGTTTTAGAAATATAGCAACAACAGAGAAACTACATTAATAGAGCTATGTCACTGATTTGGATCTAACTGCTGCTTTATGAGTGGTTTAAACTGCCTTTGTCTAAAGTGGTTCATTCTTTGTTCTGTGAAGCAATGCTATGTGACAATCTGAACCAGGAAAAATGGATTTCTAAGTGCTAAGGTTTAGAAGTAAGCAGAGAGAAAATAAATGCTTTTAAAGGATAGCACTGCAAACACATTGTTTAGATTAACAAGTACATTACTAAAGACTAAGATGAGTTTGTTTTAACAATAAAGAAAAAGCTGCAGTGTAGCTATACAGATGATAGTAAAGTATAATAAAACAGGAAAACTTATATAAAAGGAAATTATTACTGTGTTAATGCAGACAGTATGGTAACTATGCTCTTATGGTGTTTTAAACATGAGGGATACTATATGTCTGTTTCAGAGTGAGCAAAACTAAAACCAGAGAGTAAAAATGAAAGGTGTATCTAGAACTACATTAGAATCTCTTCTTAAATATATATGCCACCTATGTTATTTATCAATGGTGTGAATATGGGAGGGAAGCATACCCCTGCAATGCCACTGATTTTGCAGAATTTCTCTGATGTTTGCTTTGTATGTTGGCCCTGTCCCTTTTTCTTGTAAATCACAAAAAATGACAGTCAGTTCAATAATACCACGGTTTGACATCAGAATGTCGTAAAACAGTTACATGACCTTTGAAGGGCAAAAGGCACTCTCCCAAGGTGTTGTAACATTGAGTTTTAAATGTTTGAATCCACAAGATTGAATGCTAGTGTGCATTCACCTTTTTAATTTCTCCAAGTCTTTTGGGTTTCTAATACCATGACAGGAATGGACCCCATTCCTAAGTCAAAGTACAATTAAAGTTCATGAAATTACTATTGTTTCAATCTTTGATGTCAGCCACAAGTGCTCTTCGCAGCACCTGCAATGTGCCCAGTACTGACTCCTTCTGCAATTCATATGGGGTTACATGTATTAGTAACATATCTAGATATGACTGTAGATTCTTTTTTATAACACCAATTGCTCCTACTAGTATTGGAACTGTCTTGGTATCTTTCTTCCACACTGCTCTCATTTTTGCCTGCAAATCCTGATATTTTATGACTTTGTGTTTCTCTGTATACAAGACACTGTAGTCACTGGGTGTGGTGATTTCAATGATCAATGCTACTTTTGTCTTCTTTTCATGGACCACTATATCTAGTTTTCTAGAATCTATCTTTTGAACTGTTGGTAATGGGTGATCCCATGTGATGTAGACGTCATAATTTTCTATGATGCTTTGTGGCTCATGTTTCCAGTGTTTTTCAGACACTTTAATACCATACTGTTTGCACAATCCCCAGTGCAACAGTCTTGCTACATTATTATGCCTTTCAGTATACAGTCCTTCTGCCATTAGTATGTCACAACCAGCAACAAGGTGTGCAACTGTTTCCAATTCTGTTTTACAAAACCTATATTTGTCTGTTTCTCCCACATATTTAATGAACGTTGTAAACCAATGTGTATGTAGCCCACAATCTTAGGCCACCGATATTAACCTTTAATCTCTTGGTTTGAATTCACCTCTCCTTAACCATTCCTGCATTCATTCCTGATAAACATGAGGTTCTTCCAGAAGTTCTCTATACTTGCAACTATATTTATGCATTTTCCACATTTCTTGCCTTCTCATCTGGTCCTTCACCTTATATTCTTTCTTTTTTTTTTTTTGGCACATTCAATTGCTATCTGATTTTTATCTCCTTCTGGCTTGGCTGCCATTCTTGCTTGACCCTAATATGCTACTGATAGACTAAGCAGAAAAGTCATCTTAGATTTATTCTCCTCATGTTTCAAAACTTTCACTACATTTGGGTCTTGTGAGGTCAGCAGATATGTGTGCAGTCCCATGATTGCAGATCTATATATGTAATCAGTTTCAAGGAGGCCCATCCCTCCTTCAGAACGGGGAATATATAATCTTGGTATGCACTGATTTTTATAAATTATTTGGTGAGAATGAAGCATCCTTCTTGTTTTCCTGTCTAATCTATCCAACACATTTTGGGTCCAATCAGTCACTCCAACACTGTAAATTAGGATAGGAAGAGCAAATTGGTTTATAGCTTGAATTTTGTTCCTAGATGTCAAAGCTGATTTCAGGATTCATTTACGTCTTCTAAATTATTCCTTATTAGTTTCATTTGCATTTGTTCATGCTTTATTGTTGATCCTTCATCAATTCTCAAATATTTACACACTCGCTCTTGCTCAAGTTCTTTTATATCACATTCTTGTCCCAAACTGATATTTTCTTGGTGCTGCAGTTTAACTGCTTTAAAGGTTGCATTTGCACATTTATTAAGACCAAATTAACATTCTTATATCATCTGAAAAAGTTTTGACAACTTGCAGATGTGCTTTCAGTTCCTCATCTGATGAGCTATACAGTTTTAAATCATCTGTTTTCTAGGAGCCAAATTATAGCCATGGCCAAAGCTGTTAAGGACAAGACAGAATATCAGTGGTGACAAAGAGTCATCCTGGAATATCCCCCTTTGAATTTTTGTCCCTGAGATAATAATTTGTCCTTTATTATGGCTTAATTACAAAGTGGTCTGCCACTGTTTCATGGTCACTGTAATGTAGTCAATCAGTGTGGGGTGTATCTTATACATTTTTAAGCACTCTTTTATCCATAAATATGGGATACTATCAAATGCTTTTATTTAGTCAATCCATGCCATACTTAGATTCTTCCCCTTTTTATAATTAGTAATTATGATTTTATTTAACAACAAATGATCCTTTGCTCCATATGACTTTCTGTTATTGCCCTTTTGTTCTATTGCCATAGTTGAGTTTTCTTCTAAATGACTATACACTCTGTCGGCATCAATTCCAATGTATAGTTTATATGACATCAGAAGGCACGTTATCGGTCTGTAATTTTTAGGGTAGCTTGCAGGTTCACTGTTAAGTAAGAGCATTGTTTTTCCTGTTGTTAGCCAGGTTGGTGTCTGCTTGGGGTGCACATATAAATAGTTTTTGCTCATGGCTAAATCTTCATGCAAAGATGTTAATACTTTTAACCAGAGATTAGGTACTGCATCTGGGCCTGGGGATTTCCAATTAGAAGCTTTTCTTAACTTTGTTCCAATTTGTCTGGCTGTTACTTCATCCCATTTCATATCCTGTACCTTTAAACTTCTTATTTTTTCTTTTACATTTTCTGTCCATTTAGCATCTTTGTTATGTTCCACAGGATCTTCATAAATACTTCTGCAAAATATATGTATTTCTTCTTTTTTTGCTGGTCTTTCAATTCCTTTTGCCATGTTTCCCAGTTCTCTATAAAACGTTTTGGGTCAGCAATAAATTGCTAATTTTGTATCTTTCTTTTATATTTATCTGCGTATCTTCTAAGGTTATCTGCCTGTACTGAGAGTTTTAGTTTATTTGCGATAGTACATGATAGATCCTGATCTGTTCTAATACTGCACATTGCTTTTATCACACCTATATTTCTAAGTATTTTTGTTGATCTATTCCCTCTTCTATACTCTTCTAACAGTGACACTTCCTGTGTTAATTGATTTATAGATTTCTCTGATCGATACTTCCATGATGGTATTCAATTTCTCCTCTTACTTTCCCTCACTACCCTGTGTTCTTGTGGTAGAACTTTATCAGTTATTAATTTAGCCGCACAGTAATATATCCTGTTTACTTCTGTTATATCACATGGATCTCTATGGACAGTCTTAATTACTGTGTTCATTTGTTTTATCAAACTTCTGACTTTTTGGGTTTTATTGACCTTCTGCAGTCGGTTTCTTTCATTGATCTTAATATGTCTATCTATCTCTATTAAGTCAAGCAACTCTTCTCTTAGTTCATTTTCTTCTAAACTGAAGGCACATATTTTGTTTTTCATTTTCTGCGGACATTCTAGAAAGTTCTATAGCATCTTTCTGTGGCACATTCTCTTCAATTTCATCCTGTGCCATCCATTGCTCTGTCATATGGGAACTCACTGGCCTATCACTCATCAGCACTGACTGAGTCAGAGATTCCAGTTTCCTGTTCATTCCCTTGCTCTCCACTTCAAGTGAACATTTATACTGGTTTCCTGTGGAAGTCTCCAAAATATCTTCATATGGCACCTGACCAATTTCTTCCCGTTCCACTGGTTTCCCCTTAATTTAGATGTCCATTACTCTATCCTGTTATGGTGCTTTCTGAATTAGATTTTCTACACTGACTCCTTCACTTTGGAGGTACTCCATAGCCACAGTTTCTATTTCTCTAAATTTCTCCATTACTAATCTTCTTTTCTATTTTTCCTCTTTGTCTTACTTTTCGTATTGAAAAGTTTTCCATGTCTGGATTAATTTGCCTGTATTTCTCTTCAAATTTATTTGGTGCTGCTCTTTTTGTATTGATTAGTTTTGCTTTCTCCTTTGCATAGATATTACACCATATTAAATCTCCTTTTCTTTCCCATATTCACATTTCTTCCTCCGATGTCTCTTGATCTTCTTGTTTCTCCTTACTTTGGGGACACTCTCCATCATGCTGTAATATAACCTGTGTTAGACCTTCTACACTAAATCCTTCACAGGCAATCCATAACTTCAACTTCTATTTTTTTAACTTCTACTTTACTAATCTTCTTTTCTGCATTCCCTCTTTGTGATATTATTTTTTCATTGTGAAATTTTCCATATCTGGATGCCTTTGCCCATATTTCTCTTCAAATTTCTTTGGGGCTACCTTCTTTATATTGATTAATTTGGCTTTCACCTTTGCATAAATATTGGACCATATCAAATCTCTCTTTCTTTCCCACGTCTATATTTTTTTTATACTTTTCAAAAATCTTTAGGTTTTGTTGTTTATATTTTTGCACTTCCTCAGATGCTTCATTTCCCAAAAAGATCAAAGTTTCTTGGTCTATATACTTTTTCAGAAATCTGTTGTATTAATGAACATAAATTTTTATTTGAAGCTAAATACAGTCCATATATCAGTGTCATCTTGGTGAGAGTTTGTGAAAAACAGGATCCACCTTGTGAAGTTACTCACCGAGACTTGAGGATGAATTCAATTTCAGCAATACTACTCTCCTTTGCTTGCTGACTTATCATCTCTCCATTCGCTGTTGTGGATTTGTCATTTTGAATGGAGATTGCATTATAGTGGGGATTGGGAAATGTACCCTTTCCCTCACTGTAGTGTGATCTTGGAGTTAGTATATATAAGTAGCAGGGGATGTGGGGGGCAGGGGGGTTTGCCCCCCCCGCAAAACATTTGTAGCATATAACCTGAAGTGTAGGTAGTTTTGGTAAAACTGACATTCCAGAGTTGTTGACTTTCCTTAATTCCCACTTTTAGTTATATGATCATTCGGCAATTGGATTTTCTGATATTCTGGGTTGGATAAGTGAACACTCATACAAGTGAGTTGCAAAAGTTTGTTAATAAACCTAATACCACATATCACTCTTTCAGATACATGTTGATTTAAAATGTGTTTCTATGAACTTGAGTGAATTAGAGCATTAATTAAAATTTTATCTGGTTTTGGGCCTTTGTCCCTCATTATTTTTGGCTTTGTCCACAATTCTTGAGCAGTAATTTGAGAGGTATGAAAGGTTTCAACACTTAATAGCAAGTATGTGAAATTGAATAATAATATATTTTGATTATTATTAGCTGCATCCTTGGCTTCCACAATTGATGACAAAAGGAATTTAATTTTCATATGTGTTGCTTTCTGCGATATTAGAATGCTTACTTTATCTAGATTACACATTTTTTCTAGCAATGTAAGTAATGGAATATTTAAATAATTCATATAAAAACTGTGAATTAAATTATGATTTAGTACATATTTGCATCAATTCTATATCACATAGAATGTCTAATGCAGTACTGTTTTCCACTTGTTTCTGCCTGCCAAGCACAAAATAAAACAAAACTATTAGTGTGTTTAATGACTTAATACTGTTATATTCTTTACATGCTTTAGTACATTATCAGAAACAATTGTGAACATTTGATGTAAAATGAGACAGTCAGGGCTTGAATAAAGCCATAAGTCATGCACATTATTAGAACACATTTAGTGTAAATTACTCTGTTTTTGGAGGATATATGCTGTAAAGCCCTTCACATAGTTTGCAGAACTATAAATATTACCACAAATTAGCTCAGAAAACTGGACAAATGTTTAGCAAATGTTCAGCAAATGGAAAAAGGTCAGAGCAACTAGTGCAAACAATGTCATCTCTTTGATGTCACTATCAGTTTTTTCTGTGTGGGATTTTTCAAGATGATTTCTTATTTGCTTTTATTTATTTAATTTATATTTATTGTTATTGTTTTCATCAGTTATGCTGTGTCACATGCAACAGTATGTGAACAGGTAATGTTCCTTAAAGGGAGATAGGTTAAATAAAGGAAGTGTTTTGTGACCCAGGGGTGACATCCAAGCAGCTCAGAGTGCATCATTACTTTGGCTATGTTGAAAATGTATTTTTTCAGCAATATGTAGTTATGACAGAATCAATCACTTGGGAACCTTCTGAGTTATAACCTAACTATGGAATATACATTTCAAATGAAAATGATACAGCAGCACAAAACAAATAAAAACACCAGAAGTAAAATTAATAACAGATAAGTGTAGGCAATTATCTATGATCAAAATCAGCACATGTTAAAATAGTTATTTTAATAACAACATACTATGTGCACATAAAATGTATAAGTGTTGTGGATGCAATCCCTAAAGAAGCAACAAAACTGACTACAAGCACAATAATATTTAAAGAGAACTAATGGCTGGTATTCATAAGCTGCAATGGTGCAGCGGTAGCATTGTCGCCTCACAGCAAGAGGTTCTCCCATTCGATTCTCAGATGGAGTGCCTTCTGCGTGGAGTCTGCAAGTCCTCCCCACGGTCGAGTGGTGTTCGAAAGGCATGCGTGAATGGGCGTGCCTTCATTGAAGGTTGGGCATTGGGCTGGCACCTCAGCATCGTAAAAATCTACTGCCAATCATTAGCAGACCGGAGTTCCGCTGTGGAGACCGCTAACCGGGAAAAGCCGAAAGAAGAACAAGTGGCTGGTATTCATAGTCAGCTTACATGATATGCATCATGCAGCTACCTGGAAGTGGCCTCATGCAGTCATGTTACGATTTATAGTATCTATTAGAGTTGTTGAACACCAAGGAAAAACGCTCAGTATTAGGTATATGCAGCTGATATATGGCATGCAAATTAAGGCACGTAGTCTAATGAATGTATAATGAGATGAAAATGACTGCCACTGAAAGCATATCACAGTTCATAGATGTTTGGTGTAGTAGGCTTGCAACTAGATGATTGCCTCTGTAACTGCAAGAAGCAGTGCAGTGTCAGATTGAACAAACATGATGAATGGGATGTTACTTAAAGGCTATGCTGGACAGTGCAGGGTCAAGTCATAGTGTGCATCAGACTTCTTCACATTCATCACACAGGAGGGAGGGGGAAGTAGGTCACAGTCATCATCATCATTTCTACAGGCACCAAGGGACATAAATACATGGGCCTGGCATAACAACCTCGGTGGGTCACCATGTCAGTGGAGGCAGAGATGGGCTTTCTTGTGGTAAAAGGTACTTTGCGACATATGCAATGTCCAGTGATGACATGAAGAGGGTGGCAATACTGGACCTGAGGTAGAGATGGGTGTCTTGTGGCAAAAGGAACTCTGCATTATAGACAGTTGTAACATGAAGGGTATGGTACTACAGGACTATGACTGGGAATGGTAGGTTTGATATAATGGTCAAGGTTTTCACCTCATAAACACAAGATACAGGGTTTGATTCTGACCTCAAGTTATTGGCTAAGCTTAAAACAGCTCTTCAAGGCAGTTAGCCTAGTGTTCATCTATGAACGTATGATATGGAATCACTACACTGTCTTGACATGCGATTATAGGCACCTATTATAGGGTGCCATACTAATGTTTGAAAATGACCTGTGTGGTGTCTCTTGATGAGATGTCTTGGTGCTGGCAATTGTCTTTACTCACAATATGTAATGGTGAAGTGACATATTCCTAGAACTACAGTAGCAGACTATGACTACACCTTTTATGTGTATATCTTCCTACTATGACTACACCTTTTATGTGCATATCTTCCTACTTCTTACCAAGGACACTGTTACTGGACAGTATCATAAGGTAGCACTTGTTATGCTCTGCATGGAGGTGGACACGGCATAAACATGTGCCACTTTACCTATCATGAGATTTTGCATGGAAAAGTCCCCGGACTCCATGGTCTGACCAAGGCATCAGTAGTACTGGCTGTCATGTTCATGGAAGACACTAGTCATCTCCATGTCAGGATGCATGTATGGGGAAACATATCTAGAAGCTATGTAGATGAGACACTGGTATGTCCTTACTGGTTCATTTGCATTATACCCCATGGGCTTTCGGTACAGAAGGTTTAATGTTTTACACAGTGAAGTCTCTAGCTTGGCAGGGTCTTTCTTACAGTTTTTACTGAATGGTTTGTCTGTGTGATTGCTTTTGATTTGCATCTTAAAATTTTGGGATATCATATCCTTCTGTTATTTAAATGACATTCAACATTATTTTCCACACAATGTTTAATTTACTGGCTTTGCTGTGTTCACCTTTAGTTGTACCAGCATTTCCTTTGTTTGTATAACAGTTTCTGTGGACTTTTTGATTTAGTTAAGTATTTACTGTTTGTGCTGCATTTGACTTTCAACCACAGCAGGTTTCTTTGTGTTTACAGCTGTGTATCTGAACCTACTGAATGTTTAATTATTTCACTTAACCATTCTGTTTATTTTTACCATCTGGCTATCTATTTGCAGAGGAATCTAAAATTTCATTTAATTATTAATCCTTGCATTACATTTTTATGCACTTAGTCTGTCTCTTTTTGTATTTCCCTTCTCAATGTGCACCTATGTTTTATTTTTTAGAATTTCCTTTATTATTAGACACACTAATTTAGAACCATACTGTTCCTGTTTTACATGTTTACTGTTATAATGTCTTGTTTCACTTATGGATTTTTGTTCAGGTATATAACAAGAGAGTACTTATTGCCACATCACATTTTATACTACACAAACTGCCTGGGCCTGTCATATGCACTTGTAATAAACTTGGTATTCTTAAAAAGCACAGGGCAGGGTGCTATGGTCACCAGAATTGAGGACCATCATGGCTGATCTGTGGCCCATCTGTGTTCACCATAGTTTTGATTGCAGTGTGAAATGTCACTTTGGGCAGGCCTTGTTCTGTCATAAGTTACAAATACATGAATCCCTCATGAAGCCCAGGACTTATATTTGGGAAGTGCACAAAAAGCTAGTCAGGGGTTCTGTTTTCAAATGCCAGGTGTGAGCTCAACAAGAGTGTTTTTCTATCAGATTTGATATGGGTTTCTAACCCGTGCTTCTTACAAAAACTTGGTTTAAGAACACCTTTAGCCTTGTACTGATGTCCTCAGTTCCTCTAGAATTATCTGTGCTGCAGCGTCTGTGTCTGAATCATTTTTGGGGCTAGGAGTTTGATTTTTCATTGATTGACAATTCAGTTGAGTAAAGTCAAAGTTGGTTGTGCCAACTCCTTTGAGTATGACTTAACGGTGGAAGAAAACGAAAGATACCTCATTTTATACTGAGTGTCTAGTAAAGTGAGTGCATTCCTTCTGGAGTTTCTTGATTTCCTTGTCTCAGTACTTATGCCTCCCACATGGATTATTTTGGATGACGTCAACATTAAGACTGACAAGAAATTATTAGCTCCCATTATAGAGTGTCTGTATATCATTAAGAGATTTGGGTTAGCTTAGGTGATTACCTCCTCTGCCCATATGTCCAGGCATACTCTGGACTTGTCTTTCAACTTGGTGTCTCTACCAGGTACGTGGATGTTTATCCTGTTACCTGATTTGATCTCTCAGTTATTTAGTTCCTGGCTGACCAAACCCAGGTAAAATTCCCAGATTTAGGTTAAACGCATTACAGGAAACGTGGTTCAATCACCATGGATACCCTTAATTGTGTATTGCTTTGCCTATTTCAGGGGAGTAATGCCCGTGATAAGTGGACTGGGGCTGATAACCAGAGCCTGACTTTCTCACTCAATAGTTTGACTCTGATACATATATGGATGGTTTACATGGTTCTGCAATGAGCCATGATTTGGCCATGAGTTTCATGAAGTAAGGTTGAATGGTCAGAGGTTGGAGCAAAAATGTTCTGGTATGTTTGAGATCCAGATGGTTTTGGATACGCATTTTTTTGGTTTAACAGATTGAGGTCTCCCAGAAGAAGACTTTATACTTCTTCATGGTTATGTCAGCAATTGCATATCATCAGATAGCATTCTTCCAGGTGATGTGTAGGTCATACAGTCCAACCCATCTCACCACTCAGAAGGCTCTGTCTAGCGAAGATTATGATCCTTTGTCTTGCTTTTCTGACAAAAATCTTTCCTGGTTCAGGTTGGGGCTCCTGCTAAATGCTCATGTTGCAATGGTCCTATGGAATTCACATCATCTTCTAGTTAATCTGATTTTTTTATCCCCAGTTATGATGACTTTGTCTCCATTGTTGCCAGTATGTATAGCATCAAATTTCACCTTGATCATTGTCCAACCAGACTAGTTCTGACTTGTTTGGAAGCATTAGGTCCAGCCCTTTATTAGGCTGCCCTTGCCTCTTTGAGGGATGCGGCATTTCTAATACTTATAAAGGAGGCATTAATCACCGCTGTCATGAAAAAGAAGGGTTAGCTCCATGAAGACCTGGGCAATGGCTAGTCTAGCTCAAACTATCTCTTTGTAACATGCTCGAGAAAGTAGTACATCATCAGCTGGAATCTTGTTAGGGAGATAATATCAACAGTCCTTTCTAATCTGGCTTTTGTATCAGTCACAGTACTAATATCCTTTAATCAAAGGATCAACATTTTTTTTTCTGTTCTAGACCTTCTAGATCTTTTGTCAGCATTTACTGCAGCAGACCATTGTCTCTTACTAGGCTGGCTGTAGAACTACTGTGAAATCTCCAGAACTGTTTTAGACCAGTTTCCCTGTTATCTGAATGAATAAATGGGTGGTCTCTGGGGTTAACTTAATGCTTGCTACCCACTTGATTTTAGGGTCTTGCAGGTTTCCATGCTGGGCCTTTTATTTTTCACTGTTTCTCTACTTCCTCTAGGCGGTGTTATGCATTTCAGAGGTTTACATCACTGTTGCTGTACTAATGGCATACAACTGTTCCTCTTGTTTCCTCAGTAATCTGTGTTGGTTTTTAAATAACTTTCTGTAGGCTTGTTATGCATCCACTCATAGTTGGTTGAAAATTGTTATAAACTCAACCACTAAAACTGTTGGAATGGTCATTCCTGCTAATATTACTGATGTTTCAGTACTGGTATTGTCTCCTAATATTATCAATTGTGTTGACAATCTTCAGTTTGTGTTGTATGTGTGTGATTTCAGGATGATTATTGATGATATGCTGATTTTAAAGAACTGCATTTTGGCTACTGTCAAGTCCTCCTCTTTCCATCTGAGAAAGATTACCATCTTAAAAGTCTTTATACCTGCCAATCTCCCCTTTTTGTTGAATCTTACCATTACATTTTGAATTTGCTATTTACTCATTCTGTATATAATTTTGATTAGAAAGACTAATGTTTTTTCTACTCTCTTAGCTTGGGCTGTGGCTGCAAAGGGTAAATAGACCCATCCACTTAACCAGTGAACAAATGGTAAATAAATAAATAAATAATCAAGCAAGACAGAGGGACTCCGAAATGGCCAGTTTCAATAAAAAACTTTTATTGTTGACACCACAAGCGCTTTCACAGCCTAAGCTGCTTCTTCAGGTAATGTCTACAAACTAAAAAACATCATATGCTACCTCCCTTGATTAATCATGTGACATCAAGGCACTTGAATTATTTAAACAAACAGTCTCATAAAGCATATGCATAACACCTAAGTACAGAAATCATATGATTGGTCCCTATAAAACCTAAGCTGAAATCTAAGAACCTAAGACGTTGAATGTTTTTTGCCTTTGTATTATTGTATTTTTATGTTTTATATATATATATATATATATATATATATATATATATATATATATATATATATATAAATATGTCTACCTGAAAACACCGAATGCTGACAACGCCAACAACGAGATAACTGACACTGGAAGATCGACAATGGAGATGACCGACAATTGAAAATTCCGACGCTGAGAACACCGACATGTTAAGGTAAATGTGTGATAGTGACAGACGTTAGGGTCAGGGTGCGGGTAAGGTAAGTGTGCGATAGTGACAGACTTTAAGGTTAGGGGCGGGTTAAGTGAGTTAGGGTTAGGGTGCGGGTAAGGTAAGTGTGCGATAGTGACAGACTTTAGGGTTAGGGGCGGGTTAAGTGAGTTAGGGTTAGGGCGCGGGTTAGGTGAGTGTGCGATAGTGACAGACCTTAGGGTTTGGGTTAAGGTTAGTGCATAGATAGTTGTGTATGTAAGGTTTAGTGTAGATCTGTAAGGTTTTTGGTGTGCTTGTGTTGTGTGTGCATTTTACGGAAAAAGTATTTGTTTTGTTTTGTTGATTGTTGGGATTGTGGTATGTCGGGTATGTGAAGTTTCGTGTTTTTGAACTTTCGGTTTTGTGGTGTCGGCTATCTCATTGTCTGTATTTTTGCGTGTTGGTGTTTTCAGGTAGACCCATATATATATATATATATATATATATATATATATATATTTGTTACATATGCATTTTTATGACTGTATTATGATTTCTGTACTTAGGTGCTATGCATATGCTTTTATGAGACTTGTTTGTTTAAATAATTTGAGTTATTATGTTATAATGTCAGAAAACTTAACACTCCAGTTTTGCATACACTGTAATAATTTCATATGTGGGCACTCTTCTTTTATTAGCTGTTTAATAAACTGAGCAAACCGTGCACTCAGATGTTATTAACTTTGCAATAATGCAACAGTCTAACCACTGCAACATCATTATCTGTGTAATAATTTAAGCAAAAATATTTGGCATTTAGTGCATAGAATAAAGTAGCTGCTAACAAGCTGTTAGTCCAAGGGTCCAGGGTTTCATTCTCTCAGCCTCCATCGCTTAATTGAGTCACTCTGAGCAAGTTACTTAACCAGAAACTGCTCTTTGTCTGAGTCTGAAAAAGATCCATGAAGATCAGTGCTCTCCCCCAGTAAACAAATACATATAATAAATAAAAAGAACACTTCAGCATAATTAGTTGTGTTGTAATATTAGATTCTGAGCACTTCCAGGTCATTAAAAGTGTGATTATGTAAATGAACAGCACATTCAGTGCAATAATGTTAGATGTCAGGTTCTCTAATCTCTCTAACTGTGTAATAATGTGAGTGAATTCAGCATTCCAGGGTCATTAATTTTGTCATTATGTTAGAAGTCAGACTTTGCACTGTAATTAAATGTATAATATTGTTAAGTGATCAGGACCCTTCATTGCTAACGACTGTAATATTCTTAGATAATGGGAAGAACAATGTCTTTAACTTTATAGTAATGAAAGGGAATTAGGACCCTTTTAGTGTGCAATAATGTTAGATTCTGATATTCATCTCCTGTTATCTTTGTAATAATTTTAGAGCAGTAGGCAATCCATTGTGATTCACTGTGTAATAATTTATGATGTTGTGCATTCAGCTGCTATTTGCTGCCTCACAATGTTAGAAAGCTAGGCACTCCTGTATTAGAGATAGCATAAAATGTTAATGTTTAACCTTCCACTATCATTAAATATATAGTAATGTAATTAGGAGGGCAGTCCAATATTTTCAATTGTATAGATAGCATAGATGCTGGACCATGTGCTGCCATTGATTGTTTAGCAGTTAAAGGGATATAGGCGGAGCTATTAATTAAACAACATTATTAGACTCAGGGTATACAACTGTTGGTA
Organism: Protopterus annectens; assembly: GCF_019279795.1. Classification (NCBI taxonomy): domain Eukaryota; kingdom Metazoa; phylum Chordata; order Ceratodontiformes; family Protopteridae; genus Protopterus; species Protopterus annectens. The sequence goes on along the minus strand of NC_056728.1, from coordinate 617,800,134 downwards.
ATTCTGCACTTTCATAACTGTGTTGTAATGTAAGCATCTCGGCACATCATTAATGGTGTAATACTGTTAGATCCTAGGCACCCTTCTGCCATAAATGGTTAGATGAAATTAGGATGAGGCAAGCTGGACTACCAGTCCATTTACATACCATGGTCACCAACCCAGCCTAAACTGAAGTCAGATTGAAGAGAAACCTTGCTTCAGCAAGGCCTTGGGTAAAGTTTGGTACTAAGTTCATGAGGATCTGAAGAGAGGAAGGATGAGGGAGGTAGATATTATCTATGACAACTTATTTCTGAGCAACAAAAACAACTTATACAACAAGCAAGATGGGACAGGTGTTAGAGAAGACTAACATTAGACAAAAATATAAAACTGCAATCTGGCCTACCTAGGACAACAACATCCTCTGTTGAGTGCAGACATGACAGCCATAACAGAAGTGATAAATATCCGGGAACAGGGGGTTCTTTAGCAGTATTAGACTTGACCTATACTGCAAAGATGGCTACAATCTTTGGGCTTACCAGTTCTGTTGGTGCAGATGGATAATGCCATGACTATTACCTGGTAATGCAGTTTCATTTAGCTGCTTGGGCATCTAGTGGAGCTGATATGGGAAGAATGTGCATTCCTATCCTGGGTGAAGGGGTATTTTGGGTAATGAGATACCTCAACCCCTCAAAAGAAAGGTAGCACAGTATTACACAATGTTAGTTCATTAAACCATGAATGCAATGATCTTCATCATGGGTGCAAGCACACAGGGGAGGCATAGTGGTATTTCTGGCGGTGAAAGTAACCTGTTTCTCACACAGCTATCCCTGGGTTATGGCCATAATAGAAATGCCCTCATTGTTAAGATGCCACTGAGAACACTAATCACTTCATAGATAACAGCCTGTCTAGATGGCTCTGACTTCTGTGTTGGGTGCTCAGTATGTGGAATGAATGGTCCTAGTCTGATATGGACAGGCTTTATAGTTACCTGGTAAGAAGGTAAAAAGAACACAGAAAAAATAAAATTCCTAGGCCTTCCATGCGAACCATGTGAACCATGCATGTTGTAGCTCATGTTTATTTTAAAGCTTCTCAAACTGAGCTGATCAATTTTCAGAGAATGGAGGGCAATGAAAGGGTGTATCAAGGGTTGCCTCCTTCTCAAATGCCCAAAGTTGGACATTTTTTATAGAAATGTGAGACTTTACTGGACCAACAAGCACTGCAAAGGACTGGATTTTATAGTTTTGATAAAATAAAAGCCTATTCTTGTAGAATTTAATTTTTTTATCTTGTTTCTTGTAATACTAATGTATTTCAGAAGCAAAATAAACCTATTATGCAACTATTAGTGGAAACATTGGAAGTTTTTTTGTCGTAAAATCTCAGTTATAATTTTCATGGTTTTTCACAGGACACATCTTCCCAGATACAGACTGCCCTGCATAAAGAAGGACAGGTGGTAACATTAAGTGTACCTGTTAGGACAAGGGAAGTAGCAAATATTGGGACACCATATATCTAACTTTCCCTTCAATACAAAGACACAGGGGAAACTAACACCTAGCTCCAAACCATTTTAAAAGTAATTCTATTATTCCCTTACATGAAGTGAGGATGAACTGATGGACAGAATAAGGACCCCAAGGTGGGACACTTTCATTAACAGGGTAAGACAAAATAAACTGAATCACCATATGGGCAGAGTAGGTAGGTAGGTAGCTCTTGTATCGTAGATAAAAAGGTATCCAGTTGTATATATGGATGATTCACTGAAATAGTCAATGCGTGTCGGCTGATAAATTCTACAAGGATAAGGGTAGAGGGAAGAAATATTTTAAAAGGCTTAGTGAAATCTGTGGGCCAAAAGGCCAATACTGAGAGTCAGGCAGTTTAGGAATAAGCAAACTTTATATAAGAAACAGAAATTAACTAAGGGATCTGCACATGGAAATTACCAGTAACAAGGCATAAATTTTACTAAAAATAAAGGAGGATAACAGAATACAGGCACTTGTAGTAGGCAGTGCAAAAGGTTTGACAACTTAATCCCAGAAATTCATTAAAGTTCCTAGCAGGAACGTCTTCTGCGAGCTGATTTGTGATTCAGAAACTCATTATCAGATAATTTGCGTGTTTCTTGAATTGCAGTTACTACCATAATGTGCAGATCATGGCTGATCTACACATTGCGGTAGTAACTTCCTACTCATGCAAGCAGTGTCATTCCCCCCAGTCACTCTCTCACACATACAAGTACATAAACATGAGCAGATAAACACACACACACAGCCACACCACAGTCTATGTGCCTACCTGCTACCTATTGTACCCTCTTGTGGTTCTCCTCACCCCTGCAATACTTTATTGCCATTATGGCATGTATGCATTAAGCCATGGTGGTCTAGTGTATCCCCCTCACCCTCCAATCCCTGTTATGATGTTGGTGCCATTATGGCACTTTAAAATGTATTCCCTGGTGTCTGGTAGTGTCCCCCAATCTCTGCTATGCAATCTGTACCTTAGGGCACTTTAAGGAGTATACACTAGTATCTACTACATCCCCCAACCCAGTCCCCATGGTAACATTCATGCCGGGATGGCACTTTAAAAATGAATTCATGGTGTCTAGTATTTTCCCCCACCCTGTGTCCTGTACTAATGCTGGTGCTGTATGGCACTTTAAAGATGAAGTCCTGGTATCTAGTGTATCCCACCACCCACTGGTTCCCATAGTAATGTTGGTGCTGGAATGACACTTTAAAGATCAATCTCTAGTGTTTAATGTATCCCTACACCCCCAGGTCCTCACAGTAAGGTTGGTGCTGGAATGGCAATTTAAAGACAACTCCCTGGTGTCTAGTGTGTCTCCCACCCTCTGATTCCTGTTTTGCTGTCTGTGCTGCTATGGCACTTTAACTGTAAGCCCTGGTGTCTGGGAGTTCCCTAACATCATGTTCATGTCCAGTGACTGAACACAACCTTTAGGCCATGGTCACTGTTGCAACATGGTGGGGATGACAGCACTGAGTTACACAACTGGGCACTTTCTTAAATTGCTCGGCCAAGTAGATGGCTACTTTGATGCTGTTCCTGGAGAGAGCATATGGCTAATTAGCATATGCCTCCCACTGAATGCCTCATTAGCCATTCAGCACAGCTGCAGGGCCAGCCCTTTGCAGTGCTGCATGTCTTGGGATGGTGGGCAGTACTGTCTAAGGCTGGTTGCTGAATCTGAGAAAGTTAATGCGATGTATACATTTCTGTGTACACATCATGTTACTTAATGAATTCAGCACATAGTGTTTTGAGACAAAGGATTATTCTATTAAGTATTCCACAGGCAAAAGCAAAGTAGCTCTTTGGGAGCCATAGTGAAAACAGAAGGTAAAGAACAAAGGAGTCTGGTTTAAAAGTTACATATGCAGTTGTTTATGTATTATAGAGGGAAATATACTTTCAGTGAACATGTCTTAACAAAAGGGGAAACAGAAAGTAATGTCTTAGACCAACTGGAAAACAAGATTAAAATTAAAAAAGAGAATGGATGAGTAAAAAGCTTGAGACAATACCCATTTGAAGAAATCAAGAGGCAGAAAGATAACATAATCTTTGAAATAACTATACCTTAAATATATCAGACTTTACATCCCACACCCATGGTGCAGAGCTATGAAGCCCTGACTGCAACCCAGGCAACCTGTGTTTGATCAGCGTCACAAAGACTGAAGGGTAATGGGCTGGAGTCAATGGGAGGGCATGGCCATTCCCAGGTTGTCCTTCCTGTGGTAGGAAAATGGCTCTGGATCTCTGCTTGGGTACACACTGAGTGGTGCACTAGGTGATCCCATCAATGTAGAATGGGTCTACTTTCACACACTGCCCAGCTGTTTATCACTTTAGGTTGGGGGAAGGACATGTGTACGGGAAGCAGACATGCTTCCCATAGAAGGCACAATATACAGGCGCTCAAGAGAGCTTCCATGTGGTTAAGAAGGTCTAGAGGTTGGGAGAGGATGCTGCTGTATCTTGTAGACTAGCCTGCTCCCTACCACTGGTTTTTGACTCTCCAAGGAGTGAATACATTGATGAGGTCCTCCAGACAGATGTTGAATGGTCTAAAGGGCTCTCAGTGGAGCTGGATGTTACCTGACTACCACTCCAAAAGAGGAATGGATGGGTTGATGGGGTGAAGTAAGGAAGCCATTAGAAAAGATCCAGGGATGAGAGGCGAGATAAAAAATGTCAGATTTTAATTATGAAAAGGGGTTTTTAATTCTCATTAAAAGCAAGCCTGTAATGAGCACAATAAAACAGAATAAAGAAGCAGACAGATAAAACATTTCCCCTTACACTTTACATTCTGAAATGTTTACTTTAATTACGAAATGGGAAGCAATGGAGTCTGACTGCAAACATCAGAATATAGTTTTTATGATGTAAGGGTAAACTTACTGAGAAAGCTACAGTACATTCTTTATTGTAACTGGCTGAAGGGCAGCTGGCTAAATCAAAATTAAAAAAAATAGAATAATGAACATTAGCCTGGAGTCAGGGTGAATAAAGTATGGAATATGACAAAATACAAGTTATTTAACATACTGAAGTAAACTATAACATGAGATACAGTCTTATATTGTAGAGGAATAGAGGTGGATAAAGAGGGTGGGGGTCCAGAAGGTAATCCATAATCAGTATTAATAACTATCTTACAGGTTTAGGGGACATCAGAGTGGGGAAAGGTCAAGTAATAATAGGCCATTGCAATATATGCAGAAGTCGTGAGGTGTCAAAAAACACACTATGAAAGGCACTTCTTGCTTTTTTACTTTGAAGGCAAACAGCAATAGGTTAATTATTAATACACTGAATACATTTAAACTGTTCCATAATTTAATATTGTGCTGTGTTCCATGGTCCCTTTCTCATCAGTCTTCACTGTTTCTCTAGCTCAGATCCTTGGCATAGAAGGATAAAGTCCTGATTAATACCCAAATAACTTGAGTCCGGTTAGCAGCTCAGGCTGCACAGAATGAGCAGGAGTATATGCCACCCAACACGGATGGGGTTAAGGCCATATTAGAAATTACATCATAGTTAGCATCCTGAATTATGCAAAGCTGCCAGAGGGTGGGTGCTGATTAACACCTGATCCATGGACAGGCAAGTAATGCCTCCATTGTTCTTGTTTTTTGGAGAAAGCCAACATTACTTGGGTAGGAGACATGAGTATCTGCTTCTACTGGATGAGTGGAGACTTGGATGCAGGTATGGGCACAAAGCACCCTCGTGGCTGCTTGAATGAGTGCTTCTCCAGACTTCTCTCTGGCTTGGGGTATACCCCCATTTATTCAGGGAATGAATGGACTCATGTGTGATTGGTTGAGGCATGATGGTTGCCAGGTTTGGGGGCTGAAATATAAATAAATACATTCTTCACTGTTTTTCTGATCTCTGTACATAGTGATGACACAGAACTAGGTTAAATAGAAAAGTGTCAAAACTTTCAGGTAAATAAAACAAGGAAAGGTAGTTTAATTACTTAATGAAGTATATTAAGTTCATTTTAATTTATCGTTATGAGTACATTATGAAGAAAAAGACTAAAAGTTAGAAATTGTCAAGGAAAATAAATATGCAGCTTTATCCTAAAATAAATATTAACACTAACTGAACAGTGGTTAGGTCAAATGCAGATCAAACGCCATATTTTTGAGAAGTTTGATATATGCTACCACTCATACTTATATTGAATACAGTTCAGATGTCATTAATTTGAATGTGTGTGGCAACATGTGTAAGAACAGTCATTAAGGACTGGAAGATGAAAAGATCTGTAGGGTGGGTCTCTTCAGTTCGAACTTAATTAAAGTGCAAAAAATGTCATCTATCTGCCTCAATTTCTTCAACTGGCAATTGTCTCAAGCTTTTTACCCCAATGGCATTAGTTTTCCTTTACGAGAGCAACATATTAACAAAATGCTGCAAAATATAGTTAAACAAACATAGGTAGCAGGAATACAGATATTGTCTCGTACTTTGGCTCATCCAGTGCCATACATATTGTATTCTCCAAAGGAATTGTGTTAAGTAATAATGCCTGTTCATATACAGATCTTAACTGAGAACAGTTTTTGTGGCTGTCTGTGGAAGCAGATGATATAACTACATTTTTTTTAATTTCTTTTATAAAGGAATTCGATCTTTGAGATTTTTATATATAGAGTGGTCTAAAACAACAGAATAGCAAATGATGTGGTGGGCCCTAATCACTAATTGCTGACAAAATGGATGTTAAGAAATCCAGTGAATGAAGTTTTTCCAAGATATACACTATTTAAAACTGTTTGGTAGTTTGCCTGCTAATTTTATTGTGAGTCAGGGTATGGGCTAGACTCAGAAAGGGATGATAACACTGACAATGGTCATTTCTGATTCAGAGACAGGCCTGGGGTAGTAATCTTATGAGGTCTGTAGGTTCAACATAGTGTACAGTATCCTCTGCTGAGCTAAATGCTAATGATACATTCCAGAGGAGTGGCTTATGTTAATTAGAGAATTGCTTGGTTGTATTCATTACTTGGCTAGACATGTTAATTAACGCAGCCAAAAGTTCTCATTCATCCATTACTTTCAATCGGTGACATTGTGTTAGAGGTAAGGCCAGGGAGGGTTTAGGTGAGAGCCATTGCTGGTAGGTGTGTGTGTGTGTGTGTGTGTGTGTGTGTGTGTGTGTGTGTGTGTGTGTGTGTGTGTGTGTGTGTGTGTGTGTGAGTGTCTGCACATGAGTGCGTTTCTGCGCGTGTGTGTGTGTGTTTGTGCATGTGAGTGTGTGTATGTGCATGTTTGTATCAGTGTGTGTGTGTGTGTGTTTGCACACGCACGTGCATGTGTGTATGTGGGGAGGATGTCACACCTATAAACTTCCCTAGGCTAATGAGCAAATCCTGCAATATTGTGTGTGTGGGCGGGGAGGGGGGCAGTACACATTAGCGATAATCTTTAAGCATTGCTTTAAACTAATTTTAAAAAGTTAATAGAACAATAGTTTTGTAGCACAAAAGATGTATGGGGTATTAGACACCAGGGATGAAAAATGTTACAGTAAGTCACATTAATAGAACAACAGATTTTGCAGCATGAAAGACATACGAAATATGAGAGGATGACACTACACATCAAGGGACTCATTAAATATTTTCCCTAACTTACTTAAAACATTAAGAATGGGGAAAAGCTTTGAACCCTGTACTCTTGGCTCAGAAAGCAACTTGTCAATCAGGTAGAGCTTTAGTTCCCCATCAGGGATATTCTTTAAATATTACCCTAAGTCCCTTAAAAGAAATAAAGAAATAAAGAAATAACGGGCACACCGCTTCAAACGCCATACTCTTGGCTCAGAAAGCAGCTCATTGACAGGTCAGCGCTTCACTCCCTGCATTAACTGAAGGTATAATACAAAGCAGCTCTTGCATTAGGATGTATTTTACGAGCAGTAAGCGGTATGGAATTCTAATATCAAGCATAGACTGACTGAACCCATCCACCAGTTATGACGGACAGGGTAGGCCAAAGCAAAATCTGGGATGTTCTATCAAAACTGAGAAACTGCAAGTAGAAATAGTGGGAGCCTTCAAGATCCTTAGAGTCTGCTTAACATTCACCTTCTTACATCATGGTGGTGGGGACTGCCATACCTCTAAATAGCCATGCTAAGACTTCTGTACAAAGCTGGGAGGAACATTTGATGACAACAGAGATAACTTTTAAATATTACTAAGAGTCACTTAAAAAATGACTAGAGCAACTGGTCTAGCACCCAGATCTACTTTCTTAACAGTGAGAAGAATGAAACTGTAATACCTGGCATTATCGACTGTAATCATCCTTGATTTAAGAGGGAGGTGCAGGGAAAAAAATAAAGAAGATACATCAGGGATGCCCTGTAAGTGACAAGTAAGAGATATGGCAGTGTGTGTGTGTGTGTGTGTGTGTGTGTGTGTGTGTGTGTGTGTGTGTGTGTGTGTGTGTGTGTGTGTGTGTGTGTGTGTGTGTGTGTGTGTGTGTGTGTGTGTGTGTATGTGTTTGAGAATAAATGGAAGGTCACCACAGGTTTACCACAAAAATGTTGAGTAGCACTAGTGGTAACACTAAATGATTCTGAAACATGCAAATTGGCTGATAATAAGGTATTTTCCCACAGCAGCTAATGTGTCTCTGAACTGCATATTTTACGATTGTGGAAACAGCCCCTTTTCATCTTAGTAGAGTTTCTTTTGAATCCCAGGGTATATTTACAAGTATGGTATAATGATATTTACAAGTATGGTATAATGATATTAATTTTTTTGGGTTCCTTATAAGAACTGGAAACTTTTATCATGGATTACCTGAAATCTGTTTATATGGCTTTCCCTATGTTTGACTGACTCTTCCAAAAGTGACTCATTCCTCAGTTATTTTTCAGCACAGAGCCGTGTTTCTCTAAAAACAGAAAAAAAATCTTAATTCTTGTGGGATACTTTGCCCCAGCAGCCCTCTAACTTATATATAGCAACTCCTTCATCACACTACTGTGGGGAAAAGTGAAATAACCCACAGTAGTCAATTGCCTGCACACCTCATACAAGTCAATAACTGCAATAAAACAATCAAAGAAAAAACTGTTTACAAAGACTGCTTTGAAAGAGTGTAGGTATGCCGTTTATATATCTGGTTAGGTTTACTGATGTGCCTATCAGAGCATATTAAGTGTAGGAATTAAAACCTCTTTTGTTAGTGCTTCTTTGACCTCTTCTGTTGATAGGATATGTATACATATACACACACACACATACACACACATATATATATATATATATATATATATATATATATATATATATATATATATATATATGTGTGTGTGTGTGTGTGCGTGTGTGTGTGTGTGTATGTGTGTGTGTGTGTGTGTGAAATGTAGCAAATTAAATTTAGTTGGCTATGCTGTAAGAAGGTGAGCTGACTCTATGAATCTTGAAGGCTCCCACTATTTCGACTTGCATTTCTCAGGACCAGTGATGGTGTGTTGACATTTTTAACTTGTCAAACCTTTTTGAGACAAGTGTCCTAGTAGAGTCTTTCCCAAGACTGATCTCTAACTCTGGTTGCTGTAATTAGTTGCATATCTGTGGTTATAGATAAGCTTTATGTTAGCTGCACTACTTTTCTTTGTGGAAGAATCACAATTTGATAATGTATGTATAGAAAAATTTTATTTATATTTCCGAGGCAAAGAGACTGAGAGGTTTGGAGCAGTGTGCAAAAAAGGAAGGGCCCTGGTACTGAGCCTTGAGAAACTCCATTGTCTACTTGCTGTAGGGAAGACTGAGAAAGGACAACTATTTTTCTGAAGGATTTATCATTAGGGTAACTAATTATCCGGCACACCTCTACACTGCCAGCTCAGTAAATAGTTTGATACTGAGAAATGAATTAAATGTTTTTGTTATGCCCAGAAGGAGAAAAACATATATGTCATTTAACCACTGTCTCAGGCTCTTAGAATGGTGTTGCTTAAATGCAGGTATACATGCAAGTGTATAGTCTATTACTGAGCAACGCATATAATATAAATCAGTAGACTTTTTAATCTGTGTCAGTACAGCTTTCTTCAAAATATTAGATAACAGAAAAACATTTGAAGTTAGCCTGAGCTATGCAGTCCATTTCTGGGGCTTTGCTTTAGAAGTATCATGCTTGCCATTTTCTGTAAGTCTGCAAGAGTAAACAATCCAAGCTAGAATTTTCATTGTGTGATACCTTAAACCTTCTGTTATAGAGACCCATGGGATATATGCAGTGAAACCTTAAGAACATCAGGTATTTCAGATATACGGCTTCTGAATGTCCATTACTTTTTTATTTTTTATTTTTAAGGTGTCTACAAAATATCCCAACTAATATCCAAACCAAAGAGTAAAAAGGTCACACAGGCAAACCAATTAGTAAAAACTACAAGAAAAACCTCTTAGCCATACTTGCCATTTTCAGTAAGTCTGCAAGAAAACCATAGCCAAGCCAGTTTTCACTGTGTAATACCTTAAAGCTCCTGTAATATCAGCCCACAAACCATATAGTTGAAACACCTGATGTCCTCGAGGAGTCATTTACATATATCCCATGGGTGTCTATTACAGAGGTTTAAGTTATCACACTATCACACAGTAAAAACACAGTAAAAACTCTAGCTTGGCTAGGTTTTTCATGTAGTTTTTACTAATTGATTTGTCTGTGTGACCTATTTACTCTGTGATTTGGATGTTAGTTGGGATATTTTGCAGACACCTTAATGGTTATGGACATCAGCTGGGTGTAAAGACTCTGTGTTTCTTAACTATAAATAAACAGTTCATGTTTGTTGTACCAATGAGGTCATAAGTTTGAAACATGTATGTTGGGTTTGGTTTTATTATTGTAAATATATCCATAATTGCAAAAAAAATCAAGTTAAAAGTCAAAGATGTTCAAAAGAAATATAGATAAAGCACTTAATGTCTTTAGGGAGTCCTTTGTATGTATCCCATGGGCCTCTGTTATAGGAAGTTAAAGGTATCACACAGTGAAAACTCTAAGCTTGGATAGGATTTTCTTATACTTTTTACTAACTGGTTTGTCTGTGTGATCTTTTTACTCTTTGGTTTGAATTTTCTATAATTCTGGTAAAATGCCCAGACTCAGGGAGGTATTAGTGATAATTTGTAATAGCTCACCTATAAATGTGCCATAGGCATGACAAAATTTAGGTCATATGCCATCTGAGCCCACCTGTTCATAACCAGGTAATTCCTACAATCATTTGTTCACATGTGTTACTGCTGTAAAGTAAACATTTGTTAAGAACTCTGTATTTATATTTCTGGGTCTGATTCTATATTATGGCCATTAGCTTCAAATTAGTCTACATTTTCATGCTTCTAATATTATCTCCTTACAAAAGTCCACTGTGACTGTTTCATTTAGAGAACTAGCCACATCAAGGCACCTATTCAAGAGAAATCCTTAAGAAAAGTTTGGAACACTAGCTAATCCTTGGGAAATATCCATCCATCTATCCATCCATTAATTTTCTGTACCATTTGTCTTTTGAGGATTGCTATGATAACAAGTACAAATTGGCCATAGATGTGAGTGTGCATGTGAGTGTGTGGTATGGAAGAACTACAGTGGCAGGGCTAGCCACCCAATGGAGTGAACCTTGGTTGTAGAAGATTGTCAGTGTTGAAGTGACACCCTGACCCCATTTGCAAAATGGGAAAAAAGAGATGTGGATGGATGGATGATAACAAGCTGAGCCAGGTACAGTAGAATATCCCAACAGCAGTGTCCATACATTCTGTGGGATCTTCAAGAGTTTCCAAGACAGATGTGAATATAATTCTGCAAACACATCTTAAGTCTGTTCCAGGGCCTTCTCTCAATGGACTGTGTCAGGTGCACCTCCTATCACAGACATCAGGAAGGTATTCTCATATTATGTCCAACCCATCCCTACTGGGGAAGCAGTAGCAATACTCAGAAATTAATCTGGAGTGTTGAATTCCTTACTCTGCCATGAAAAGTGAACCAAGAGACCCTGCAATTAAACCTAATTTCTGACAAATGTATCTATTATATCACCCTCTCAGCCACTGCCCATAGCTCATGACCATATGTGATAATGAGGATATATATATAGTAACCTGTAATTTGCAAGCCTCATCCTGTGAATAAGTTCTCCCATTATCACAATACTGTACAATGTCTGCAGTCTCACCTACATCATACCTCTTCCACAGTTCAACCTTGTGAATATGATCTACTTGCTTCATTCATGAAGGAGATCCCCAAGATGCTTAAACTCCTCCCCTAAGTTAGTGCTGTTCAGCTACAGAAGGATCCACAATCCTGTGAAGGAGCCACTCCTTTTCATCCTATCTGCTTCACTATCAACACTGAATCACTGCAGTGCATGCTGGAAATGACAGTCACTCGAAAGAAATAGGGCAACATTATATGAAAGCAACATAAGATGTCATTCTCTTGTCTCCAAGCTGGATACTGTCTAGGCCATGACTGTGCACTGATATCCTGTTCATGAATATTGCAATGAGGAGAGAGACAAGAACAACCCTTGGCAGAGTCCTGCACCCACCTTTAACATATTTGTATTAACTCTGAGAATGTTAACACATCTGTCACATCTAAAATACAGAAACCAAATGCCACACAGCAGCAGCGGCTTTGGGACCTCAGATTCTGAGGCTCCTCCCACGGAGCACTCTGGGGTACACATTTATATCCTTTCTGCTAGTCCACAGAATCCATACAAATAGTATTGACAAACTCCCATGACCCCTTTCAATATCTGCAAAAGGACAAATAGTCGAGCCATTGTTTCACAGTCAGTGTAGAATCCACACTGCTTCATGTAAAGCTTGACTACTGGATAAAAGTCTGCTTTCTAGCATCCTCCCTTACGCTTTGCTGGGAAAGTTGAGGAGTGCGAACCTTCTTTTATTGAAATACATTTTGTATGAATGCAGGGCAGACAGCAAGTACAGGGCTACTCTTCCCTGAACTACAGAGGATCTCCTCTCTCATAAGTACCTTTGTGGAATTTCACTTCTGAGGTCGAATAAGGCACAGACATTACTCCTCAGGGTGACTCATGTATGGATTTTTCCTACAGTGAATGTCATTTATGGACTACATCTACAGTGAATCTGCCCTATTGTTTTTAAAATGATTGTTACACTATAGGAGTCCTCTACTCAAAATTCTAATGTCTCTTTCTCTATCTCCCTCTTTTTATGCATTTGTTACAACCCTTTTCTCTGCACACCTTCTTTTCCTCTGCTGGACTAGTTTTTCCTTTATAACGTTTCAGCTGCTCAGCTCCTTTCCCATATGCTCTGCTCTTTTCTATCCACCTTTGCCTTTAGCACATGGTTTTCCTTTCCTCTCTCCTGGTATACTGTTACCAGGTACTTACCTTCTGAAAATGCTGTGCCACTGATTTTCTGTTGGAACCCCACTGCTAGCCCACTTGGTTCTTCTACTCTAATCCATATCAAGCACCCAAACATTTCAACATTTATAGATACCGTTCCCCTCTCCTTCAGTCTCCAATCCACTTCCTCTGAGATCACTACTTCTACAGTTATCTCCAACTAATCTTCCTTCTTTTTCCTCCTTTAGCTCCACTTCTAACAATACTTCCCTATGGGTCTATTTGATTTTATTCAGCATAGTATTCTCTGATATGTCTACTACCCGGACATGATCACCCATTACAATACTTACAAGACAGCATTGTTTTATGTCCATCCTGTTTATGCTGCTCATGTCTTTTGAATACCCTTCCCACAATGGCTTTTCTTTTACTCATCTTCCACTTTTGTACCCCCAGTCCCCATTATATGCTTAGTGGAAGTGCTCGTTTAAGCACTAATCATGTTCACTTTGCCGCACCTCTTAGCAGGAGAAGAACATATTGTACAACTCTATGTTTCTTATATAAAAGCTGTGTTACTTCATTAAAACAGATTAAAAAAATCTTACTAGAATTGTCCATCCTTTTGTTATTGCAGGCTAATGACATTCAACTCAACCCAGGACCAATTATTTTAATACCAAACATATTCTCATCTCACACTAGTATGTATGAATATTGGAACCATTAATAACAAATAGTGAATCATGGAATGAAATATTCCTCTCTGATACCAACCTACTTTTCAAACAACTACTCCATATTTTCTGACAACAGACAAGGTCTGGATCATGGTGCATGTGTAATGCTGTTGCTTAGTAAACATTCCAATCATTCTCCTTTTTCATTAACCAGAAATGATTCTTCATATGACATTGACTCAAACTGGCTAGTAATTCAAATAACACTAGGAAATCAAGACAAAATATATGCAGGCATTAGTTACAGCCTTACACCCTTATCAATCTCCCTCCTTGAATTCATACTTAACAAAATCTGTGATCATTAATTATACTAGGGGATCTGAAATTTGTCTGGCCTGGTCCTCACACAGCCCATCTAAGCAGTTTAGTATCCCCACTTAATCTTACAAAGCTCATCATAGAAGGTACTAGACCTAACATTAATGGCAATAATATTACACTGCTTCATGTTCTTTTGACAAACATTTCAGTCAAATGTACACAGCAGAACATTGCACCAATTATACTTTGCAACCACTCCCCAGAATGTAATAAAATCCATGTAGGCACTGTGTAGAGCCTACATGGAATTTATCCATGTTTGTGGTCACGGTTCCCCCTTGGCAGCATGCCATGAATATTAATGATGGTGCATTGCCAAGGGAGAGATGAGGAACATGGTTATTGAATCAGTGTAAGGAGTGGTGTATTACTAACCATGGCTGCAGATGAGTATGAGACTCCCTGCAATGTCCTTTTGCTTTATTTATTTTTTAAAAAAGCATGTTTGCACAACATGACGTGGAGTGCAGCAATGTCAAGCTGTGCTCACATATAAGATAGCAGACACCTGCCAGACATCTAAAAATAGAAACCAGATGTAATTAATTATTTATTTAAAGGTGTGCTTAAGCATGTCTAAGCATGTTTGTATGGCACTGCCCTCTACACTCTGCTCAGCACTGCTTGTAGGTAGCTCAGTGGTATATGTGAAGCTATACCAGATTTCTTAATATCCATGTAGCTAAATGAGTAGAGTTACAGCTTCATGTACAGTAAGTCCAGGGTTTGAATACCTGGAAGGGAAAATATGTATTTAATTTTGATATACATATTATGCAGACAATTTTAAAGTATGACCCCACTGCGCTCTGCTAAGCTCTGCTCAATTGTGCTTATAGCTGCTAAGCACCATGTAAACATGGTAAGGGCAGTCAATGTTTGTGCACTGCTTGGCTGGTTTGTGCATTTTTTTGAATATTGCCCAATGATGTGTAAAGGCAGGAAAACAGCCTATATTAAGCCTAATAGGTGGAAATATAGCAGAATCCATTGCAGTTCTGTCAGCTGAAGGTATAATATGGCTGGTGGTCTTGGTGAAGGTGGGAGCTTTTGGATGCAGCGTTGGGACATTCTGGAGTCCAGGGTCATGGATGTTTTGTGAAAAACCACGATGACAGGCTGCTGCAGGACAGCTTCTAGGGCTCAGAGTGAAAGGTGGAGGTGTGGGACTGGCTGGCCAGAGAACTCACCAGTGTTACTTGTACCCCCTGCACAGGTGAGCAGTGTTGTCACCACCATGATGACCTGAAAATGTGAAAGAGGGGAACCTTGGACAACTGGGTGCAAGAAGTGAGGGCAGAGAATGCCCCACAAGTATGTAAGTAATTTTACCTCTGTTTTACCAATATGTAATCTGAATGTCTGCAAAACTGGTATGTATAATGATGTGCTTCTCTCCCAACAGCTGCAGCTGAGAGGGTTCGCAATGTCAAGTCGCATGCCTGGCGCTTGGCCAGGTTGCGCCTTGAGTGTGGTGAGTACGGGTGTATTATTCTAACTGTAGTGAAATAAGCAAGAAAGAGTAAAGCATTAACTGCAATAAAGTATACACAATATAGTTTGTAGTGCAATAAGTGTGAACTTAGAGCTGTAGTGCAATAAATGAATAATGCCAACTGTAGTGCAATAAAAACATGAAACAATACCAATAACTGCATTAAAGTATATACTATAAAGTTTGTAGTGCAATAATGTGTAATTACAGCTGTATTGCAATAAATGAATAATGCTAACTGTAGTGCTATAAAACATGAAACAACACTAATAACTGCATTAAAGTATATACAATAAAGTTTGTAGTGCAATAAATGTAGAATTACATCTGTAGTGCAATAAATGAATAATACCAACTGTAGTTCAATAAAATATGAAACAATACCAATAAGACCAAGGAAAATGGTGTACATCAGGATTGTGTTGTCATAACCATTGCAGTAGAGCTGTATTCATTGAGGCTGTAAGGTAAGAAGCTGCAGTCAAGTATAACACTGTAATAGCTGTAGAATGCAAATTTAATGGCTGCAAATAGTATTGGTTAACTCATATAGTACTGTCTAAGGCTGTCTCTAGGCCATTATTGGTCACATAATGCTCTGTCAGCCACAGACATCAGGTAATAAAGGTATATGGGTGAGGTAGCCCACTCCATGAGCTGATATTGCTTGTTGACTTCACAGATATGATACTGAAATATAGCTTAACTACTATCTGCATTATGCTTGTATTTCATGCATGTGTGTTCTACTGTCACTGCAGTTTAATAGAACATTGTAGTACTACTACCATGTCATATTTTGGTTCCAGGTGAGCTCTAGGGAAATATCAGTCAGTCAGTAATCAGCAGTGACTCAGTAGCTCAATTTGTTAAATGATCTGTATATAGTACATTTTGCCACACACTCCAGGGTTCAGATCTAGTGGTATGTAACAGTAAATATTACAGTAGCAGTCATGTAATGCTCACAATTTCTCTCTCCACAGGAACTACAGGTAAATGGGTGAGGTAGCTCATATTATGAGCAGATAATTGTGTGTTTAGATGTCACCGACTGTTAAAATTGTTAGCAAGAATGTGTTCATCAACAATGTTCAGTCAGAAATAATATGTGTAATCTCGGTATGGCTGTATGCCTGGGGTGTCTGTTAAAAGTTGCTGTAGTCAATTAATACATTCAATGCAGATGTCTCCTGCAGTCACTGCTATTGAGTTCTATTCCCATGCCTGCCAACCAAGGCATGGCAGCTGTTTAGTGTCTGTACTGTACACATACATGTCTCTCAAGTGTCACAATTTTCACATTATCTAATTAATAGTGTGTAATCCATCTGTCACAGGATTACCATGGAAATTTTTACCTAGATTGCAAAGTATCACCAAATCAGCCCACAGAACATCTTGGTAATTATATAGTTCCAGCTGATGTGCAAGTGTTCTGTGTAGTTGTATACCTGCAGTTGTTACTGCTTGGCCCATAGTGTACCATCCAAATAGCTTGAGAGGTATGTACCTGCCACATCAGCTATAGGAGACTTGTAGTCACTGCACACATAAATAAAATAAAGACCCTGCAGAGTAGATAGTAGTATTGTTGTCAAGGAAATAACCTGCAATGTTACTAATAGACTGTTTTTCTCTCTCTCCCCACCCCTTATCTTCATTTATTCCTTATTGTTATTTATTGGTTATTGTTTACTATTAACATATGTTGTTGCATTAACTGTATTTTGGGACATGTGTTTTATTATTGTTATGTATTATAATGGTTCCATATTAACGTATCTTGTTAAATTACCTATTTTGTTGGTGTTATGCTGTAACTGTTACTGGCATGCTGTTAACATACTGACTGTTCTGTTATTTATTGTTGTGTTTCATATAATATGCATTGATATGCAATTGGATTATTTCCAATGTTTTGCCATGCTGTTATTACTAACAATGATTTGTTCACAATTAACTTATAATTACTGCTATACCTCCATTACCACAACATGTCAGAGTAGGCCAGTTCTGGCTGATCCACCTACCTTGCTTCAACTGGCTTTGGCACTGGGTCCTGGCATATCTGCGACCCAGACCATTGGTGCCCCCTCCACTGCCTGCGATGTTGGGTGGGACCATCTCAGAGACTGAAGCCCGGCCTTCCCCTGAGAGCAGTGGCAGAGGGGCCGTTGTCACCCAGGATTAACTGCCAGTCATAGAGCACAGGATTGTTCATCGCAGCTATGAACGCCACCTGCACCAAATTGAGAGCACAATGGTCAACATGGTGGAGCAGGTTCACCGTGTTGCCCAGCCTCCAGCACAGCCACCCTTGGGGTAGTGAAGAAGCAGTGCTGACAGTCCCATGGGTGGGGACGTGAGTCATGCTGCTGCCATCTGGAGGTATGTGCGACTTGGATTCAACACCCTCCCCATACAAGGTGTTGACCCACCTCATGTGTCACACACCTCCCCTGTCTGCTATCTTGTCTGTCTTGTCTGCCTGCAAATGCATCCTCTCTTACCTAGCTTACCTCCCCACATGTACCTACGTCCCTTCCCCAAAATTCCATTCTCACCTTAATAAAAAAAAAACCTGGCACCTGTCCCCCCAAAAAAACAATATTGCCCTATACATAGCTCTCCATCTCGCACATACATCCACTGAACACAAGTAATTTGGTCCAATTGGCTTGACAATGAAATTAAGTAGTTCTCACTCCTCTCTCTGAGTTTGAGAGCCCAAATTCATCTACAAAATCTGTCAAAGTGCATACCTGCTGTTGTACAAGAAATGGAGAGCTATGGTTCTTTCCTACACCCTTCCTATACATCCCTACCTGCCTTTCACTATGTTTTCCTCCTGCTTGCTCCCTTTTACCACTTTCCTATCTCCCCATTTTTCTTTTCTTTATATTTTTTCGTGCAGAGCTGCACTGTGTGCCACACCATGCAGCTTCACTTAGCTCTAACTAGAGCTTTAATGAATAAATGTGTTTGTCACATTGTTAGACACATGTACAAAATAGACACCACTACCATATTTCAAACCCGAGCCCATCACACCCACAGCACACAGCATTAATCCACCATGCCATACAAATCTTAATTAAAACATGTGTTTTCATCAAAACATAGTGATTGCCATTTACAGTGATTAGGTGTGTCTCAGAGGAGCTGTGTGCCATGCCACACTGCACAAATTGGAATTAAAAATTAATGGGAAAAATGAGTGTGTACCTTGGATTCAGATGCAATAATACACCACTAGACAGCCAAAGACATACAAATGGATGTAAGTGAGGCCTGTGATAGCAGGTAAATGTGCTCCTGTATCAGCAATATATAGAACAACACCTGCTTTGGCATCAATGGCAAAGAACATGTTCAATTTGGACCCTGGTGCAGAAATACAGCCATAGAAAGCCATGCACATACTGATGGATGCAGATAATGTGTGTCACAGCCTGTATGTCTACACATATACCTTGCAAATACACCTGCTGTAGCAGTGACTCAGTAGCTGAGTTAATTAAATGCCTTGCATGCAGTACATTTTGCCACACACAGTCCTGGGTTCAAATTCACTCTTGTGTTGCAGTTCAATTACAATATTGTGAAGACAGCAATTTAATGACTGAGTTGTACACTCTTTATCTGCACAAGTTACTGCTAATTAATGAACTACTATCCAGTTTTTCAAGTTAAAGGCCTGCAGGTAGGGATACACCCTATAGCATAACTATATGTCACCTACTACTCTGTTATTGGCACTGTTGCATAACAGATGTACCTTAATCACATGCCTTGATTGCACTGCAAAGGGTACCCTTACCCTGGCTCTGCCATAATGACAGGGCTGCCACAGCTGCCACAGTTACATGCACAGCTTATTGTCCTGCAAAGTGTTCATACTTCCCCCATGTGTTCCTGTAGCACACACACCTGTATGTAAAGGTAGCTACTACAGACCTACCATATCTCCCAACCCCCTAGGACAAGGAATTTGGACATAGCCATACTTAATGGGAGGACAAAGGTCCAGAGATTGGGACATGTTTTACAGTTTGCTCCTACATAGATAGTAAGTTGTTAGCAGCTATTGCATTAACAAGCATATTCTGAGGGGTATGAAGTCTGACACTCAAATGTGTGTCTTCCATTACTGACCTCAACCCACAATGTTTGCCAGTGAATTGCCAGATGACCACAATGTCATGGGAAACTGACCACACACATATGAAGTGAAACTGTGGGCATACTGCCTAAATCTCTACAGTTGACAGTTATGGTACCTATCCTCTGCGATGCTGTAGTCTCCACACCTCAGTAATGTTGATTTTAACAGCTAATTAAGGGGCCCATGTCTACATGAAGGCCTTATATGTTGAACTGTGGTGGCATGTCATTGGCTAATGATTGTATAATTCAGCTGTTTTGGCTGCAATTAGCATATCAGAATCACAGATTGGTGCAGTGGCAAGTACCTGCTAATGAGCAGTAGCTTAAAAGGACAAGCAGCTGGTTATGGGGAACACATCTGTATGAGATTTACCTCACATAGAGAGTGTATTTTCAAATGATTACCAGAAGCAAAGTTCAAGAAAGGAGTACTGCACTCCACCAGGTATGTAATTGATTTCTCCATATAACAGGATGCAGATGGGAGGATGGAGGTATGGGGAATAGGAATTACAGTAGTAAGCCTGTCTTAGATCTCTGGTAATGACATGTCATTCATACTTAGCTGTCCTACACCTACAGGCATGCCTCTCTAATGTCCCTGATTTCCACTCACATCTTAGCTCTGTCATCTTAATCCCTCCTACAACAGTTGACTGTTGTAGGAAAGCTAGAGAATTACATGTGATACATAGTGACAATAAGTAAGGGTGTATACTCTTGTAACGTCAGCCATACACTAATTCACCTCCTCTCATTCTGTCAATATCTCACATAAATAGTTCTAACATTTTAAAAGTGTCCCTGATTGTCCTTGATATACTCTGGCTAAGTTCATGATTCTGTTGATATTTGTCCCTGTCTTGTTGAGAGCTATGCCTAACATAGCTGTCCACCTATTACAGCAAGAAATCTGAACAAAGCCATAATTAATGGAGGGACAAAGGCCCAAAATTAGGGACACTGTAATTATTTCTTGTACAAAGTAAGAATGTGAATAAAATAACAGACATTACAGTAGCATAACTGTATTCCAAAGGATATGATGTCTTAAACTCAGATGTCTGTCTTTATTTTTTGACATCAACCATCAATGATTGGTCAACCTTTTGTCAGAAATCCACAATGTTGTGTGAAAATAACCAAAAGCATGACCCAAACATCTTGACATTCTGGAAACATCTGTATAGTTGAGAGGCATGATGCATACAAAGACATATTCTGCAGCAGGTTTGCCTTGTTTTCTTTCATTGTGGCACACTGGTGCTGCTGGACTGTCCCCATATAATGGTTGTAATACCACACTGCTATTTATCTGGAGTGGCCGTATGATATAGTAGTGGGAGGTTGTCCATAGGGGACACACCACAGTACACTGCAGTGTGGATATAGGAACATACAGCAGAATTTGTCACGTCACACAGGGACATACCCCCATAGTGCTACTATCTTGCTGGGCTCAACACACGTAGTATGTTGCCAGACTGTGGGGTATGATACGTGAGGGTACAGTGTGTGGTGCAGGCCATTATTGGCATGCTGAATCTGTACACAGTGGACATCCATGTATCTGGTCCTGTAATGTGTTTTCCTTTTGTTGTCTTTCAGGAACCATGTATCACAGATGACATGCCCCCTTCTCTGATGCAGAGAATGAGGTAATAGTGGATGCAGTAAGGCAGAATTATCAGATGTTGTTGTCCAGGGGGAAGCATAATCATGAACAATAGGCAACATTGTGGGCAGACCTTGTGCAGGATGTCAATCAGACTGGGCAGCAGGACAGGACCTATGAGTAGGTGTGACACAGAGACACAGATATGGTGAATGCTGCACGATGAAGGGAAGCTGATATTGCTAGGGATCATGCTACCACTGGTGCAGGGCCTGCATCTGTACAATCACTCTCAGCCACAGAAGAATTCTTGGTGAACCTAGGAACAACAGCTCCCAGGCATCCATCACACCACACATCATGGAGGTGGGTGCTACAGTGCCCCCAGCAGAGCAGTGTCCAGGTAAACCTACTGTGTCCACAATTTTAATAATTTACCAGTCATTGTGGCTGGCTGTACATACCTGTACATGGGTGTCAGGTCTATCTGCATTGGGGGGTTGGGTTTTAAGCTCAGTTGTGCACACATACTCTGAATCTCAGCAATAAAGCCAGTAACAGTGGCTACTGTAGAAGTGGATATATGTACATATTACCCTGTAGTGCTGCAACATATGGTGGTTCTGACAATACCTCTCCCTGACACTTTCATAGATCCATCAGGAGTTGCCCAAGCCCATGGTCCTGTACCTGGTAAGCATGGTACTGTTGTTTTATGGATCATATATACCCTATGAAAGTTAAGGGCTGCCACATTGCACTATGTACAAATGTTGTATTTAACCAAATTAGAATATTTGTATGTATCATTCTGGAACAGTTAACTATAGTTCATAGACTTGGTAATTATAGCGGTGTATTTGAACAAACATTAACACATTTGCACTTATAGTTATGAGTGACTATGCAGTCTGGTATACATGAGGCAAGTAATCCAAGATGCCTGTTCAAACACAAAAGGTAGATGTCACAAACCTGAGGCAGTGACACTAGTACTGGTATATCATTCTCAAGATAGGTGCACTGGGTTTAATGTGCAGTTCTGTCATGTAGCATGTCATATTGCATACTTTACAGGTAAATTATACTGGTAGCTTTAACTGGATGTAGCTGATGTGCATGTTATAAATGCTTTGACTTGTATGTGTATGTTGTTGTGAGGTTGTCTGTTGTGCATGGGAATGGAGATGAGAAGATGTGAGACTGGTAATGCAGTTGTGGATCCTCATTTTTATAAGTCTGTGTGGATTACCATATATAAAAGTGACGGTAGTAATGTATTGCTTTTGTCTTGGTTTTCACAGGTGACTGGGGGGGTGGTTGGAGTCTGTCCCCCTCACAGCCTCATGTCAGTATCTCATTGGACTCTGATGATAGTGGTGGCCATATTGAGGCACAAGAGGGGTTGTCAATGGCTGAATCTGTCCCAGAGGTTGACATCCCTCTTCTGTCCCTATTGTTTCTGCACACAGTCAGTATGCTCACACATACCCAGTCCCCAGAGTCCACAGATATTGGACAGTCAGAGGTTGGACACATTGAACAGGGAAGTGTGGCAACTATGGCTCCAGTGAGTGTAGACACTGGCCATAGCCAGACAGCAAGTGACATCCCACACAGGCTGATTGACAGGGGTGCTTGTCGGAGGCCTGCTGTCCATCAACCACCTTTTGCTGGTGTGACATTGCGAGTTACTCGACGTATCTTTCGGGCAATCATGGAGGCATATTCCGAACAGAACACCAGACATATGCTTAGGGTTATGGATGCAGCACAGTCTGACATCCCTGACTACTCCACCACATTGAGGACACTCTGGATTGGTTCACTGATGCAATGGACAGACGGTGAGCTGAGACAGTGTCTGCCTTGGGCCGCACGTTGTCTGTGCTGGAACATCTGGTCAAAGTTGGATGTCAGACCCGTAGACGTAGGTCAGGAACACCAACTGCTGAGAGTCCATGTGGCCGTGCCCAGTTATGCCCCCATAGTGGCAGTACCTCCAGCACTACATAGGGAAGTGTGCTGTCCACACCATGACATGCCAGGCCATGGGCACATGGTCCTGGGTGGTCATTCGGGGACACATACCCAGCAGACAGCATTCACAGTCAGGTACTAGTACCACATCTGACCTTGGGCATGGTGGTGCCAGTGCAACTCCTGGAAGAGTTATTTCTTGTGTTCATGGCTGGAAATGGTGAACTGTCCACTGTACCATGTACAGTCCACAGCTGTCTGACATATGCACATGTAGGGCTAGCACTGGGCTTGACTGCGTACATTCGCAGGTCACCTACATTTACACATGGGTCCTCTCTATGGCTCGTCTAGTCCCCCTCCCTTTCCTGACTCATACACATGCTGTCAATTGTTTGGCACACCCTAGGCCTCCAGCACTCTCACACTACACCATGTGCATGTGATGACACCTGCGCCACATCCCTGTCATCCTTGCCATCAATGCAGGGGAATTAAGCTATGCGTCTGATGCACAGGGCGACTACATTACTTGACATGTATGTGTGTAATGCAGTATTGTTTTGCCATACCTCTTGTTGGGGTACACAGGAGATACTGTATGCTGGCATGTGTCATGACTGCACACCAAACTTTCTGCACCTTACATTGTATGATGTTGTATTGGTGGTAGTGTTACAGGATGACATGTGTCTCATAGATATGTTTATGTTTCTATTCCAGGAGTCTAAGGGAATAAACTAGGGACACATAACAGCAATACAGCAGCACAGGATGGCATGGCAGCACAGCAGAAATATGACATCAGCAAGGTACAGCAGGGTACATGCATGGCACCCTAGGTGTATATGTCTATTACAGTCTAACAGGGTCAATGCTGTCAGTCCATGTAATCATGCATTCATACATTGTGATAAAGTCTGATACCCTTGATATGTGTCACCTGAGTTCTCTGAACTTATATCTACAAGGTGCGGTGATGGAGTTGAGAGATCTACAAATATCCTGTGTCAGGATGTTATGTTCCCTGTGTTTGACTCTCAGACACTTGTGTATATACCAGCTGATATACCAGTCTGTACATGGCATACACATTAGGTAGCATGCCCTACTGCCCTACTATTGTCATAAACCTTGTTGTAGCAGTCAGCAGGGACATGGGTGGGGATACAACAGGATGTACAACACCCAGACTGAGCCAAATTATCTCACTGTACTGCCTGTTCAGACAACATGTACAAAGCACCCATTTAGGCATCCATGATACTGTCAATGTGGGGGTCACTACATGGCTCACTGATGGCAGATATACACAACTTAGAAACAACCGACTCCAATAGCTGTTCTGTAAGCAGCAGTACTCAACAGGGCACAGTCATGGGTCCTCTACTGCTTGGACTGCATGTCTCCACAGTACACCTGGGTACTGACTATCTGTGGCTAACAATGTTGGCTGCTGCCTGCTACTTGTGAGCACTTGTACAGTCACTGCGTTATGTTGGTGCCTTGCATAACAGTATTACAAATACATACCTGGTGACATAATAATGGCTGTAAACCCCAGTCGAATATATATGTACTATCCTTTCCATTAGGGATACCTATGTCCCTGGTTAGTAGCACGGCAGTCCCTACATGTGATGTAGCCACACAGACCCTGCCACACAGGTGTACAGCTCATGTGCCACACATCAAAATGTCTGTACTGTGGTATGGCAGGATTCATATGGCATGGCTGTGGTCACAGTCACTGGGAGGTGACATACCCATACCCTCCATATACACCTCCCTCTGCATGCCACTATCTGACTACAACATCCATGTGTTGATGTAGTTTCCAAACTGCTTTGGCACATGGAGATGACAGTATGGCCCTCACAAGGTCCTATCACATCATCAGTATGTGCTCACCACTGTTCATCTGCAATGCGTGTCAGTGCCACCTGTGCCATTCAGCGTACTCATAGGTGATCTGTGCTGTGCATACAGGACAAGGTATGACCCCACTTTATTGTATATGCTTCCTATCTCTAGCAAGCGTATTAGATGGATTAGTTACCTTAAGGACATTAAGTCACTATGTGATGTTAGTAGCACATGCTTGGTGACATTTGTGTCGCAGATGTAACACATCCTTAACACAGACCCTCCATACTGGTATGGTACAGAGAACACCTCAGTGCATTTCCTCACAAGCCATCTGTATGAATGGCTGGGCAGATGTCATCTCAACACTGGGGGTGTGGCTGCATCTCCCTTGGACTTGGGCAATATGTGCTGTTCCTGTGACAAGGGGCAATGATGTCTCCAATTGTGACGGCTGTATGGCCATCATGCTAGTGACATTCACATCTCCTATTGCTCTGTGACATGATGTGTATTGCTGTCACAGCCTGACACACAAACATGGCCACATTCAGGCTAACAGTACTTCCACTCACTGCATACAGGATATGCCATGGTGCACACATAGTGCATGTTGGCTGCATGCACAGTGGTACACGTAACTATGCAGTGGTACACAGTACAGAGGACAATACCGGATGCACACACCACGCCTCATGTCTGCAAGTACTAACCATGTAGGACACATAATGCTTGTTGATATAAGCAAGCAGTGTTGTGGTCATTCATTTGGGAGGCCACATCACCCACAACAAGTAAAATAATGCAAAAGCCTACCAATGTGTACATTACAAAGGTTATCGTATGTATGCATACACACACACTGACTTGGCTGCTGTGAGATTAGAACCCCTACCTATCTACTGTTGCACAGTATAGCTTGCAGTACTTATTGCATGTGCCACATATTAGATCTGTTGAATATTTGCAGGCACTGTACTTGTGGAGTGTGCAAAGTAGACTTGTATTGGACAGCATGTGTGGCCTGCAGAGTGATATTGCTTGGTACTGTTATTGCATCTATTGTCCTGGGAGTAGGGTACCTGTTAATCTCCATGTTATGTGTGTACAGTCACCAGTATGACCATATATGGCTGGTCACAATTATATAGGCAAACATGTGGCCAGGGACACTTTTCCCTGTCAAAGGCATGCGTTGGAACCATTATACATTACACCACCTGCTCCCCTGTGTCTGTCTACATGGGTGAAATTCCACAGGCACAGGGGTCTGAGAGTGAGTGGAATATGTACTGTTGCAGCCTTAGCTTGGTTCTTCTGGCAACTGCATTGATATGGGAGTGCAGATAACTGCAGCTTTCATAGGGAATGTGGGGAATTCATACATCCCCACATATATATTTTAATGTATATAACAGGGATGCCTCTATAAATGTCGCTATGTTTGTACATTATGTATATGTGTTATACAGATATATGTAGAGAGTCTATGTATCATTGTAATATATTTAAATATATATGTATCTGCAGCATCTGGAGCATTTCTCCCTGGGCCTCCGCTGAAAACAGGCTCTGTGGCACCTAGTTGGACTTTCCCGGTCAACAAATGATAAATAAAAATAAATAAAAAAATAAAAAATAAATGTATGTATATGTATATATATATATATATATATATATATATATATATATATATATATATATATATATATATCAGTATTATATGTATTTGGGAACATACTGCTAGATAGACTACTCATGTGACTGGTAGATAGGAACAGACAAAATATATACATTGCTGGCTGTATGTATTTCCACATAGCAAGTCTTTGTGATGGAGAGGCCACAGAATTGCACTCAAGTTAGCTAAGTGTAGGAGCATGCCCAGTGGGACTGTCAGTACTTACAAGGTGACTCCAGGCCAGAGCTACCTGTACTCCAGTCCAGGATTTTCTATGCTGCAGGCATTGCCAGCTGCACCTGCTTCCACAGTACAGCACTTCGCTGAACCTGTCCACGGCATTCCCCAGCTGTCTGCTGTACTTAATATGTGACTGAGGTAATTAATGTAATACCACACACAGGATGACAGTCTGCATACCTCTCACTGTACATGTTTTTGCAGAAAGTCCAGCATTTCACTCTATATGTCTGGTCTGTTCCTCATACATTTGTGGTGTTCTGGTAAATTATTGTATTATGCAGTTACTGAGTAGTACTAACTACAGACACACTGCAGATATTCTGTTCTGATGCAACCTGCTTATACTAGTCACCTTCTAGGTTAATCAGAGCATGTGTAATGTCTGTCTGTAGTTTTGGCCCTTTGTTCCCCATTCTCTCTGACTTTGTCCAGCTTTCTTGCAGTAACAGATTGAGGGATATGATAGTTTGTGCAAATACCACCATACGACTACCTCACATGCAAAAGATGTAGATGCGGCTAGATTCAAACCATCATCACCATCACCCATGCTAATGTCCCTAGCCAACTGAGCAACACAGGCCACCATACTAGATGTGTCATTCATCACACAATCAACAGCATACAGACCTAAATTATCATCCCTGCATTACGTGTGACATTCAAAATGTTCCCAGGTTCTATGTCACAGCCTTGAGGTTGGCTGGACTGCTGATATATCATTGCTGACATACTGTTACAGCAGTTGTATGGGAACACTGATGTGATGGGGGTGGGGGACGAGCAGCCCATAATATGCTGGCATAGACAGTTGTGTGACCGTCCTGTGACCCCACTATTTGCCATCTTCCTTGATTAATGTAGTGGATATTCCAGCCATGTGGCCTTGTGAATATTATGGATCACATACTATTTGGACTGGGTACCTGTTGTCTCATGTAGCTGTTGGATCTCTCCAAGTAGCCCACTATATTCCCTTGCATACATGCAGCAGGTCCATACATATACTACCATATTCTAGTACTCCTTACAAGTGGTGTATAGGTGAGAGACTTACCTTGCAAATGCAGCAGCTGACAAACCTGTAGTTTGGGGATGACTGTCTGATGCATGCAGTACGCAGCCCATACATGGTTAGGTACAGGTTGTGTGGGCTGGCAGGCATCATTTTTACTATATGCATGCAATTCGGAGTAAGGTGTCAGTCCCTAGGGCCATAGGTTGTTAGTGCATGTGCTATGCATTGTCTCTTGGCCAAGGCCATGGCATACTGGGCATGCCTATGTCTGCCTACAGGAACATCCTCAGAGGTTTCTTCCTCCAAGTCTTCCTGTGGCTGTGTAGACCTAGGCTCTGGTGGGGGCTGAGTGTCCCTTACTTTTGCTGATTCTGCTGCAACTGTTTCCACAGGATCATATTGTGTAGCATGGCACATAATGTGAACATCTGTGCACATGTGGCTGGAGAGTACTGCAGGGCTCTGCCAGATATATCGAGGCAACAGAACCATGACTTCAGCAGCCCAAACACTATGATGTTCCTAGTTTGTGTGTGTGTGCCTCATTATGGCATTCATCCATGGGTGTGTGCATTTCTGATGGGTGTCATCATCTACAGTTCCAGTGCATAGCCAGTATCATCCATCAGTAAATGACTGTGTGGGATGTCCCCCCTAGCAAACATCTGGTACAACTGTGATGCGTGCCAGATATGGGAGTCGTGATAACTGCCAGGGCTGCCAGCACACACATTCATGATAATGCTATGAGCATTGCACATGACCTGGCAGTTGACGGAGTGATACGCCTTGTGGTTGCTGTAGATTCTACCCTCCTCACTGGGTGGTGCCTTGATGTGTACATGAGTGCACTCTATGGTACCCAGTACTTCTGGGTAGTGTGCTACATGGTGGAAGTGTTGCATATTGCTGGCCCTCACCTCAGGGATGAGGAGAAAATAAATGTGCTCACTGGTTTGAGGTAGCATGGCATCCAGGAACTGGTGGAGTATCCTGTATGCTGATACTGTGAGACCCCCATCATGTCCCCAATTGGTCTTTGGAAAATACCTGTGGCTAGTATCCTTAGAGCTACACATGCCTTTGTGTCCACTGGGATGGCCAGCAGAGCTCAGTGAGTTGTTGGAGTATGCCCCTATCCACCCTGTCTTTCTCTACAATCTCCTGATCATGTAGCTCCTGGAAGGTCACCCTGGGCCTGAACACTCTTCTCCTTCTCACTCTAAGCCTATTGTCAGCAGCAGCAGCATTGACCTCAGCATCTAGCACATACAGATATAGCAGAGCTGCAGCAGCCTCTAGCATTCCTTCAGTTAAAATTCTCAAGACTGTACTCCACTGGTGCATATTTTGGGGTGAAATCAGGTTGTAGGGTGTTATGCAACCTTTATTAGGCTCTGCTGTAGGTGCAGGCTGTGTAATTGGCTACATGTGATGCATTCCACCTGCCAAGTACATCATTAAACCATTTAATGGCTCTAGTTTAAATGAATGAGTAATTAATATAGCATTGGCTTTTGGATACACTCAGCACTGCGGCTCGCTGAGCAAACATGCAGAAACAAGCACCCCGAAGGTAAACAAAGCTCAGCAGTCATTGTACACCCCCCCCTAAAAGGGCATGCTCAGCACAGCAGCACACCATGCAAACACGCTGAAACACTTGCCCCAAAGGTAAACAAAGCTTAGCAGCCAGTGTACACACCCCCCTGCTGAACACAGTGGAGTGCTCTGCAAACAGGAGCAACTGAGCTCCAATCAGCTTACAAGTCCTCACACACCCTCCCCGTTGATGTCAGCTACCTCTTCTATGGACACTGACATGGTTCTGTGGTTCTGTGGCAACATAGAAGGAATATGCAGACGCAGATATCCATTTATGCTTTTCAGTAACCCTAGGGTTCCATGCACTAAACCTGGAATCTACATGGTTCCAGGCCCTACCTTGTTAGCAACAGCACCATTCCACCATTGTGGATACTCCATGCAGGGTTCTATACTACATTTCTGTGACGTACTATGAAATTTGTTTTTTCCACTATTTTTTTTCATAACTGTATGTTTGTGCACTATGGCGCGTTGCACAAACATAACCAGATCATTAAAAAAGATAAATTATTTTAACTTCTTTCTCTTATGTTTTTGGACATATGTTGGATAGTTTTGTGATTATCTGAGTCTGCTATGCTATTTCTGTCCATCTATCTACACTTTTGCAGCCCCTGTTGTCTGTTTAAAATCCTGTACAAGGAATTTTTCTGTGTACACTACTGACACCAACATGGGGTCTGCAGGACTGCCTCACTGATTGCTGCATTGCTGTACCTCCCTCATTTGCATGAAATACACCTGCTTATGAGGTGAACTGCATGCCATGGATACTTTAGGTTTCTGCTTGCATTCGTGCCAGCCAGCTCTGTTTACTGGATCACAAACTTGCTTACTTTCATGTAAGCAGAGTGCCATGATACCTACATGGTAAATAAGATGGTGCAAGCTTTATTAAATTTCCCACAACTTTTTCTGTTTGGTCTCTTAAAAGGACCAAAATTACCTCATAGTTTCAAAAATGCACTTAGAACAAAAACAAAACAGGCAGCTGATAGGACTACAGATGGAAGAAACCAGAGAGTAAACTTAGCGCTTTCGTTCTTTTTAATAAATGTAATAGTACTTCTTCGGAAATGGTTACACCACACTACCACATGATTATATAACAATAAGAATTGTCATGTGACAATACTGTCCAATAAGCATCAAATGACAATTAAAAATTAAACAATGTGTGTATATTTAAGTGTGTACTGAATCAACAATAAATATTAAACACATAAAAATAGTTTCAATACCGAACATGAAACACAGCAATTCCAGTCAAAAATAGAATATAAAGTAAAAACTGGAAGCCACAGAAAGCCAGGATAACCAGTAATCCACAAATGTTTATTGATAAACCACAGCCTGTGGTTTATCAATAAACATTTGTAGATTACTGGTTATCCTGGCTTTCTTTGGCTTCCAGTTTTTACTTTATTTACTTTATAAAAAATTGTTTGTTAGATCCATTCCTGATTCCACATTTTTGTAAGCTATATTTCAAACTCCATGCTGTAGACTGGAGTCCTTTCTACAGTTGCAATAACACCAGAAACAGCCTTGTCAACACTCTATAACCTCATAGTCCCAATATAGGGCAAATTATATCCAGACAAAAAAATTTGATTTCAAAGCAAACACACTCTATAACTTGCTAAACTTATTCAACAACTTGAAAAGCTTTGAGATGAAACTTGGGATGAATGGAAAAGCACAACTAAGAATGCAGATAAAGACAGTAAATATCAACAACTCAAAAATCATGAATATAATCTTTGGTGACCAGGCCAAAGCTGGTTATTGCAAAAAGATGCAATCCTCCTACCTAAGCCAGTCCAAAGTATTCTAGAAAGCAATTAAAATTCTTGGTTCCACTCAGATTTTCCCTAAAAGCAGAAAAGGGCAAAATGTCAGTCCTACTTTAATTTCAGACATGACATACCGCAGAGTTAACCCCCTACCACTATCCCTGTATTCAGTAACCCTCCAAATATTATCATTGCCTTCCATTATACAAAGTCTTACAAAATCCTCCATTTTTTCAAAAAATGTAGTCAAATCAAATGTTGAAAAACATGTTGAAGAAAATTCATAATGGATATAATTCAATCTTTCTGTCATTTCACTCCAGTATACTAAATTTAGGTACAGCGAATTTAGTAATCCTCAAACTTTCATTTATAATGTAACCCTTCCACTGATACCCTGCCTTATAGTTTTAAAAATAATCTCATCATACTGCTGGCTAAGAACACTTCCCCATCCACTGTCACTGACAAACATCATTGCTAACCTTTATCCACTAACTAAAATAGCAGAGACGATTATCTATGAATACACAGATGAGCACATAAAATGTGATAGTCCCTGTGAGAAACAACATGACTTTAGATCAAGTTTTAGCACCCTGATTGCCATCTACAACTTAACAAACCATATTTTCTCAACATAGAGCAAGGTATGATTACTGATGGAGTCTTTCTTGACTTCAAAAAGACCTTTGATACAGTGGACAACTCTATCTTACTTCATGAATTAGCTAATGTTGGATTCTATAGTAATTTTGTTTTCAGTAGTTCCAAAGCATTCTTAATGACAGAGCCTTCAGACTACTTGGCTGAGGCTGTCTCAGATAAACATTCCATTACAGGTATCACATACAAAGATATCACTCAAGTCTCAGTACTTGGATCAAGTCTTATTCTCATTTTTTCATTAATAATCTTACCTTGGATCTCCCACATGCTAACTGCATCCTTTATATTGATGACATAGTGCTCATCAAGGAAAAAAAAACACCACTCTTACTAATGTTTTGCAAGATGACTTTAATTCTATATAGAACTGTCTTCATTAACAGTAAATTAACTGTTAATACAGGAAAAGACAGTCATATTTTTTTTGGTAGTCTGTAGAAATTTGGAAACACACATCCTATTATTATCAAGACCCCTCAGGAAAACACCTTCCATACACCCAGGGACAAAATACCTAGGCATCACCCTTGACCTCCATTTGTATTTTCTCATGTCCACCGAGTTCCAAGTTAATAAACTCCTAACCCAAGTAAGGCTACCAAACAAAATTTCAAATTACTCAGTATAGAAGTTAGGCAGTTTATTACTAAAAAAACGTACTGCAACCCAGACTTGAATGTAGACTGTATATAATTTCCATGTGATTTATTCAGAAAACCTCTGTAATTTAACATGCAGAAAACAAATGTCTCATATTTGCTAATCTAACTAATAAAAGAGAGCATCATTGTATTATACTGCAAGAAAAAATGGCTCCCTGTGTTATCTAAAGCATATTTTCTTTACGACACTCTCACATTTAGAATACTCCATAAAGATATTGCCTTTCTTTCCTTCACAATGGCAACATTGGGAATTAAAAATATTCTCCCAGGAAGAGGCTATCATACTCTCTATCCACATGTGACAGGACTTTTTCCAGCTTACTGGAACAGCATCCTCTTGACTTATTTTGCATGTTTATGTTATATTGTTTATTGTAATAATATTTCTGTATTGGTGTTTTTCGTTTTGGTATAACTGTGTTTTCGTCATTATCAAACAGGTCCAGGTTGTGGCTGAAAAGGGTCCATAAACCAGTCTATCTACCTGGTTAACATGCATAATAAAACAATAAATACACATTCCTGTCACCTTTTTGAAAATGGAGATAACTACTTTATCTGTCAATCCAGTAATATTGTTTAATCCCTCCTCATAACATTGAAATGATGTGCTAATTGCAAGACCCCAAAAATGTACAGTGCCTTCAGAATTTCAGGATGTATGCCATTCATTCCTCTAGACTTGCCACAACATGAATCTTTTATTGCTGCAGTGACCTCAGCTACTGAAATGGATCTATTTTCATTACCTGCTTTTTGGTTCTAACTCCTAAGAGGACAAGATATTCACTGGATTCAGATATTCCTCAAATTGTGTCCTTCACCTGTCAGCCTCAGTCAAAGCCAAGATTTCTTCATCCCTCATTAGAACAGCCTGGTCAGTATCCTGTCTCCCCCTCCTTAGTCACTGGATGCTTTGACCAAACCTCATTTCAACTCTCTATGAGTCATTCACTATAGCCTTTGACAAACTGTTCGCAATCATGGGCCTTCATTCCAGTGATTATTGCAAATACTGCCTTACTAGCTTGCCAGACCTGATCAGTCAAATCTGATTTGGTTACATTTAACATTGCATGGGAGGCTCACTACTGGTTTCCACCAGGAATTCCTAGTATTACTGCCATGACAAGCATTGGCTATATTTTAGCTACAGCTCCTTGCTGCTACCTCGATGACTAAAATCCTAAATACGACTTATAGACACCGTGTCCCGGCCATCCTCAGCTATACAGGAGAAGCTCTTCTGGATGTGTGATCTGAAATCAGCCCACACAGAATCATTGGTTAGTTTGCCCCAAATATGCACACCGTGTGTCCAGCCACTGGTCCAGTCATCATCCCCAACACACCATCAAATGGTGATTTGCTCTGTAATTCTGTTCACCCCTCTGTTCCAAATGTATGGTTTTAAGATCTGACCACAAAGTCAGTCAGTCACAGACCTTTAGCCCAAGGTGCTAAGTACACTTATAGGCATACTTTTGTTCAACTATATATATATTTTTTTATTTTTTATGTATTTTACTTATTTGTTGACTGGGTAAGCCCATTAGAAAACCGGCCCTTTTCAGTGACATTTCAGAGCCACTGTCTAGTTAAATGATTTGCTCAGAATCACACAGTTGGCAAATAAAGATGGAAGGAATAAAACCCTGTACTATGAGTACAGAATGAAGTTCATAAACAGCTCACACCTTTAGGCCTTTGTGCTAATAGCCAGAAAAACATGGTGTCTGTTAAAGGAAAATGTATAACTAAACAGAAGACCAACAACAGTTTATCACTTGGATTACTTCAGGCAAGCTGCTCCTCTCATTTACTGAAGTTCAAATATATCCTTCATTCACTGCATGACTCTGAAGTTTGTCTGTGGAACTACAGAATCCATAGGTGATAATCCATTGACTCCTGTACCCACAACCTTTAAAAAGTTAAAATGCATTAATAACTGTTAGGTGCATATGCATAATTAACAGACATACTTTTAATTTTTTTCAAGTTCAGTCACATTGAATCAATCCTCTTTGCTTAGTAGCTCAAACTCTAGCTGAATGACATCCAGCTGGTGATTCCAGAGTATTTTCACACTCACTGAGAACTTTTCTTAAGACTCATCTCTAGAGTAAAAGAGAGGAAGTTGGTTCCAGGACAAATGCAGTGGGTGGCACTTTTCAACTTCCTGCACAATTCCACAACACCTAAGTAAGATTTCATGTTTCAGCAGTCAGTTTATATTGGTTGGGTGTAGTCCATCTCAGCCATTCCCTTCTTACATAGTCATCAAGACACCAGAAGCTTGCTGGAAAATACCACATAAAACCCTTTAATTGTACCATCATGGGCCATTCTGGATGTAAGAATTGATAAGATTGCACTGTACTGTAATTAACTGGAAACAACTGAAATAAGACTGGAATGAAAGTCATTATCTGTTAATTACCCAAACTCATGCTGACCAGGTGCCATACTCTCCTTTATGGGCCATGTCTTGTGTAATTTTCAGAATGAATGCTCCAAACACTGTAGTTCATTCAATAAGACTTTATTAGATGTTCACAATATCCAAATACTGTCTTCAGTAACAGTGCTGGTAAACAATAACAGTCTGTAGAAATGTTGGAATGCTAGTTAGTAATAACAGTGCTGATAAATATATCCAAAGTTTCTGCACATATATTCTGATTGCCCTGAATGATGTAAACAGAAACAGTCTTTATTTGACCTGTCTTCTGTATTAAGGCTTGAGTGTCTGTATTGTAGCTTAATCTTCTCTGTAATGTCAGGTCAAACAAATTGACTTATCTAACTGTATCTGAAGTATATTTTAATAATACCAAAACCCTGTAATGCTTTACATGCCTTCTTAGCCTTGGTGATTGGGCCTTGTCTTGCATGTGCTTTATTCAATATTCCATTAAGGAATATTCTGTAGCTGGCAATATTGTATTTTTCCCTTGAGAAAAGAACATTCGGTATTTCTGTATTTTCTGCACATTTTATGTTTACCTTAAATTTCTAATAAACTCTCTTTCTCTGAAACTGAATGCACACGTCTGACTCCATATTTCAGGCCTTCAGCAAGGTTATTCTTTCATAGGTTCAAAGCCTAGCCCAAGAAATTCTCTGTCATCATGCCGCCCACTGTTGGTCCCCAGTACCCTTGTCAAGCAAGGCCACTGAGGTTATCTCCAGGGTGACTGCCACCCGCAGTTAGTTTCCCATGCCCCTGTCAAGCAGGGCCATTGAAATGATCCCCAGGGTGAACTTCCTATTGCCCATCCACTCATCAAGATTTCTCTTGAAAAGGGCCAGTGAAGTGCTCTGCTTGACTTGAATGGGGAGTTTGTTCCAGAGTATGGGAAGTCGCTGGGTTAGGAACCTGTCCCTTCAGCATGTTCTGTTTATGGTGGTAATGAGGTTTAGGTCCCTGGAGTGTGTGGCACTGAGGGATTGGGATTTCTTTAGATGTAGCATGTCTAGCAGCTCCAGGTCAGACATGGCCTTGTATGTCAAGCAGAGATCGCCTCTAAGTAGGTAATATGAGACCGAGTATAGCTGAAGCTTTTTGAGTCTGTCAGTGTAGGGCATATGTCTAAGGCCTAAGATCCTCTTAGTTAGGTATTTCTGTGGCCTTTCCAGTTGTTGTAGGTGTCTGGCGAGGTACATACCAAATGGAGTGTTATATTGAATAATAGGTCTAATGAGGGATGAGTAAAGAGGGACTTTGACCTCTTTCTTTCTGGATGAGAAACTTTTTGTGATAAGATGTGCTGCATAGAAGGACTTTCTGACCATAGTGGCAATGTGGTTATCAAAGGAGATGGTGCTGTCTATCTGTGTCCCCAGGACTCTTATCACTCTTTCAGTGTTTAGTGGACTACCGCCTATGTGATAGTTCATGGGCACCAAATTTTTCCCAAAGGGAATGACAATGCAGTTTTTGGCATTGAGCTTGAGGCCATGGTTCTTGCACCAGTCACTGGTCTCAGTGAGGTCTTGTTGTAGGATGTCTACATCTGCAGGAGAATCTATAATTGCTCCCAATTTGCAGTCATCTGTGAACTTGGTCAACCAGAGTCCCTTTGTGTTGGCCTGGACCTCAGAGAAATAGATGCCAAACAGGAGAGGACCCAGGACCGATCCCCATGGAACACCGCTTGTAACTAGTCAGTAGTCAGATTTAGATTCCGCTACTTTTACAGTGTGGGTTCTATCAGTGAGCCAGATGGCCACCCATCTTATGACATAAGGGTTTATGCTCAGTTAATGAGTCTATCTATGATTCCTGAGTGAGCTATGGTGTCAAAGGCCTTGGCAAGATCCAGGTAGGCTGTGAGCACTACCTTGCCCTCATCCACAGCTCTGGTGACAGACTCGAAGAAGTCTATCAAGTTAAGCAGGCATGATCTGCCTTTCACAAACCCAAACTGCGTGGGGTCCAAACTTTTGAGATTCCCTATGTTCCTGTTGATAAGGTCCATGATGATACGCTCCATAGCCTTACATATTAGACTCATCAGGCTAATGGGTCCATAGTTTCCAGGATCTGTAGTCGCTCCTCCTTTGTGGAGTGGGATGACGGTGGCAGTGCGCCATTCTGCAGGAACAAAGTCTGAAATGAGGCTGTAATTGAACATGGTACTCAGGTGTGGTGCCAGTTCATTTTGTAGTTTATGTAGGACACAGCCCAGGATATTGTCAGGTCCCATGGAAGCTGTATTCTTGGCTTTGGACAGTGCAGTTGTTACCTGTGTAACCATGATGATAGGGACTTGGTATTCCTCAGGTATTGAGATGAGCCCTTTGGGAAGTGAAAGTGTGGTAAAGTTCACACTGAACCTGTCAGCCAATATGATGGCAATATCAGTTGCTTCTGTATATGTATTGCCATTATGCTGTAACTTGGAGCAGATCTGAGACTTGCCATGTAGATTCTCGACATAGCCATAGAATGCCTTGTCGTTGTCTTTAGAATCTGCAGCAATTTAGTTTTGGTAACGGGCTTTAAATGATTTGATAAGGGATCTCAGTTTTTTGCTGAGGCTAACAAGGTAGTTTTTCCAGTCTTGGGACTTCACTCTTTTCTGCAACAGTTCTTTCCTTCTGTCATAGAGTTTGTTTATGGTAGGGGTCCACCAGATTGGCTTCCTTTTTTTGGGGAGAGTGTCTTGGTTCTGTTTGGTATGGCCTGTTCCATGCACATGTGTATGTGCTTATATACTGCATTGGTGTATGAGTTGGCAGTCATACACCTATTTTCCAATTGTGTGGGCATTGTGAAGTTTGCCACCTCAGTTTTTAGAAGCCCAAAGCTGGCTTTGGAGAAGTTTTTATGGTGGTTTCCTTTAAAGGAGGTGCGGATGGGATGTAGATGTCCATGGTGATAAGTCTGTGGTCAGATCTGAACAGGGAGGAATTGATTTCAGGTGTAGAGCAATAGTCACCTATGTTGGTAATCATCAGGTCAAGGATATTTCTACCCCTGTGGGGGTAAGAATGAGTTGGTCTAGGGTGTTGGAATTAATGAATTGCAGAAAACATTGAGCTAGTGTGTTATATATGAGTAATGTTCACAATTAATGGAGGGATAGTTAAACTCTCCTAGTATAAGGGTATTGGGTTGTACCCTAATATTTTCCAGTGTGTTTAGGAATGTGGAGTGGGACTCTTGGGACATGGTGGGGGATCTATAGCAAGCTACAACCTGGATAGCAGTTTTACCCAGTGTTAGCTGCACCTGGAGTATCTCAGATGCGTTATGTTGGGCTATTTGTCTGGAGGGGTGCATATCTTTTATG
Source organism: Protopterus annectens (assembly GCF_019279795.1). Taxonomy (NCBI): domain Eukaryota; kingdom Metazoa; phylum Chordata; order Ceratodontiformes; family Protopteridae; genus Protopterus; species Protopterus annectens. The sequence goes on along the minus strand of NC_056728.1, from coordinate 617,761,490 downwards.
AATATGGAGATACCTCTGCCTTTAGTGCTTCAGTCCGGATTTAGGGGCCGAAAGGTGTGTTAAACATTATAGCCTGGTAATGCTGGGGTGATCTCCTGAGCCTTGAACCAGGTCTCAGTTACTGCACAGATGTAGATGTTCTCCATTTTTAGGAGTGCTTCGAGGAAGTGCATTTTGAGATTTAGGCTTCTAGCACTGAGCAGCATAATCCTCAGGTTTTGCTTGCTTGTGACTGTTATGGGGGTAGTTTTGTTTTCAGGTCATTGCCTAAAAAAGGCACTATAGGGGAAGCAAGAGCACTGGCCAGTATCCGGAATCCCAGGGGTGACAGGTGCAGCCCATCTCTGACGAAGCATTGAGGTCCATCGATCATGTCATACCAGGCAGACAGATACTGGATCCCCTTAGAATGACACCAGAAACTTAGCCAATTGTTAAAGACAATCATTTTCTGTCCCTACTGTGGTATCATTCTGGGTGATGGTAGGATGCTACTCAGGGATAGGGTCATACCTGCCTGGGCTACAAGATCGGAGATCTCCTCTATGTTTCTTTTTATGTAGTTCAGGGAGGTACATCCCAGGTCATTCACAGCAACATGGACAGTGACTGAGTCATATTTGTAGCTGTTGTGGAGCGACCTGAGTGCATGCATTATGTGGCAGATCCTGGCACCCGACAAGCAGCTGACTGTAAATTTCTCGTTATTTAGCCTGGTGAGTGGGACATCAGTGTGCCTTACTATTAAGTCACCTATGACTAGTGTGTTGGGTAAGTTGTTTTGCCTTAGGGGCTTTGCTTGTGTGGCACACTGTTTGTGTGAGCTATGTGTTATATGGTTTGTGCTAGGATGTGGTGGTTGTTTGTGTTCCTGCCTCGGAGGTCTCTGTTGTTTGGGAAGATTTTTATTGAGAGCCTCTGCGAAGGTAGGTGTGTGTTTTGTATTTCTATGTGAGGGCTGTGGTGGTGTACGTACTGGTGGGCTATGTGTTGAATGTGGTGTTGTACGGGTGTTAACCTTCTCCTCCTGACTGGCTGATTCAGTCTTGGCTGGAAAGTGCTTGGCTTCCTTCTGCTTAACTGTCTTTTCTAAAATGTCTGACATTACATATTTTACCTCTTAGTCTGCATAATGCCTACATGAAAAGAGACATAGAGGAGCTCTCAGATTATGTAGCCCAGGCCGGTATGACCCTGACCCTGAGCAGTATCCTACCCTCACCAAGAATGATGCCACAATACAGAGACAAAATGATCAGCTTTAATAATTGGCTTAATGACTGGTGTCATTCTAAGGGGATCCAATGTCTGTCTGACTGGGATGACATGCTTGACAAGCCACGCTGCTTTGCAAGGGACGGCTTGCACCTGTCACCCCTGGGCTTCCGCATATTGGCAAAGGCTCTTGCCACCCCCATAGTGCCTTTTTTAGGCAAGGCTCAAATGATAAACCTACTGCCCTAGAAAACAAAAATGGAGAAAAACTAAGGGTAATACTGCTCAATGCCAGAAGTCTAAACCTTAAGATGCACGCCCTCGAAGCCCTCCTCAGTATGGAGAACATCGATGTCTGTGCTGTGACTGAAACCTGGTTTAAGGCTCCTGAGAGCACCCCAGCACTATCAGGTTATACCTCATATCATGCATTCCGGCCCCAAAATCTGGACCGAACCACAAAAGGAGGGGGAGTATCCATATTCATAAAGGATACCCACACCTCCAAGTTAGTGGCATCGCACGAAGCATCGGAGAGCATCCAGGTGCAATTAACCATAGGTAAAACTGCCCTACAGTTTGTAACATGCTACAGACCACCTTCTCAAACTCAGGAAACCCACACAGCCTTCCTGAAGACACTGGAGAGTATGAATGTCTCTCCAAACACCATCATGTTGGGTGACTTCAACTACCCAAACATAGACTGGGAACATTACTCAAGCCCCAACACCCTAGCCCAAAGGTTCCTTGAGTTCATAAACTCAAATGCTATGGAACAACTAGTCACCATTCCCACAAGAGGAGAAAATATACTAGACCTGATCATCACAAACATGGGGACAAAATGCTCCACACCGGAAGTATATCCCTAATTGGTGAGATCAGACCATAAATTAATCTCACTGGAGATCCACATCCCGCCCCCACCCCCAGCAAAAAAGACCACAGTGAAGAACTTCTCAAAAGCAAACTACACACTTCTTAAGACTGGAGTGGTATCCTTCAAGGCCCCCGAGCCAGTGGAAACCACAACCCATGCTGCTGAAACCCTTACAAATGCCTTCTATGAGCACCTCCAGGAATGTATGGATCAAGCAATCCATAATAAAATCAAGACCCTTTCCACCAAAGGCAGGCACCCGGTCTGGTGGACTCCAGCCATAAACAAACTCTACAACAAGAGGAGAAAGCTACTACATGACAGAGCAAAATCCCTAAAAGGGAAGGTATCTCTGATCAATACTAGCAACAAACTACGATCACTCATAAAATCATCCAAGGCCAACTTTGAGAGAAAAATCGCTAATGACACAAAAGACAATCATAAAGCCTTCTTTAGCTATGTTAGAAACCTGGGTGGAAACTCCCAGATATGCTCAGAATTAGTCCAAAATGATAAAAAAATCACTGAACCCACAGACATTGCCAACATACTGGCAGACAGGTTCAGTGCAAATTTCTCCCCTCCCTCCCCCCCAAAAGGAGAAATATGTATCCCACCAGAGTCTAGCCTCCCAAACATCTCAGATGCCCAGGTGAGAGCTGCTCTCTAAAGCAAAAACACAGCATCAATGGGACCGGACGGTGTCCCCGGCTGTGTGCTACGAACTCAATGAGGAACTAAACCCACACATAAGGCTGCTGTTTAATCTTAGCCTTACTACAGGATACGTACCCAAAGAATGGCGACGGCAAGTGTGGTCCCACTCCACAAAGGCGGTGCTTCTACGGACCCTGAAATTACTGCCCCATAAGCTTGACGAGCCTTGTCTGCAAAGCTATGGAGAGGATCATAATGGAACTCATAAATAAAGACATTGGGGACCTACAGACACTGGATCCTACCCAATTTGGCTTTGTCAAGGGCAGATCCTGCCTCTTGAACTTGGTCGACTTTTTCAAACAGTCACTAAGGCCATTGATGAGGGTAAGGCAGTTCACACAGCCTACCTTGACCTAGCAAAGCGTTGACACAATACCCCACTCGGGCATCATAGAAAAGCTCACCAGCTTAGATGTAAACCCATATGTCACAAGATGGGTTGCAAACTGGCTCAAGGACAGAACACACAGGGTTAGAGTTGCTGGTGCCATGTCAGACTCTAAGCTGGTCACGAGCGGTGTCCCACAGGGCTCAGTCCTGGGCCCCCTCTTGTTCGGCATTTATTTTTCTGTAGTGCAGGCAAACATAGGGGGATTGTGGCTGACAAAATTTGCAGATGACTGCAAACTGGGCACCATAATTGACACTCCATCAGACACGGACATCCTCCAGAGAGGTCTCATAGAAATGGATAACTGGTGCCAGAGGCATGGCCTTAAGCTAAATGCCAAAAAATGTATAGTCATACCCTTTGGGAAAAACAAGGTAACCCCTAATTACCACATAGGTGGTAATCCATTAAACACGGAAGAATAGGGACCTGGGGACCCAAGTTGACAGTAACCTCTCTCTTTTGACACTCACATTGCCAAAGTGGTTAGGAAGACCTTCTACATTGCCCACCTGATCATGCAGGGATTCACATCCAGATCAGGAGAGGTCATTGTATCCCTGTACTCTTCACTTATCAGACCAATGATTGAGTACAACGCCCCATTCGGAATGTACCTTACCCGACACCTGCAGCAGTTGGGAAGACTCCAAAAGTTCCTCACCAAAAGGATAAAGGGGCTCAAACATATGTCATACGATGCCCGACTGAAGAAACTCCAGCTCTATTCAGTCGCATACCGTCTGCTCAGAGGTGATCTGTGCCTGACATACAAGGCCATGTCCAACCCGGAATTAATGGACATGCTCCACCTCAAAAAATCCAAATCCACCAGAGCCACGAGAGCAAGAGACTTAAACCTCAACACGGATATAAATAGGACGTGCTGGAGGGACAGATTCATCACCCAGAGACTCCCTACACTATGGAACAGAATCCCAGTCCATGTGAGGCAGAGCCCCTCACTGACTCTGTTCAAGAGAAATCTTGACGAGTGGATGGGAGATCGTAGGTTTACCCCGGGAATCATCTCTGTATCACTGCTGGACAGAGGCACAGCAAACTAATGGGTATAGTATTCTCATCCTAAGGGGTGGTGAAAGCCACACACACTCTGGCTAGGCTTATAAATGCCCTAGGGCAGATAGCCCAGTATGAACCTATGAACCTATGAACCTATGAACTACTTTAAAATGGAGGTCCCTAATCTAACACTGGACATCATTTGCCTGACCCCACTTCTTTGACCAGTTTGGCAAGAGTTACCCTAGATGGAGCTGAGATACCGGATGACTAGGCCCTTCTGAGTTTCCAAAAAACATAAGTTGTTTGTTTTTTTTTTTCTTATTTATATTATTTACTGCACTTTTTTATTGCCTGCCACCTATTTTATACTGTATTAATATACTGTGTAATAAACTACACTGTTGTACTGCAATTGTCTGCATTACTGTACTTGTTAAATTGAATTTTATTGCTGTTTTAACTGTTTACAAAGATTTTTTTGTTGCTATTTCATTGCTTGTAAGTATTTACTGGTATTTTTCACTGTTTTAAGCTATCTTTTCTGCTTGTTCTGGTTTTCCCACCAAGCAGCATTTAAATAACTGATCTGTTAGCTGTTTAAAACATTCTTTAGAGCCTCCTTGCTGATGTTCTGATGTTTTAAATGTTTTTTAATGCCTTACTGCTATTTTTCCTGTTGTCTTAAACATTCTTTAGGGTTTCCCATTGAAATTGGGGTAGCTAGTAGCTGTAGCATAGTCCAAATACAGGCTTGCTACACATACCTCTCAACCTCTTAGTGGAAAAAATCTGGACAAAGTCATAAATAAAAGCGGGACAAAGGCCCCAAAATAGAGACAATATTTAAATATTCCCCGGATTTACTAATCTTCCATGTAAGACTAGATTAGTCTTACACGGAAGCGCCAGTGTAAGAGGATGATGGCAGTGCGCCATGCATATTAATGAGGGCATGCTGCCTCAATTCTAAAGCTTACACGGAGCATAGACAAGTGTAGGGGCATGTCGGACTGCTGAGCAGTCCAAAAATCCATGCCCCTGCAATGAAGAAACGCTGCAATTTCGAGTTACATGAGCGAGTCCGCTGACATGTGTACAATGTAACACTACACAACTGACAAAATTAAAAATAAAAAGTTTTTTTTTTGTTTTCATCCGATATAGCTGCCTGTATTTGCGTGGGTTTGCCCATTGCTTAGCTACAGTTAGCAGCTTAGACACCAGAAGAGGATAATAAGAAAAATATATGCAAATTAAGCAAACTAGCAATAGCGTAGTGGTTAGAGCCTTCGCGCAAAGAAGAGACATTCCTGGTTAGAATTCTACTACTGCACATTCCATTTTCTGTTGGAAATCTGTATACAAAAATATTTCCTGACATTTTTTATATATAAGTTTTGTAAAAAGCATTGAAGTGTCAAATGTAGTAGTGAACGAATTATATATATATATATATATATATATATATATGAAGGTGAAATGGTTAAGCATTCTGAGGCATGAGTACCTTATTTTAAGCAATATAAAGCACTGCTAAGCACATTTTACCATTACTGAGCATATTTAAATACAACTGTGTGTAGCTGCGCATTGCACTAACCAGCACTAACACAACATATTTGCACGTAGCTGCGCACCGTGCTAACCAGCACAACATTGGGCAACGTCGGGCAAAGTCGAGCAACGTCGAGCAATGTTGAGCAACGTTGGGCAAAGTTGGTTTAACACGCTCACACCTCCTTTACTGTACCTTAACCAGTCAAGTCTGCTCAGTAGGAAAATAAAAAAGCAGTGACAGGGCTCATACTCAGGATACTGTGCACTACAGTCACAGTACTTAACCACTAAGCCATGACAGCATTTCACAACCATTCACTTTCAACAGACACATATCTATCAAAGGAATTTTAAACATTGCCAACATCAGCTAAGCAGGCGTGCCTACAGCTGCGTTTTTCCAAAACTGGCCAATCACAAATAAGTGTGGGAAATGAGGCATATTTAAGCTCCACAGGTGAGAATACTTCCTATAACTGGTTGTAGCTTCCTTCTGCAGTCAGCATGGCCGGTGTTGGAGATGGCACTTGATTTAGAGCGCAACGCTGGGGCATCCAGGAGTCCAAAGTAATGGTTTGGTTCCTTGCCCACAATCATGAGGAAAGACTCCTGTGGGGCCAGTACCAGGGTACCCAATATAAAATGGAGGCCTGGAACAGTCTTGCCCGTGTTCTCACCAGTGCCACTGGTTTTCCTCGGACTGGTGAGCAGGTCAGGCACCATTATTCTGACCTGAAGTGACATAGGGAGGATCACCTGGACCAGGGGATCTAGGAATCCTGTACAATGCCTAATGTCCATACTTGAAAAAACTAACCAGAACCAAAACAGACCAGCAAATAGGCTCCAAGGAAGCAAAACCAACTTAGAACAAATCACACCACGAGTTTACCTAGGTTTCGTCTTTAATCAGACTTCTTCAGAATACAAATGATAAAAAACACTCCCTTTTTATATAAAACACATGATAATGACATCATCAGATAATTAGTGATACAAAATCACCTTTCAAAGTAAAAGAAACAATGCAAACATGGTTAAAAACAATTTCATAAGCCCAAACTAAAAACAGTTTCCATAAACTACTACTAATAAACACTGGTAGTAAGGTCAACAATAATCATTAAATATGCATATATATAAATGTAAAAAAATTCCTGTTCCGTGGGAAAACCTACCCCAAAATATTCCTTAATCTCAAAATAGGCATAATGCTAATACAGTCATTTATGCCTGGAAACATCAGAGCATTTAATTTCAACTGCCATTTCATCTCACAAATGTCTAGGTGTACTTCAGTGGTTGATATCCAGGGTAAAAAGCTTGAGGTAGGTTTTCCCACGGAACAGGATTTTTTTTACATTTATATATATATGCATATTTAATGATTATTGTTGACCTTACTGTTTTTTAGTTTGGGCTTATGAAATTGTTTTTAACCATGTTTGCATTGTTTCTTTTACTTTGAAAGGTGATTTTGTATCACTAATTATCTGATGATGTCATTATAATGTGTTTTATATAAAAAGGGAGTGGTTTTTATCATTTGTATTCTGACAATGCCTAATGTCCCAGTACTGAGTAAGTATCCATTGTATTAAGTAGTTAAGAATTGCTATGCTTGTCTATACTATGGATAGGTATGTCTCAATATCACTGCATTTACTTCACAGTTGCAGGTGTCCGGGCTATGAACCAGCAAGCCCATGAAGATAGGCCAAAATGGCTGCATCATCAGGCAGGTCAGTAATTATTCTGCATGTACTGTTATATAAAATAAATGAGAGAGCCTACAAAATGTCTTTTAACCCAATAAATAAAGGTGTAATAATCCTTTAATAAATGCATGATTCATGGAGTGCGTCTGTGTCATTTTCTTTGATATGTTGTTGTACTGTTGCATTCTACAAATAGAAGTGTTGTATTAAGCAGTGTCAACCCACACTTGGGTAGGCCAATATAACGTGGATGAAGGGAGTGCCAGTAGCTTGTATGCATATGTACAGCCCTCAACTGTTGGTTCATGGCCAGCATGTAGAGGTTAATCTGGCACATGAGTAGCTTGGTATTGTGTTCCCCAGAAATGTCAGTGTGCTGCCAGAAATGTAGGGAGCTGTTAACATATAACTGATACTTTCACCTGAACATATCTAGATAATTATATGAAAGTAAATTTGTCAGTGTACCATCTTAGCAGTAGTGTGTGTGAGCAACTCTCAAAATATGTTGCAGTAACATCTGCATCTTGGACAGTTTGTATGTAAGATACAGCTCATGTATATAATGATCTAGCAAAATCTAATTGCACAAAGTGTAATAATACATGTAAGGGAAATATAACTGCAGTTAATAGGAATGTAGTGAAAACTAGAAGGATATATAAGTTGTTAATTGAGCAATCTTTTCCCACCCTACTGTATGTGCATAAAAATGCAATTCCACATCTCATTCGGTATGTCTAATCTCAAAACATTTGTTGGGACATATGTTCTATTGGTTTATAAATATTTGCATTAATTTATATGCATGTGCCCTGTTAAAATACCACACTATTGGTGGCCTATTGCCATCAATTCAACCTGCATGCTGTTGTAATGTCCACTATTGTTCTATATATGCATGTGTTATGCTTACTTTTCAACTGTTGAAAATCTGGTGTGCTGGGTTAATGGGAATATGTCTGCATTCTGTTATAACTAATTGGAAATGATGTTGACTGTTTCTAACCCATATCTTTATTAAACTCTCCAAAACATAGTTTATATGGGAAGGCCGGTCCCAGCGGACCCACCTGTCCCACCTCAGCTGGCCATGGCACCTGGCACCAGAAGATCTGGTGCCCAGCCTGGGACCTCCTCCTCCGTTGGCCCTGTGCCACCTTTGGGTGGAAACGCTGCAGGGGGTGGGGCTTGGCCCCCCATGCAAGTGTGGGCAGAGGGGCACCTATCACCCTTCGAATGGTCTGTGCTGTGGTGCGTAGAGAGATTGAATGTTCTGTTGCAGAACCTCTATCCCAGCTTGAGGCTTGAGTGGCGCAACTCCCGGGTCAGCCTGCCCCTCCTACACAGCCACCCTCTGGGCTATGAAGGTGCAGTGGTGACTGCCCATGGGTGGGGACCTCAGTCCCACTGTTTCCATCTGGGGGCTCATGGGCTTGCGATTTCCAAACATCCCTCCCCGTCAAAGGTGTTCAGCCCCCATGTGTCATATACTGCCCCTGTATGTGTCTTGTTTGTCTTGTCTGTTTACCTCCCCAACCTACCTCCCTAAATATACCTACTTCCCCTACCCCACATTCCACTTACACCTGAAAAAAGGGCAATCTGCTCCCCCCAAAAAAAATTACGCCCCATACATAGCAGCCTATTTTGCACACATGTCCACTGGACACATGAAATGTTATTTAATTGGCATTACAACATACTTTGTTGTCCTCACCCCTCTCTCAGGGATTGAAGGGTTCATATCTACCTCCAAATTTATTGCATATACACAGCTGTTGCTGTTGAAGAAATGGGCAGCTATGGACCTTCCCTACACCTGTCCTGCACATCCCGAGCTATTTTCCATATTGTCTTTCCCTCTTTGTGCCCCTTTTTCACCACTTTCCTATTCCCCCATTTTCTTTTCTTTCAAAGAAATTAGTGTGGGGGTGAGCGGGAGTAAGCACTATTAAGCAGTAGTTAGGGGGTTTGCGCGGGTTTGCGCTTGTTTGGTGCAGCATTGCACAAACCTGCGCAAACCTGCTTACAACTGCTTAAAAGTGCCTTAGTCACTCTGTATGTAAGGGCCCTTGTTCTGCTCAGGAGCAAAATAAAACACCTCTATAAGTCTCAAACCGCGGACCTTGTACACACTACACAACATGAAGTACCACTAAGCCACAGTAGATATACATCAAGTTGGTGCTTAAATAATTATATCATGCATCAGAATGAGTGAATGTAAAGGAAAAATAGGAATACATACCACACAACTTGTTCTGTGGATGATGACCAACAGTTGTTGTGGGATTACATTACATGACTGTGATAAGAGAAGCAGCCATTCTAGCAGGAAAAAAATGTTACACCATCACTTTACAACCCCACACCGTATCACAGCAGGACAAACACTGGCATATCTGTTTAGGGCAGAGGCCATACCTCCCAAATATCCCTAATTTTCAGGGATGTCCCTGATTTTGACACAAATTTTAGCTCTGTCCCTCTGAATCCCTTCTAAAACTACTGATTTTGGCCAGAAAGGTGGTGGATTACACTTAATGAATAATGACAATAATTAAGAGTTAGACACTTCTTTTACTTCAGAAAATGTGTATTAATTCATATGCTCTGATTCTCTCAATGTCTCATCTTAATGGCACTAATATTTTAAAGGTGTCCCTGATTGTCCCTGACTTTTTCTTGACTTTTCCCTGAGTCTGTTCAAATATGTACCTGATTGATTGAGAGGTCTGGCATAGGCAGAAACACAGAGGCATATCAGCCTTTCTGCTGTTACACACTGTGCAAATAGCTTTGGAAGGAGTTTCGGAAGCATACCCTTATGTGGGAATACAACACTGAAATACAAATGGATGTAGCCATGTACTGGTAGCAACCAACTGTAAGAATGCCATTCTCTATTGCTGAAAAGACCCGTGTGGTGTACAGACAAAAATAACATGCTGTTCTCTGGCTATCATGTGGATAGGTCCACAGTTGGGAGTTACACAGACAACTTGCCTTGATAAACTAACATGTACACAGCAACCCTGTAAGTCCAGCAAGATAAAATCCACACAATACTGCTTACACTTTCTGTACTTCTGCAACCCTACCCAAATGTAGAATATACCTGTGTGTGCAGGGTCTACCAAGGATGTAGGTAAGCATACTCACAGTACTGAAATGTGTCCAGTTTTTCTGAGCAGCTTGTGCTAATGTCAACACTAAAAAAGCACAAACTGTTTAGAACTGAGTAAATGAATATTCACAGTATAGCAGTTAACAAACAATTCTTGTGCCAAAGGAATACATCAATATAACTAGCTTTGTATGGCAGTTAATTGCAACAGTTGAAAAGAAAGTACATCTTTTCATGTATCTTGGGGTAGTATTTTGAGGGGTGAGTACATTTCTACACTGACAAGTGGGTACTGGAAGCAGCAACATTAGGTCTGAGTACAAAATGTAAATCTCTGGCTACACCCCTGGCTTCTGATATAAGAACTATACCAACCTTCTGTCTTAAATAATGATGTCCACACCAAACAAGGATGATCTCCATCTTGGAAAGCTGAAAGGGCCATGCCTACATGAGTCAGCAATTTATAGTACTGGGTTGCTATGACAGTGATTACTGCAATTACTACACAGCAGGCTGCATGCAATTAGCAAATGGTGGCCACTAATTGGTGCAGAGGCCATCACATGCTCATGTGCAAATTCCTACAAAAGTAGGCTGCAATCTCTGCCAACAAACTCAATCACTCTATTGCAGAGACTGACAGAGAGAGAGAGAGAGAGAGAGAGAGAGAGAGAGAGTGACAGAGAAAGGGAAAAAGAAATATTACCAAATTATTCAAAGGAAAGGTATGTGACACATAAGTATTTACTGGCATGTAGTAGATGTTATTGAAGAATAGTCTACATAATGTGAAACATTCACATGTGGCAGCAGTACTACCTTATGCACAGATGTTCTGCTTAACTAATGCTATGGACAATACTGTGTGTACCTGTGGGCAGTGGGACATACCTGTGAAATGTGTAGCTCAGCATTAAATGTCAAAGATCTCATCCATGTTATCTGTGTTCTGTACAGTAGTGTGGCCAATGGCTGTTGGGGGGATTAGCGCTGACATTATATAAACATGGGTGTGACAGAACAACACATGCATGATAGTCATATTAAAGTGTAGCTTAGCATTGGCAACTGCTGTAGCAGTCTAGTATGCTTATCTCGCATCTGTTGACATATATATCCCCCTAATGTTAGTGTTTGCTCATATGTGACACCTGTTTGTGTTGCAGCAAGGCCCAACAGTTCAGCTGTGATGTCCAGGGACTTACAACAGTGTAGACCTTGTGTGTGTATGCTACACACATATGGAGAAATATATATGTGTCATATATATTCACATCTGTATATGTGCATAGAGCAGTGGACATATTGCAACTGCTTGTGAAGGGGGGAGATATATATGTTGGTGAAGGTTAGTATGCGCATATTTGTATGTAGGTTTTAGTGTGTGACAAACAAGACAGCATACAGTGCTGGTATATGACATGTGGTGGTTAAATACTGTGGGTGGTTTGTTCAGTTTGCAATGTTGAAGCCAGTAAGGCCTGCTAAAGTTACCTGGGCTGTGAACACCTTCAATGCATTTATCCCAAGACTGTGCGATTTTATTACATTACTGTACACCTTACATCCTTTGTATAATTGATATTCTCACTATGAAAGGTGAAATGTATATGTGCCTGCATATATATGTATATCTAGACAAATGGATGTGTATATGTATATACACACACAATATATATATATATATATATATATATATATATATATATATATATATATATATATATATATATATATATATATATATATATATATATATATATATATATACTCATACACATCTACATCTACTTGTTTCAATAGATTCTCTGTACTGTTGACTGACTGTGATGGTCAATATGTTTGTGAATACGTCAAGATATGTATCTGTGGGATAGCTTAATGGGAAACTGTTTATGTTATGGTATTATGGGTCCTTGTTTTGATCCTAGCAAAATATGTGTATTCTGTTGCTAGGCAGAACAAGTGCTATTGCATAAAGTGTGATTAAGTCCCTTGGTTTTAACTAGGGTGTGTCATTGGAGGCTAAAGCACTACATCTATGATTATTGATTGTTACTGATGTTGAATGCAATTCCTGTCTGTACTGTAGTACTACTTGAAGCTGTGGGCCTGTACAGCAAAGTATGGTGTATGTCCACATTGCTTGCATCCACACTTTTGTGTGGTCCCTGTATTCATCACAGATTACATTTCTCAAGATTAAGGTTGTGTAAGTACTGACACACAGTACTGTATAGTACACACTGAAAGCTTATCTGGGTTGTCATACCTTTGTGTCTTATAATTATGTCTGATGTGTGTGTGGGTATGTCTGTAACATGTCCTTTGATATATGTGTGGTAAAACATATAACTACGTATCTAGCAACATTCATAGTGTACTACAGCAGTACGTGACCTATATTCCCAATTGTGCACATATTTTGGCCACAGGTTTGGCATTAACAAGTTGTGTGGTATAATAGTAATACATTTACTAGACCTTACACTGATTGTGATGGATGATATATTTCTTTACACATCAGCTTGATGTATATCTGCTGTGGCTAGGTGGTGCATCGTGTTGCATACAGTGTGCCAGGTACTCTTGTATAGTCTTATAAAGTGATTTTATTTTGTTGCTGTGCAGAGCATGGTTCATTAGATAGAGAGTGAGCAAGGCACTTTCAAGCAGTTGTTGGGTGAGCAGTGATAAGTGGCAGTTACAGTGTTTCACTCTCGGTTAGGTTATAGGTTGTTATATATGGCAGTTCAGTGATATCTGTACTGCATAATGTTAAATGTGCCATATGACTTGCTCAGACATATTTTTGTATTTATGTCTTCCAGGGATCATGGCCCACTGCAGGAACCCGAGTTATAGTAGTGCTGAAGATGATAGCATTACTAGCAGTATGATTCAGCACTACCGTCTCATGTTCTCATCAACCAGCCAGGACCAGCAGGAGCGTACTGCAATGTGGCAAGATGTTGTCTGCAGGGTCAATGAGGTAGGCCTGCATAACTGGACATATGAGCAGGTACGCCACCACTGCTCTCAGACATGTCTGTCAGCGTGCCACTGATGTGCGTAGACAGCAGCTTGCAATAGGAGGTGGTGTTAATATCCATCCCCCCTCACCAGAATGGAGGAGCTGCTCATGAGCCTGGTGGCACCTGCCCAACAACAACAGCAGCAGACATACACCATTATGGAGGTTGGAGCCACCCAGCAAGCACAAATGGAGCATGCAGGTTACATGGCATATCTGTAGACTACTGTTATCTGTATTGGTAGATCATGCATATGTGAGATGTGGATTGTGTCGTTCAAAGATGTGGAGCCTGTTGTTGTGCAATACTGATCATTTGAAACATAATCTGTAGCCCTGTGAATGTAAACTGTTGTTGTACTGTAATACTGTAAACACACAGTAGCAATGCTACAGTTGTGGCCACTGACAAACTGTCTCATCTCTATGTTGGTCCCTCTGGGGTGACATCAAGGCAGCAGACAGATGCTGGTGAGTGTGTTCTACATTTAGTATTGTAAATAAAAAGTGCATGTCATGGTTAAGGTGTAGGCCATGTACACATGTAACACACCTACCCATAATGTATGCTGTGCATGTATGGTGTAAGAGCACGTACATCTCACTAATGTGATTAGCTGCCTCAAACACATGCAATACCCAGACCATCTCAAACAAATGTGGCTAGACTGTAGTGACCATTGGATAGGCACAGTTGATACTTAACATGCACATAACATACACATCTATGTCATACACAGGGCATTTTAACATGCTACACATAAAGGATTCCCAAACCCTCTGTAAGACACACTCCAGTATCCAAAATCTCATCCACACATTACTCATAATATACCTGAGGGGTAGAGGCCTATCCTGGGGCATTTAAACACTCTGCAACACACTACACATTCATGTCAGGGAATGTTCCTTATTGGCCTCCTTACAAACTCACGTAACAACTGGTTGTGACATGGTGAATTTAGCCAAGGCAGTACAGTTCTGGCACAGCATGATTAGTGCTGGTTTGTGAAACATTTGTAGCCTTGAGTGACCACCTGATGCTTCATGATGATGGCCTAAGATACTGTATCCCATCCAGTTATTGTAACCACAGTACTATACATAGCTGTCATTGCTACACACCATAATGATGCGTGTGTGCACACATATGCACCTCTAAACAGTATGCATACCAATCACCATTTGCACAACTGACACATATATGTCTTGTGATGCTATTGAGTGGCTAGGTCATATAACACATATTGGGTGTGTGTAGTGTTTAAATATGCAGTTGTGTTTTAGCATGCCATGTCATGGATGAGACTGGCATGTCCACAATATGATCTACACTCACCATAAGTACCATAAATTGGGTATGTGGCCGAATGATATTCCATCAATTATCCATGCACCACTGATGATGTGTGAATACTCATCATGCATGTGCTAAAAATGTGTCCACAATTATTTGCTAAAGACACAGAGGCTGTAATCAGCATTGGATACCTATCTGACACACAGATACACATCCAGCAATGGTATGTACACCTGTGAATTATGGTGCACAGTGCATTACAGGGTTATGAATACCTGCACAGCAATGTTGTGTCCATGTACGCATTGTGTTCCAGGGGGAGGGCCATCACCTAATAACAAAACACATGCATCAAAGCCATGTATACTATTAGTAACAAGGACTGACTACACTTGCACTGCATGCTGTTGAGCAACACATGTCCTGCATGCTGACATGTGTGATATGACTGTTTTGCTTGTGATACTGTACCCTACCATCACCTGCTATTGTGTATGTTCTGTGATTGCTGGTGTTGTGTGTGTGTCTGCTTTAGGGAGGAGTGTAGTTTTGTGTGTGTGCATGTGTGCACATGTGCATGTGCGCATGTGCGCATGTGTGCATGTGCTCTGAAGTCATGTTCAGGTCTTAAAGTGTGTTTCCTGTTTTCCTCTCACAGGTGGTGAGGTGGGGCTGGTTCAGTACAGCAGGTAACCTGATGTCACTGAGACAGACAGTGATGATGAGGATAGGTGTGTTGAGGCACAGGCAGGTTTGTTGGGGTTTGTTGTTGGACCACCAATTGACAGTAAACAAGTCTCCACCCTATCCATGCACACAGTCATACTGCCTGTACATCCATCATCACCATTGCCCTTAGCTGAGGGACAGTGTACGGCTGGCACTGGCCAGGACAGTGTGGTATCTATGGCACATGTATCAGGACACAGCAGTCATAGCCAGATGTCTGGAATGGTACCACATAGGCAGATGCCCAGGGGTTCTCGTCAGAGCACTGCTGGCCATCATGCCCCTGGCAGATGTGCCACACCTCTTTCTACCACACGCATGTTCTAGGCTGTCATGGAGGCACAAACACGAATGGAGCGGTACACCAGACAGGGGCTAAGGGCACAGAGGCTCATTACACCTCTGTAAATGACAGCATCCGTGACCTAGCATGTGCCATATGTAACTACACTGAGGTCATTGATAGATGTTGGGGTGAGACATTGGATGTCTTCCACAATGTCATGTCCATGTGTCAGGACAGTGCGGGACAGTTGAGACGTCGACGTGGATGAATGCCAGCAACATCACCAGCTGGAGGTCGCTGTGGACATCCAGCAAGTCACAGCCGCTCCTGTAGTGCCAGTACCAGCCCCAGCAATGTTGGGGGCTGTCCATAGACCATCCTAGCAGACCACATGCAGGTGGCTCTGGCCATTCTCAGTAGGAACCTGGATCCAGTGGACATATGTCAACCTCTTCAGATAGTACCCAATCTGGATTAGTACCTGATACTGTCTGTAGCACCCCTGCCAGGCACATGTTCCGTATCCGTGGCCAGAGATGGTGATCTGTAAAGCCTGCCAGGTACAGTCTGTAGCTATCTCACAAATCCCCATATATGGCAGCCACATGGTGGAACTGTGTGCATGCAGACACACACACATAAACCAGAAACCTAGGGCAAACACATACCCACACACATGACATCAACTTTGGCCCATAACAGTACTCATGGCCCTCACACACACACTCACACACACATGTCGATTGTATGGCTCAGTGTAGGCCTCTGGCAAACCAACAACACACCCTGTGCATATGATGAAACCTGTGCTACCTCCTGTCATCTGTAACATTGATGCAGGAATGGGCTAACATGGTGCTGATGCACAGGGTGACTTTAATAAAGTATAGCAATGGTTGGATGTGTAGCATGTTGTCAGCAGTAAAGTGTAATTATATCATTAAAGATGTAGCTGAGCAGGCATGATGCATTAAAGCTGTAATTAGCAATGTTGTATTGTTTTCACCAGTGTTTATTCCAATTGTGTTGTGTTTGCCCATGTGCCACTTGGCTGATGCATGTAGTTGTGTCACATGCATTATACAGTGAAGAGTAAGTGTGGGGTGTGTGCAACACAGGTTTGCAGGTGTCCATTTGTGAACATGGTGGAGGTGCCCTGTCTGCATGTACATGCATATTGGAGACATGGGCAGGGTGACATGCCCTGTATTGGCCAGTGTTAACACTCCATAGTTTCTACTGGTGGCCAGTATGCATTGTACTACACACATTTTGGAACTTGAGTACGCATGTGTGTGTATGACACAGGTTGACACTGTGCTGTGGGTGATGCTGTTGTTGCTATCTGTCATTAGTTTGCATTACTAAGGTTAACACTGTCCCAGCTGCATAATCCTTTAGTAATGCACACTGTTCACCTACAGGGTTGCATGGACCGTGCTATCACAAACACAAGAAATTCTCACTTATACAGTAAAAGTGCATTAGTCTCATGGACCCCTGCCATAAGCTAAATATATAATAGAAGGTGTGAAGTTGTACCAAAAAGAGTTTCATACCAAGAAGGGATAACCTCTCTGGTCAGTATCATTGGGAAAATGCAATCCCTCAATAAACATACAAGGCAAGCTTCAAAATACAAAATAGCAAGGATTCCAAAGACAACACTAAAGCTTTCTTTAGTGTTGTTTATAATCTACAGGGGAAATCTCAGATCAGGTCACAATTAATGTAAATGGTCACAAAGTACACTTATCTGACTGACATTACCAGTTTCTTGTCAGGCAGTTTGAATGTGGATTTCTCCACCCTGTCGCTACATAAGGGCCACATTTTCAGACCTGAAGAATGTAAAACCTGATGATTCAGACACTCTAGTTAAAACATCTCTTTACCAAAGTCCAAACCACAGTGGCAATGGTACTGGACAGTGTCCCTGGCTGTGTCATATACAAGCTGACATATGAAGTCACCACTTACCTAAACACTCTGTCCATATGCAGCCTCTATACAGGTTACATACATGTGGAATGATTCACGGTAATGGTGTTCACAGTCCACAAGAGTTGAGCTACAGCGTCTTCTTCTTCTCCTTTCGGATGGTCCCATTTAGGGTCGCCACAGTAGATCATCTGTTTCCATTTCTTCCTGCCTTCTGCATCTTGCTCTGTCACACCATCCACCTGCATGTCCTCTCTCACCACAGCTATAAACCTCATCTTAGGCATTCCTCTTTTCCTGTTAATTGGCAGCTTCATCCTTAGCATCTATTTCACAATATACTCTGCATCCCTCCTCAGCACATGTACAAACCAACTTAATCCTGCTTAGCTGGCTTGGTCTACTAACCTTCAAACCTGGGCTGACCCTCTAATATACTTATTCCTAAACTTGTCCACCCTTGTCACACCCAGTGCAAATGTTAACATAAATTGATTAAAGGTAGAACTACAACAGATCCTGAAAACTCTCACCCTATAAGCCAGACAAATGTTATCTGGAAGGCTATGGAGCACAGCATTATAGAACTCATTAACAGAGACATTATGAACCTACAAACACTGCACCATATCCACTTTAGTTTTCTAAAGGCCAGATCATGGCTCCTACATCTAGTAGACTTCAAGCCAGTTAACAAGGCTATAGGTGAGGGAGGGGAGGTCCACACAGCCAAGCTATAGCTCACCAGCAATTCATACCCATCCCACATTCTGGTATTATACATAACCTCAACAGACTGACCATAAACGATTGTTAGACGATGGATTGACAACTGACGCACAGATGTAGGACACACAGTAACATTTGCAACCTCCATGTGCAATTCTATGCCAGTAACAAGTGGTATTCACCTGCACTCAGTCCTGGGACTACTCCTGTTTGGCAAATAGCTTTCTTAGGTACAAGCAAACACAGTAGGGATATGTCTGCCCATGTATGATGAAAATGCATACTGTGGGCTATACTTTATTCTTCAGATGGCACACACATCCTCCAAAAGGGTATCATAGAGATAGATACCTGGTGTCAAATTCATGCTGTAAAGCTATAAGCCAAAGAAAGTATAGTTATCCACTTTTAGAAAACAAAGTATCCCCAGAGTACCACATAGGTAGTAGCCCCCAAAATGTGGAACAGGTACTAATGTATACATAGAGACGTGTTTAGTCATTTCTCCTTTGATAATCACATTACCAAAGGGTTTTGGAAATCCCTCTGTGGAGCACATAAGCAATAAAGGGTTTGCATGCAGATCCACAGAGGTTGTTGCACACCTATAATGATTAGTCATCTTTGCGAGACTTTGCTTGCTTTGGAACAATATTCAAATATACCTCAAGCATAAACCCTCACTCACACTCTTCAATAGAAACCGTGATGAGTGGATGTGAAACAGAAGATGTAGCCCAGGGATCACTGAAGTGGTTAAGCTTGTCACAAGCATACAGAAGTGACCTAAGGTCTGGAAAGTGCCATCATGGTCTGGCAAAGATAACAGATACTTTCATGGAGAAAGCAGAGTACCCACCTATGAAATAATTGAGGTCACATGTATGTATATGGCTTTGCCCTATTACCTTACATGTGTAATGCACATACAGTTGTCATTGTGATATGTCATGCACTAGAAGAATCAAAGCCCACTCCACATTGACCAATGGTGTTACACACCTGGACCATACACACACATTGCCACTCAGCAAGTGTGAGCTTTAAACTCCTTCCTAAGTACATTATGACACTATAGCAGTACGCATTTACACAACGTGCTAGATACATTACTGGGATGTCACTTTTCCACAGGTGTATTTTTAGGATGGTGACATCATCAGACTTGACAAAGATGAGTATACCACTTTTATGGGGTGTGAGTAGTCTCCAAAAAGGTTGCTCTTCCCCAGGGAGCACACACACTTACATATAGTTGGTAAATGCAGGATTCAAACCCCTACTTAACTACATTATGATACTACAGCATTACGCATTTACACGACACGCTACGCTATACACATTACTGGGATTTCATCTTTCCACAGGTATATTTGTAGGATGGTGACATCATCAGACTTGACAAAGATGAGTATCTCACTTTTAAGGGGTATGAGTAGTCTCCAAAAATGCTGCTCCTCCCCAGGAAAATACACGCACTTGGCAAGTGCAGGATTCAAACCTCTACCTAACTGCATTATGATACAACAGCAGTCCACATTTACATGATGCACTGTTCACATTACAGGGGTTTGACCTTTCAACAGGTATATTTGTAGGATGGTGACATCATCAGACTTGACAAAGATGAGTACACCACTTTTAAGGGGTGTAAGTAGTCTCCAAAAAGGTTGCTTTTTTTCATGGATACACACACACTTGGCAAGTGCAAGATTCAAAACCCCTGCCTAACTACATTATGATACTATAGCAGTACGCATTTACACAATGCGCTATACACATCACTGAGATTTCTTCTTTCCACAGGTATATTTGTAGGATGGTGACATCATCAGACTTGACAAAGATGAGTATACCACTTTTAAGGGATGTGAGTATTTTTCAAAAAGGTTGTTCTTCCCCAGGCAGACACACACACAGTTAGCAAATGCAGGATTCAAACCCCTACCCAACTATATTATGATACTACAGCAGTATACATTTATACAACACGATATACACATTACTGAACTTTCACCTTTCCACAGGTATATTTGTAGGATGGTGACATCATCAGACTTGACAAAGATGAGTATACTACTTTTACAGGGTGTGAGTAGTCTCCAAAAAGGCTGCTTCTTCAGAGGGAGGCACACACACACACAGGTAGCAAGAGCAGGATTCAACCCCCTACCTAGCTACATTATGATACTATAGAAGCATTCATTTACACAACACACTATACACATTACTGGGATTTCGTCTTTCCACAGGTATACTTGTAGGATGGTGACATCATCAGACTTGACTGATTATACCACTTTTAAGGAGTGTGGGTAGTCTCCAAAAAGGTTACGCCTCCCCAGGGAGACACACACATAGATGGCAAGTGCAGGATTCCAACCCCTACTTAACTACATTATGATACTATAGCAGTACAAATTTACAAGACGCACTATACACATTCATGGCATTTCACCTTTCCACAGGTATATTTGTAGGATGGTGACATCATCAGACTTGACAAAGATGAGTATACCACTTTTAAGGGGTGTGAGTAGTCTCCAAAAAGGTTGCTCCACCCCAGGAAAACACACACACTCACACAGATGGGAAGTGGAGGATTCAAGCCCCTATTTAACTATATTATGATACTACAGCAGTATGCTTTTACACAACATGCTATACACATCACTGGGTGTTCACCTTTCCACAGGTGCATTTGTAGGATGGTGACATCATCAGACTTGACAAAGATGAGTATACCACTTTTAAGGGGTGTGAGTAGTCTCCAAAAAAGTTGCTCTCTCCCCAGGGAGAGACAGACATGCACACACACACACATACACACACAAACACACACACACACACACACACACACACACACACACACACACACACACACACACACACACACACACACACAGTTGGCAAGTGTGGGGTTCTTAATCCAAACTACGTATGTCTTTACACTTCAGCAAGCAATATGGAGTTACAGGGTGCAATACAGACATTACTTGCTGACAGTTTGCCCAAAGGTTTTTTTCACATTTGCTAACCTCAGCAGGCTTATCATACTAGGTGTATTGTGAGTGTATTGTATGCATAGGCCATGACCATATCATATATGGGTTGATGCACCACATGCTGGCACACACAGGGTCAAACTGGTGGCTAAGCTCTGTCAACCCAGTACTGGACAATACAGTCAAGAGGAGTGGGGTCATACAACCAGAACGCCAACAGTCTCACATAGACCTACAATATAAGCACCAGCAAAACACACACATAAATACACATTACCATACTTGGAGAATACAAATATTAATCTGAAAAAGAGAGAGTGTCCTCCTAAGCAGACAAGCAAGCAACATGCACCTCCAAGCACATGCCAGAAAACACATAATACACCAAAGCAGTGTGCCTCACAACAGGCCCTAAGGCAAAACAACATACCCAACACACTAGTAATAGGTGACTCCATAGTCAGGCAAACAGATGTTCCACTCACTCGGATGGACAAGGGAAAGGTTACTGTCAGTTGTCTGTCAGGTACTATGATCTGCCACATAACACAAGCACTTACATCAATTCAAAACAGGTACGTATATGACGTGTTCTTTGTACATGTCAGTGTGAATGATCTGAGACATACCTCCCAGGACAACATGACAAGAGATATATAGTAGCTCTATGATATAGAGCTCTATGATCATGTAGCCCAGGCTGGTATGACCCTGACCTTGAGTAGCATCTTACCTTCACCTACATGATACTGCAATATAACAGAAAGACGATAAACTTCAACAATTGGCTGGGCTTCTGGTGTCATTCAAAGGGGATCCAGTCTCTGTCTGCCTGTGATGACATGATAGACAAGCCTCGTTGCTTCACTACAGATGGTTTTCACCTGTCGCCCCTATGCTTCTGAATAATGGCCAAGGCTCTTGCTGTCCCCATATTACCTTTTTTAGGCAAGG
Source organism: Protopterus annectens (assembly GCF_019279795.1). Lineage (NCBI taxonomy): Eukaryota > Metazoa > Chordata > Ceratodontiformes > Protopteridae > Protopterus > Protopterus annectens. Next base: position 617,738,866 of record NC_056728.1, on the reverse strand, counting down.
CTCAAAGGTTCATAGGTTCATAGGTAGGTACTAGGCTATCGGCCCTGGGGCCTATACAAGCCCAGCCAAAAAGGTATCCTGGCTTTTGCCACCCAAGAAATTTATTTTCCTGTGCCACTGTCAAGCAGAGACACAGAAGTGATCCCCGGTGTGAATTTCCTATTTCCCATCCACTCATCAAGATTTTTCTTGAAGAGTGCTAATGAGGAGCTTTGTTTGATATAGAAAGGTATTTTATTCCGGAGTATGGGAAGTCTCTGGGACAGGAATATATCCCTCCGGCATGTTCTGTTTATTGTGGTGACAAGGTTTAGGTCCCTAGAGCATGTAGCTCGGAGGGATTGGGATTTCTTTAAGTGGAGCATGTCCAACAGCTCTGGTTTTGAAAGAGCTTTTTGTTAGGCAGAGATCACCTCTGAGTAGGCGATATGCAACAGAGTAAAGCTGGAGTTTTTTGAGACGGTCTGTTTAGGGCATGTGTTTGAGGCCAGTAATCCTCTTTGTGAGGTATTTCTGTGGCCTTTCCAGTTGTTGTAGATGTCTTGTGAGGTACATATCAAAAGGGGCATTGTACTCTATAATGGATCTAATGAGTGATGAGTAGAGGTGAACAATTACCTCTTTTTTTCTGCATGAGAAACCTTTTGTGATGAGGTGTGCCACGTAGAAGGATTTCCTGGCTACTGTGGTGATGTGATTATCAAAGGCGAGACTACTGTCCACCTGTACCCCAAGGTCTCTTATCACACTTTCGGTGTTAAGTATACCACCGTCTATGTTGTAGTTCATGGGTACAGAGTTTTTACCAAATGGGATGACAATGCACTTTTCGGCATTGAGCTTGAGGCCATGGATTTGACACCAGGCATCTGTCTCAGTGAGGCCCTTTTGTAGGATGTCCACATCGTTAGTAGTTTTGATTATGGCTCCTAGTTTACAGTCATCTGTGAACTTCATTAGCCAAAGACCTTCTGTGTTAGCCTGTACTTCAGGGAAGTAGATATCAAACAGGACAGGACACAGGACTGAACCCTGTGTTACTCCACTTGTCACTGATTTGAAGTCGGATTTGGAGTCTGCTACTTTCATAGTGTGGGTTCTGTCAGTGAGCCAGTTGGCAACCCATCTTGTGACATAGGGATTTATACCTATTTTAGTGAGTTTATCTATAATTCCAGAGTAGGGGATGGTGTTGAAAGCCTTGGCAAGATCTAGATAGGCTGTGTGAACCACCTTACCCTTGTCTACGGTTTTGGTGAGTGCTTCAAAGAAGTCTATCAGGTTTAGGAGACATGATCTGCCTTTTACAAACTCGAACTGGTTGGGGTCCAGAGTTTGGAGATTACCAATGCCTTTGCTTATAAGTTCCATGATGATGCGTTCCATGGCCTTGCAGACCAGTCTCATCAGGTTAATGGGGCACTAGTTCCCAGGGTCCGTGGTGGCTCCCCCCTTTATGTAGTGGAATAATCGTCGCTGTGCACCATTCAGCAGGCACAAAGCCTGAGGTGAGGCTATGATTGAACATGGTACTTAGGTGTGGTGCCAGTTCGTTCTGTAGTTTGTGTAGAACGCAGCCTGGGATGTTGTCTGGTCCTATGGATGCTGTGTTCCTGGCTTTGGAGAGTGTGGTTTTTACCTGTGCAGCCATGATTACAGGAACTTTGCATTCTTCCGGTATAGTGATGGGCTCTTTCATGGGTGAGAGGGGGGTAAAGTTAGCACTGAACCTATCTGTCAGGATGTTGGCAATATCAGCTGGGTCTGTATATTTAGTGCCATTGTGCTGTAACTCAGAGCAGATCTGGGTGTTGTCATTGAGATTCTTGATATAGCTATAGAATGCTTTGTGGTTATCTTTAGAATCAGTGGCGATTTTGTTTTTGTAACTAGCTTTGGAGGATTTTATCAGGGATCACAGCTTCTTACTGAGGTTGACCAGGGAGCTCCTCCACTCATGGGATTTTACTCTCTTTTGCAACAGTTTCTTCCTCTCCAAAGCCAGGAACACAGCATCCATAGGACCAGACAACAGTACAGTTTGTTTATGGCGGGGGACCACCAGATTGGCTTCCTTTTCTTGGAGGATAGCGTCTTGGCTCTGTTTGGGATAGCACAATCCATGCACTCATGTAAGTGCTTATAAAGTGCAATTGTGTAGGATTCAGTAGTCGTAACTGTACTGTCCATCTGCATGGGTGTCATGAAGTTCACCACTTCTGTCTTAAGAAGCATCAAGTTGGCTTTGGAGAATTTTTTTTACATGGTTTCCTTAATGGAGGGTGGGGACAGAATGTGGATATGTAGGGTAATTAGCTTATGGTTGTATTGGACCAATGAGGCATTGACTTCAGGTGTGGAACACTGGTCACTCAGGACAAAACAAACCCCGTAACCAACCAACCAACACAAATAACCACAAAGTGAGATAAATGCTACTTATTGCCAGAAGTCTCAGCCTCCAAATGCACACACTCGAGGCACTTCTCAGTATGGAGAATACTGATATCTGTGCAGTAACAGAAATCTAGTTCAAGGCTCCAGACAGCACACCAGCACTACCAGGATACTACTCATTCCATACCTTCCAGCATCAGAACCTGGATCATAGCACATAGGGTGGGGATGTATCCATATTCATCAAGGATACCTACACCTCTCTCTACATCTTCTCTACAGGATATGTACCCATAGAATGTTGCACAGCAACGTTCTTCACACTCCACAGGGGTGGGGCCACAAACGACCCTTGGCATTCCTGCTGTATGAGCCAGACGAGTCTGATCTGCAAGGCAATGGAGCCACTCATAATGGAAGTCAACAATAAAGATATTGGGAACCTTCACACAGTTGAGCACACACAGTTTGACTTCGTCAAATACAGATCATGTCTCCTGAACTGGGTGGATTTCTTTGAGACAGTTACCCAGGCAACAGATGACTGAAAGGAGCTCCACACAGCCTACCTATACCTCGCTAAGGACTTTGACACCATTCCCCAGTCAGGTATCATAGATGAACTCACCAACCTGGGCATGAATCCATACATCTCAAGATGGATTGCAAACTGACTCACAGATAGATCCCACAAATTAAGAATTGCTGGCTACATGTCAGACTCTACACCGGTAACAACTGATGTCCCCCAGGGTTCAGTCCTGGGGTCCCTCCTGTTTGGTATAGACTTCTCAAAAGTACATGCCAACACAGGAGGGCTGTGGTTGACTGATTTTGCTGGGAACTGTAAAGTGTTTGTCATAATAGATTCCCTGGATGACACAAATATTATCCAGAAGGGACTCTATGAGACAGATGTGTGGTGTCAGAATCATGGCCTCAAGCACAATGTGAAAGAATGCATAGTAATCCCCTTTGGGGAAAACAAAGTACCCACAAACTACCACATAGGTGTTACCCCCTAAAAACTGACAAGGTAATAAGGGATCTGGGGACACAAGTAGATAGTCATCTTTCCTTTGACAACCATGTTGCCAAAGTGATTAGGAATGCCTATGTGGCCCACCCAATCAACAAAGGGTTTGCATCAGGATCAAAAGAGGTAGTGGTGGCCCTCTACTCCTAAGTCATGAGAACCATCATTGAGTACAATGCACCATTTTGGATGTACTCGACTAAGCATATCCAGCAGCTGGAGAGACCACAGAGGTACCTCACCAAGAGGATTACTGGCCTCAAACATTTGTGGTATGCAACACAACTGGTAAAACTAAATCTGTTCTCCGTTGCGTACCGCCTACTCAGAGGCACACTCTGCCTAACATACAGAGCCATGTCCAACACATAACTGTTGAACATGCACTATCTACGGATAACACAATTGAGTCACACTACACACTCCAGGGATATGAACCTCATCACAACAATGAATACAACATGCTGGTGGGATAGAGTACCATCCCAGACACTTTCCTTACTGTGGAACAGAGTCCCAATGTACATCAGACAGAGCTCCTCACTGACACTCTTCAACAGAAACCTTGATGAGTGGATGGGAAACAGACAATTCACACCAGGCATCACATCAGCAGCCCCACTAGAAAGGGGCTTAGGGTACTAACTATTAGAATTAGGGCATAGGAGTCTACCCAATGGGCTGGTGAAAGCTGCACAACTTGCCTAGGCTAATATATGCCTTCGTGAAGATAGTCTACTACATACCTATGAACCTATGTGACAGGTACATGTCTACAGATAGTAGATATGTACTTCATTGTACAGTCATGTTGTACAACAGACACATGCACCACATACACTGTAATGCTTACAGATACTGGTGGCTATTATGTACAGTGGGTGAGATGTGCACCTCGTGTCTTTTGTGCCATTGGAATGTGTGCTGGGTGGGACAGTCCTGGATGGCTCCATGTCATGGTCACCCTCTTACACGCATCTCTGCCTATCCATCTTTGGCTTATTATACTGTGTTCTTCCTACATATATATAGGTACATAGGTAGGTAATAGGCTATTTGCCTGAAGGCATATATTAGTATGGCCAGAGTGTGCAGCTATCACCATACATGGGGTTGGTTCTCTATGCCTCTGTGTAGTAGAGCTGATGAAGTGATCCATGGTGTGACAGTTCAGTTTCACATACACTCATCAAGGCTCCTCTGGAAGAGTGTCAGTGAGGGACTCAGCTTAATGTGGATTGTGAGCCTGTTCCAAAGCAAGGGAAGTCTGTGAGTTAGCAATGTATCCCTCCAACATGTTCTATTTTATTGTTGTGATGATGATATCCCCAGAGCATGTGGCACAGTGAGCTTGGGTTTACTTCAGATAGAGCATGTACATCAGTTCTGCATTGGACATGGACCTGTCTGTTGGCAGAGATCACCTGAGTAGACAGTATGCAACAAAGTACAGATTGAGTTAACTTCAGTCTTGTTGCATGGGGTAACTGTTTGAGGCCAATAATCCTCTTGTTGAGGTACTTCAGTGGTCTTTCCAGCTACTGAAGGTGCCTAGTCAGATTCATCGCAAGTGTGCCTTGATACTCTCTGATGGCTCTGATGACTGATGAGTAGAGGGAACCTCCTTTGACCTACATGCAAAGACTTTGGCAATTTGTGGGAACACATAACATGATTTTCTAACCACTTTGTGAATGTGTTTCTGGAAGTAGGGATGACTATCCACATGTGTCCATTGAGCCCTTATTATTACCTCCATATTTAGGGTGTTGGCACCTATGTGGTATTTGTATGACTGTAGCTCGAGGCCATCATTTTGACACCACATCTGTCTGACTGAGAGCCTTTTTAAGGATGTCTCTGTTGTCCCAAACATTGATTATGACAACCTTTTTGCAGTCATCCACAAACTTTGCTAACCATAGCCCTTGTGTGTTTGACTGTATTTCTGAAAAGTATACACCGGACAGGAGGGGTCCCAGGACTGAGCCATGGGGGACAGCAGTTGTTATCAGCTTGCAGTCCAACAGGGAGACCACAATTCTTACCTTGTGGGATCTATCTGTGCCCCAGTTGGCAATCCATCAGATGACATAAGTGTTTATGCACAGGTTGTTGATTTTGTGGATACGACATGTGTGTGGGATGTTGGAAAAGGGCTTTTCAAGGTCTATGTAGGCTGTGTGGAGCTCATTTTATTGATGTATGTCCTGGATAACTGCCTTGAAAACTGTCTAGCAGGTTTAGGGACCATGATCTGCCCTTGACCAAACAAAAATGGGTAGGGTTGGGTGTTCATAGGCTCCCAATAGCTCTGTTTATGAGTTCCATAATGATGGACTCCATGGCCTTGCAGAACAGGCTTATTAGGCTTATAAGACAATAGTTCCCATGGTCTGTTGTGCACCAACACTTGTGGAGTGTGCCAAACATAGCTGTAACCCATTCAACAGTTTCATATCCTGTACAGAGGGTGAGTCTCAACAGACTGTTCAGGTGCAAGGTCTGTTTGTTTTGGAGTTTACATATGACACAGCCAGGGACACCATGTTATCCCATAGACACCATGTTTTTTAAGTTTGGATAGAGTTGTTTAACCATTGTATATGTGATTTCTGGCTTTTCACAATCTCCAGATATGGTAATGGTCCCTTTTGTCAGTGAGAGGGGGTAAATATGTATGAACCTGTCTGACAAGATGTTGGCAATGTCAGTCATGTACATGTATTCATTTACACTTTGCACTGACTCAGAACATATATGAGTTTACATTGATATTTATGACATAGCTAAAGAAAGTTTCATGTTTCTCTATGGACTCTTTGGCAATATTTTTGCCAGAACATGGCTTGCTTGGATAATGTTAGGAGTGCTCATTGTTTCTTGATGATACTGATCGGAGATTTATTGATCTTCTTTGGATTTTCACTTTCTTTGAACAACTTATGTACTTGTATTACATAGTTTGATTATGACAGGGGTCCAATATATTATATGGGTCTGTTTTCATATCACTGTGTGCGCAAGGCAGGATTGGTGAATAGTGACAAGTGTCTGGAGTAAGAACTGCAACTGCCCAATATGTGTGGCCCACTGCTGTACTCAGACATGGCCTAAGTGTTTGAGCATGCCCAGTATGACCTTTCAGTATGTTGCTGACTGAAATTTGCTAAATTTGTTTAAGTGTGTGAGCATGCCCACTATGGGCATATATACTATATGTGTGTGAAAAATAAAGTTGGTTTTTACTTCAGGGCTCACCTTTATGTTGTACATCGACAGGAAGCACGCTGTGCCTGCAGGACTTCCATGAGTCAATTTGCATAGACTTATCAACATTTCTACATACAGGGGGGACAGCTATTATTTGTACATTTCTACCCGGGGGGGCACACCTGATTGTTACTGTGGGTGTACATAGGATGAGGGGTACACCTGACACTTATACAAATTTGCTAGGCCTGCGCTGCTATGTCAGGTACTCCATTTCAGTGTGTACTGTTGCCTATCGTACTGGCTTGAGGCATACCACTGTACTACAGACCTTAGCTTCCAATTACACGCATATTAGTTTGTGACTTCATAGCCTACCCAACCCACATCACACTGCCTGGCCTGCTGTTATCTGTCTGCATAGGCCTGGGGGAAGGTTACTCATATGCCTCTTCAGAGGGAATTATTCAGCATTTGTTTGTGCTTGTGTTTGTCTACAATTGTCCTGCTGGCTGTGACTGTTAGGTATGTGACCCCCCCAACTGGTATGTGTGAGTGACTTAAGTTGTGTCTGTGCCACTGAAATGCTGTCATGGCTTAGTAGTTTAGTTCTGTGACTATAGTGCACAGTATCCTGAGTTCGAGCCCTGTCACTGCTTTTTATTTTCCTGCTGGGCAGACCTGACTGGTTAAGGAACAGTAAAGCAGGTGAGAACATGTTTACCCGACTTTGCTTGACTTTGCTCAATGTTGCCCAACTTTGCCCAACGTTGCCTGATGTTGCGCTGGTTAGTGTGGTGCGCAGCTACACCCAATTGTATTTAAATATTCTCAATACTGGTAAAATGTGCTTAGCAGTGCTTTATATTGCTTAAAATAGGGCACTCATGCCTCAGGTGGTGCTGCAGGGCTGCCTATGTCAGATGCACATAGTACACTCCCTATACATGTTTTAAAACAGGTAGTGTCAAGTTAGGCATCCCTTTTACTGTATGTGTGAGTCAGAGAGAGGTGTCATTTCCAGGGTTCCTACTAAGTCAGTGTATGTGCTATGTGTTGCCTCTTTGCCAAGGCCAGGGCATACTGGGCATGCCTCCTTCTGCCTACTGGGGCAGGCTCAGGTTGTTCCTCCTCCGAGTCACGCTGTGCCTGTGCAGGCCTTGGCAATGGTGGGGGGCTGTTTGGCTCTGCCCCATGCTGTTCCGGCTGCAGCTGTTTCCACAGGATCATATTGTGTAGAATGGCATATACCATAACAATTTGGGTACATGTAGTTGGCGAGTACTGCAAGGCTCCACCAGATGTGTCCAGGCACCGGAATCGTGACTTGAGCATCCCAAACACACTCTCAATTAAGTTTCTTGTTTGTACGTGTGCCTCATTATGGAGTTCTTGTTCAGGTGTGTGTGCATTTCTGATGGGTGTCATCAGCCACAGCTCCAGTGCGTATCCAGCATCCCTCACTAGGTGACCCTCAGGGATGTCCCCATTGGCAAATCTCTGGTACAGCTGTGTCAGATGCCAGATGTGGGAATCATGATAGCTTCCAGGGCAGCCAGCACACACACACATTCATTATTATGCCCTGGGCATCGCACACGACCTGGCAGTTGATGGAGGGGAAGCCCTTACAGTTGATGTAGACCCTACCCCACTTACTGGGTGGTGCTTTGATGCATATGTGCGTGCAGTCTTTTGCACCCACTACCTCAGTGTATTCTGCTATTTGGTGGAAAAGACGCATATTGCTGGCCAATGCCTCATGGGAATTGGGGAAATATACGTGGTCACGGACATGTGCTGACATGGCATCCAGGAACTGGTGGAGTATCCTGGATGCTGATGCCTGTGAAATCCCCATCATATCACCAGTTGGTCTTTGGAAGGTACCTGTAGCTAGTATTCCTATGCCAACACATACCTTGGTATCCACTGGGATGGGTTCCCCTCTGTTGGTTCTGTGTGTGAGGCGTGGCCGGCACAGCTCAACAATTTGCTGTAGGAGGTCTCTGTCCACCCTATAGCGCTCCACTATCTCCAGCTCATGTAGCCCCTGGTTGGTTAGCCTGGGTCTGCACACTCTTCTCCGTCTCCTCACTGTGGGTTGCTCAGCAACATTCACAACATCACCACCCTCAGCACCTTGCATATGTTGGTTTATGATAGCAAGAGCAACCCCTAACATTTTGTCTGACTTAAGCTTTTTAAGCTTTCCCTCTTTGTATACTGTAGTGTTGCAGAGTTTTTGGGAAAAAACAGGGGGGGGGGTGCTGTTTGCAGAGTTTAAAGTGCTGGGCTGGGCTGGTCTGCTGCCTGTGTAATTGGCTGATTCTGATATATTTCACCTGGCAGCTCTGCTAGTTCTCCTTGGTTAACTTTCTTTCTTTTCCTTCCTTTTGCCTTTCTGTTTCCACCGGGGGGGGGGGGAGCGCCTTGCAAACAAGTGCAAATGTGCGCACAGGTGCACACTCAGTGTGTGCATGTTTGCAAGGAGTTTCCTATCTTTTAACATTGTGCACCTTTGGTTTGAGGTTTTCAAATAGGACAACTGTAGGCACAGCTCTTGCAATCCTGAGCAACTCAAATTAAACATAAGCCACTGTGCTCCAATTAGCTTACAGCCTGTCTGACACACCCCTCATGATGTCACCTATATTCTACTATACTACTCACCTACTCAGCTTCCCCCCCTTAGCAACCACTACTCAGTGGCCATGTTGTCTTCAGCCTGCCATTCACCTGCATGGCAGAATAAGCTTTTTAGTGAAAATGCCTATTTTTGGCTTTTTTAAATTATTTTCTTGTTTTTATAGGTGCCGCACTTTTGAGCGGTGCTGCGCTATGCTTAAACATCGGAGGTCGGGGGATAAAAAAGTTAAATTGTTATATTTTTAAACATTTATAAATGCCAGTGGCCTTATATTTGGCCATTGGCATTCTTACTCAACTGTATGCATCCTTTATTTGGAGCTGTCGTAGCTCCGTTTAGCTATTTGCAGAATGGTACTCTGTTACCAATGGAGTACATTTCTGCAGCTAACACTAATCTTCCACAAACAGGTTAGTGTTTCCTGGATCGCAAATTTACCTCATTTGCATGGCTTTCACCAGCAAATGAGGTAATTTGCATACCATGACGCTGTCCATGCAAGAGTAGCTTTAGCAACTCTCGTGCAAGCCCCTGCCAGCTGTACCCGTATCGCACGGCAGATATATTGCCGCTGTGAGCTCCTACACTCTTCTTGCACTCCGTGCAAGCTTTCGTAAATCCGGCCCATTGTGTTTACAAACTTAGAAAGTTGATAGACTAACAGGTTTTGCATTAGCATGAACTTTCTGAAGGGTTTGAAGTCTGAAACTCAAATGCCTGTCATTATTTTCAGACTTCAGTCTTTAATGATTTGCCACTAATTTGCCAGAAAAACAAATGTTATGAAAAACTGACTACAAATATGAGGCAAAAATCTGAACATTCTGAGAAAATCTGTACAGTTGAGAGGTATTATCTTGGTTTGTTTGTAGTGGCTGTTTGTTCTGAGCAGATTTTTGCAGGCCATCTTGGATTGGAAGGGGCCTATCTGCACTTTAGTGAGAGGATTGTGCTCATTGGATCCTGTCTGGTAAAGGGAGGTTGGTGCAGGGCTTGGGATAATCATCTTCATTGATCCTTTTGAATCTTTTTAATTTTTTTTTCAATTTTTAGCTCTTGGCATTTAGGCCCTACATTTGACTGTTTAGCATCACACACTGCAATTCTGCTCCAAAGCTGGCCAGTGAAATTCAACAGTTTTTGCCTTAGATACTACTGTAGCACACTAGTGTAGCCCTCATCCTTAGTGCTTTCCTGGTCAAAGAAATACTGCTAGTGAGCTGTAACCGGCAAAATTGAAGTGTATTAACCCACTAGATGTGCAGTAGCAAGCCCCTCCCAAACTCCACCTGCGAGCATTTTGACTGCACCGCCCACCGTTTGATTGAAAGATGCCACCATAACACAAGGTAATATAGACCTATAAACAGAAAACATTATACGCGTATTCAAAAGCAGATGCGATTGCTGTGAATGCCACCAAAACACAAGGTAATTGCACAAAAAGCTTAGATTATAAAGAAAACATTGTATTTATAACATAAAAACGCAGATGCGATTGCTGTGAAATTAAATCTTTTTTTATTTCACAAATTGGGGCAAAAGTACAAAAGCAAGTACTGTTTGTACAGTTACATTTATAAACAGAAAACACTTATACACGTAGCATGTGCTTTATTTCGCGAAAACAGACACTCACAACCTCTAGCACCACATCAGGAAGCATAAGTTATGAAGCAACTCATAATTAAGTATACAGTCAAGGCAGTTCATTTTCCTTGTCAGAGCCTTCATCCAGATCCACTGCTTGAGCTTCATGGTACTCTTTGATATGACACAAAAAGTTCAGAGGCAAAGTGTCAAAGTCATGTCCGTACTTCAATCTGCAAGTCATGTCCGTACTTCAATCTGCATGTATACTCATCTAGATAACTGGGCACCATGTGTGCCCTTGTTCCAGATAACAGCATACCTTCTCTGAATTAAACAGAACTACAGGGACAGTAGGACCACTTTATATAGAGAAAATGAAGATCATAGAACAATTTGCTGCCATTGTTTGCTGCCTGCATGTTAAGGGTGTGTCAAAAGCTAACATTTTCAGATATTAACAGTGCATTTTGATGCAATAATGACTTGATGCAACAATGGGGTAGGTTCACTTAGCATAATGGCAATGACTAGATGTAACACCTTCAACACCATGTTAATGTTATATTATTTGAATGGAAAGGCCATTAGCATTGTGTGTCAATCACGGCACATTGCCATTGTTAATCCCCACCCTCCCACATGTCAATCATGGCGGGCCCGCCCATTCCTGCGCAAACTTGGCGGTGGGTTAATACACTTCAATTTCACCCTGTAACCTATTAACCACCACCAGCAAAAAAAAAAAAAAAAAAATATATATATATATATATATATATATATATATATATATATATATATATATACACACACACACACACACACACACACACACACACACACACATACATACATATATATATATATATATATATATATACATATACATATATATATATATATACATACATATATATACATTCTGGTGCATTTCTCCCCGGGCCTCCGCTGAAAACAGGATCTGTGGAACCTAGTCGGACTTTCCCGGTCAACAAATGTTAAATAAATAAAAATAAAATATATGTGTGTATGTATAAAACCCCAGACAGAAATATCCAACCACTGAGTTCCTCCTTAAATAATTCTGAAAAGCCAACCCTAGTGACAACAGTCTTCAACCTATCATTATGGACAGTTGGACTACTCTTGTTTCTCCTGCCAACCTTGTTCACTTGGGTTTCTTGAGGCAGTGTAGCAATTGCCTCATGTACACTGACAACCATCCTCTAATAACTCACTCTAGTACAGAGTGAGAGAGATGTATCTACCCCAAGAATCTTGAATCCATGCTCTCTTGCACTCAAAACTGTAACACAGAAGATGTTGTCAACTCACCCACCACTATATATGCACATAGTGCTATTACTCATATGCACAGTACGTATCAAACCAAAAATCTACATATGCGGGGGTTCTCTTGAAAAACTTACCTAAACACCAAAGCCATCCAAAACACAAGACTGCTCCAACTAATACAGTTCCCACAGCACCCACAACACTTAGCAACACCAGTATCTCACCCACCAAGCCAGTAAGGTGAAACACTGAAAAAACAAATTTTCTTGTCATTGGGGACTCAATAACTAGACACATGGATGTCCCACTCACCAGGTTGGACAAGGAGAAAGTCATGGTCATCTGCCTCTCTGGAGCCAGGATTCATCAGATCATGCATGGACTCAGGTATCTCAGCAACAAGCAGAATTATGACTCTGTCATAGATATTGCTGGTGTGAATGACCTGAGATGTACCTCACTGGACTATATGAAAAGAGACATGGTTGAGCTCTCTAAGTATGTGTCCCAGGTAGATATGTCCCTAGCCTTGAGTAGCATACTACCCTTGCCAAAATTATGCCTCAGTATAAATAAAAAATGATTGAGTTAAATAATTGGCTCAGTTTTTGGTGTCATTCAAAGGAGATACAGTTCTTGTCAGCCTGGGAAGTCATGATTGACAAGCCTCACTGCTTTGCCAAAGACGATTTCCACCTGGCACCTCTAAGCTTTCTATTGCTGGCAAAGGCTTTTGCCTCCCCCGTAGTGCCTTTTTTAGGCAAGGTCTCGAAAACAGTTACCAATGTGAAATTAGCCAACCAGAACAAAATAAGGGTCATGCTGCTAAATGCTAGGAGCTTAAACCAAAAACTGCACTCCCTGGAAGCATTTCTATCACTAGAAGATGTAGATGTCTGTGCATTCACAGAAACCTAGTTCAAGGCCTCAGAGAGTATCCTGGCCTTGCAAGGCTGCAATGCCTTCCACACCTTTAGATCACAAAATGAACGTGTGAAAATCAAAGGCAGTGGTGTTTATATCTATATTAGAAATACGTTTACACTCCCATCTAGTCAGGCTGGACAACTCCATGGAGTTACTTCAAGTCCAGGTTACAGTGGGTAAGAACTCCTTTCAAGTCATAGCCACTTATAGATCCCACTCCATGGGTCATGACACCCACGAAGCCTACTTGGCCAAACTGGAGACAATTTTTACTGAACACTCTGGTTATGGGGGATTTCAATTAACCCACCATCAACTGGGAAACCTACGCTAGCCCCAACTCGCTAGCACAAAAGTCCCTTGTTAATTCAAATGCCTGGAACAAATTGTTCAAGAAAAAACATTCTAGATCCGGTCTTCACTAACATGCCAAACAGATGCACTGCTGCAGCTGTCAGACATTCATTAGTTAAATCTGACCTCTAAACAGTCACCTTCGAGCTGGCACTAACACCAGAACTCACAAATAGTGAAATCAGACTAAAAAACTTCATCAAGGCAAACTATACCCTCCTAGGTGAAGGTATAAATGCATCCCAAACCCCACCCAAAGCTGGAAGTGGTAACTATGCCAAAGCTTACACTAAAGCCCTTACAATCACTTGCATAGGTGTATAAACTCGGCTGTACCAGAAAGAATCAAAGCCAGAGCTCCAAGTAAAAACAAGCTTCCATGGTGGACATCCAGCATCAACAAACTTTACAATAAACTAAAAAAGTTGCTGTACAAGAAAACAAAGGCAAGACACAAACAATGGAAAACACCCTCCTCAGCCTCAACAGACAAATAAGACAACTTGTCAAATCCTCTAAGGGCTCCTTTGAGAAAAACTTAGCAACTACAGCCAAGAGTAACCATAAGGCCTTTTACAGCTATGTACGTAGCCTAAAAGGTAGGACCCAAGCATGTGCAGAACTAGTGAACAATGGTATCACACACACTGACTCTACAGAGATAGTAAACCTGCTAGCAGATAGTTGGTGAAATTTTCACTCCCTTATCCCCTCCTAACTTATCACAAACCGTCCCTCAAACACCCCCCCCATCTTACATATCTGAAGAGGAAGACCTAAAAGTCTTGTCCAAGCCAAAGATGACAGCCTCTATGGGACCAGACGACATCCCAGGCTGTCTTCTAAACAGGCTAAAGCATGAACTAGCATCACCATTAAGTACCATTTTCAATCAAAGCCTAACCACAGGCTTTGTTCCTGTGCAATGGAGAACAGCAACAGTTATTTCCCTCCACAAAGGTGGCCTAGCAACAGACCTGGGGAATTACAGACCCATAAGCCTGACCAGCCTCATCTGTAAGGCCATGGAATATATGATTATGGACCTCATAAATAAAGGGGTCTATATTAGAACATCAAAAGTTTAATAGTTCGAATTACTAAAGGTCGACCTTTATTGATCGAACTATTAAAATTTTGAATGTTCCTAAAAAGAGTAAATCTAAAGGGTGTAGGCAGGGGGGCACACACCCCTGGCACCCCCACGTGGGGGGGCTACACCCCCACACCCCCCGCTACTTAAATATACCAACTCCGAGACTGCACTACATTGAAGTAAACAGAAATCTCACCTTACAGAGATTTCCGTTTACCCATTCGATGATCTGCACTTTCGCTATTCTCGTATCGACAATATCAGATTCAATATTGCCAGTCTTCAAGAATATAATATAGACCCAAATAAAGACATAGGCGACTTCCAAACCCTGGCTCCTACCCAGTTTGGCTTCTTAGGGCAGATCCTGCCTGTTAAATCTGGTGGACTTCTTTGAAAATGTGACCAGGGCCATTGACAAGGGCAAATCTGTGCACACAGCATACTTTGACTTGGCAAAGGCTTTTTGCACAATCCCACATTCGGGCATTACTGATAAACTTAGTAAACTGAATGTAAATCCCTTTGTTGTAAGATGGGTTGCCAACTGCCTCACAGACCAAATACACACTATCAAAGTGGGTGACTCCACATCAAACAGCAGACCTGTTACCAGCAGGATACCACAGGGGTCAGTGCTGGGCCTCCTACTATTTGGTATATACTTCTCAGAAGTGCAGGTCAAAACTAAGGAGTTGTGGCTGACCAAGTTTACAGATGACTGCAAACTAGGTGCAGTCATTGAATCCCCAAATTATGTTAGTATACCCCAGGAGGGTCTCACGCAGACCAATGACTGGTGTATTAGTCAAGGTCTCAAACTGAATACAAAGAAATGCATCATCATTCCCTTTGGCACAAACAATGTCCCTTCACACTATCATATCAACAACAATACCCTAAGTACCCTCTAAGTGGTAAGGGACCTGGGATCACAAGTTGACTGTGACCTTAACATTGACCATCATGTGTCTACTGCAGTAAGGAAGGCTTTCTATGTAGCACACTTGATTAGTAAAGGCATTGCCTCAAAAGTAAAAGAGGTTATAACCCCTGTATACGTGGTACTAATCTGGTCCATAATTGAGTATAACGTCCCATTCGGCATGTACCGTACAAAGCACCTGCAGCAACTGGAGAGACCTGAAAGTTTTCTAACAAAGAAAATCAAGGAGCTCCAGCACATGCCTTACACAGACTGACTAAAGTCACTGTCACTATACTCTGTGTTGTACAGACTTCTTAGGGAAGACTTATGCCTGGTCTACAGAGCAATGCAAGACCCAAACCTAATGAACTTGCTGCATATCAGTAAATCAAACGGGACTAGGGCTACCCATTCCAGAGACCTATATATGGCCTGTGACTTAATTAGGACATTCTGGAGGGACAGATTTATCTCGCAGTGACTGTCGTATCTTTGGAACAGGGTACCAATTCATGTGAAACAGAGCACCTCTATGACGATGTTCAAGAAGAACTTGGACAAGTGGATGGGGCACTGTAAATTCTTACCCTGGATAGCACCCACAGAGCTGCTGGACATGTGCAGTCATCACTAAATGCAATCTTGGGTATTGACTAGCATTTTCATAGTATTAGATTGGGATGAAACAGCTAGGCTTAAAATGACCTCTGGGTCAATAGCTGAGTAATCTCCTATGATCCTATGTTTCTATAAAACTCCAGACAACATAGTTCAATAGCTCTCAGCAGCACACAACCCCCATCACCATTAGAAGGTTACTATCCAAAGATGATATACTCACTGCAAAGCCTTAGCTGTCACTGTGGCACATGCAAAGATTTTTGTTTCTAAGAAACAGAACAGTAATGCATCCATTTATATTTCTTTTTATTTTCCTTTTAACAGGCACTTAAAACTTGGTTTGCCTTAATATGAGTGCTTTACATGTGTCACTTCTGTGTAGAATATCACAGTAAAACCATGACCGGAATTATTTTTTATTGTGCTGTACCACAGTATTAGTTATAACACATATGTAAAGGTCATACATATATGTAGACATGTCCTGTTTTTAATTTAATGTCTTTTCATCTCCCAATAAATCACATCAGTGCAGACTACAATACAATACATATGCAAGGTGCAGTTACATGTAGAACAATACCTACATTCTATTATTCTTGGTGTAGGTAAGAAATAAGAATTCCTAGAGGAAATATGTTTTCAGCAACAGCAATAATATCAAGCAAAATACCCATGCGTGTGTATACATTAGTATTGTAATACTGTTACATATAAGGTTTGTAGTTCTATGTCTAAGAATACAATTTCCTTTTAAAACACATTTAAGGCCATTAGCCACTGCATACAGTATTTTATGTTTAGCCTTGAAACTATATCACCTCTAAGTATTTTCCTAATGCTCAAATAGAGTGAACTGTATCAGGATTCAGAAATAATGAAATACAATGAGTTACTGTCACAGACAGAATGCTATGCATAGGAAGCAGTAAGACAAATAGCCAAATAGAAGAAAAAAGAAATTATAAAAACATCATCCCAGCTGTGTAGTGAGTTTCTGCATCTAATGCATTCTGTACAAGAATATACAGCTGTTTAGACTACTTAACCTATGCCAACTCAATAAGCTAACAAATGAAATGTCAGATGGTAATGCGGGAAGAACTGTACATGATTAACACAGATGATTTGGTAAAATTGGAGATACAAGATTTAATATTATACACTCAGAAAGGCTGCAAGAAATCAATGAACTGAAGAAGATTTAAATAAATTAGAAACAAATCCTGAAACTGAGAGAATGACAAGAGAAGACTTTAATATTTAAATCAGGAAGGAGGAGTGTAATTTGGTTTTCCTGTCAAATGCCCAGCTGAGCCACATTAATTAGGATGTCATTTTCATGTACCTAAAATTTCCTAGCAGACCTTCACTGCATTAGACAATGACAAGTTATCAGATAACAACACAATTAAAATTTAGACATAGATAAGGTTTTGCACAGTACTGAATATTTAGAGCAGAAGGGGGCATACAGTAACTTAGCATCACTGTGTTTCTCTGCTCAGGCTTTAGGGGATTATATAAAACTATCCACTCTCACAGCATCAAATCATATAGCCATAAATAAGCAGCTGTACAATGTAAGTGCATCTTTAGGTTTGACAATGGCACACTGATAATTCCCAGTAAACATAATCCAATCCAATGTTTGTAAACATCAGCAATGAACTGCATAAAAGCTCTAAAATGCATGTAAATAATATTTACTACAAACAACGTGATTAATCTAAACCAACATGATTCGTTTAACTAGTGGATTTTTACAAAATCAAAATGAGTCTTTACAGATATAAAAAGAAAATCTAACAGGCCTCAGAAATGTATAACTTCTTACTGACTTTCAGATGCT
This sequence comes from Protopterus annectens, assembly GCF_019279795.1. Lineage (NCBI taxonomy): Eukaryota > Metazoa > Chordata > Ceratodontiformes > Protopteridae > Protopterus > Protopterus annectens. The sequence continues at coordinate 617,720,906 of NC_056728.1, read as the reverse complement.
GTTTTAATAAATTTTATAAAGATCATATCTCTGTATGATTATGTAATGAAATGGTGCAAGAAGAAGAAGAACATATTTGCCAATCCCCTATAATAATAAACCTGGGAAGCACATTATTGAGGCTAATTTGTTATCTGCCTTACATGACCAACGACATTCACATAATCATAGGCTTTGGCCTACTTACAGAATGAGCAACATGTGAGCAAACTTGATATCCTACAGTAGAGTGTTGTGTGCTGTTCACTTTATTTCTTATTTTTGTACATTATGCCAGTTCCTGTACAGATTACCTGGACCATTATTTTCACTGCCTTTCGACAGTTACTACCTAGATCTTTGAAAGGTCTTGCAGGAAGACATTTGACTGGAAGCAGAAATATTTATTTGTAAATCTGTCCAATACAATCTTTGTGATTTCTGTCATATTTTTATCAAATAGCAAGCTCTTCTCTACTGTACTTTTCTGCCTAATGCATCTTTCTGAAGTATAGTTTTACTTTTGAAAATCACATTTTATTTTAAAATTGTTGTTACCAAACTTAGTAATAAAACGTGTATTATTTAATCAGCACTAACATTTGTTTAAAACAGTTCTGATAGTCATCAAGCAATTACTAAGAAATTGACTTGAAGTTGTGGAGAGCCTTAAGGGTACATAAATGATCCTAAAGTTATTTTGGTAGGGGTAAGGTTCATTTAACTAACCCTCTTCTTGACCAGGATGTTGTAAAGAATTCCTTCTAGAGTGTCAAGGAGCAGCACATGCTCCAGATGGAATTACCAGTAGATGTGATTAGCATTTGGTCAACAGTGATAACTCAAATCAGTCTTTCAATTGACTTCATTGAATGGAAGTATGCATATCTAAGAATGTAGCCCAGAAAACCTATCATTACAAAAGAAAGCTGGAGGAATAATTAATTCCTGTGGCCATCATATTTGTGTGCTCCAGAAGGTAAGAGGCAAAACAATTGAAGACTAAGTCAGAAAGGTTTGAAAAGACAGAGAGGAACTGGAGATGCTGAGTCAGGGTCCCGCTGTCTATGAGAGATCAAGGATTAAAACATGATAACAATGTTGATCTTTTTCCACTAGATGAAAATTAACCACCATACTGGGGGTGGGCTCAGTACTATGCTAATTCCTGAAATGTGACTAGTAATGCCAGAAGCTGTTAAAAAATATTTAAGCTACATAAAACCTCTATTATTAATCACCTTTCAAAAAATTGAAAGCTAGATATGAAACATATGCCCTTCAGGCAGTGGAGGTGCAGATATGAATTCTCAAAGATGGAAATAATAAAGGGTTCTTTTAACATCGCTGTGAAGCAACCCACTCCTCACGTAGAGGCAGGCAAGGTAGAAAACCACTAAATGTAGTACAAAATCATTAAAACTTGTACATTCAACACTAGCTGGTTGAATCAGAAGCAATAGGTTATAGCCTTGAAATTAAACTCTTGACCTTAGAATAGCTTATACGATGAGACATGCTAATTCCACCCCAAATGCACCCACTAAAGATAACTGCTCAGACAAATGGACATTCCTTGAGGAATTTCTAGTTTTATTTTCTAAACAGAAAAAAGACTCAGAAGCAGGGAATGCTTTATGACTAAAGTTAGTTACATGAAATTATCTGGAATATCATTGCTGCTCAGTTAGAGGTGGTAAAATGCACTTTGATAGGAACATTTTGTTCTTGTCAGAGGTTTTCCCCTGGTAAATAATACAATATTAATCTATTCTGAGTCTCTTCTTGTGTTGACCAGTTATTCTCTGATTGTACTTCAAGCTACTTTCAGCTTTCTTGAGAGCATGAAACTTGTGATAGTATTAAGGTTCACTTATTCCATTAGAGGAAGGTGGACAGTTTGGACAAAAGCATCAGTGATGTATTTAATGAAGATCATCTATTTAAATCCTCTGTACAATACCAAATTAAAGGAGAACTGCACTCAGATGTCAAGTTTTTCTTTCAAAAATGTGATTTTCCTCCCCTGTAATTCAACACTATACATCGCATAAAGAAAAAACATAATTTAGTAAATATTCCATTTGCTTTATGTCTAAATGTATTTTATTTGCCTTTCTTTCCTGTATTTGTCTCGCCATCTGTTACATCACAAAGGCTATTTATTTTATTTTTTTATTTTATTTTACATTTGTTTTCTGGGAAAGTCCGACTGGACACAGGTCCATTTTCAGTGGAGGCCCGGGGAGAAAAGCTCCATAAAACAAAGCACAGAAATACAATACAATATAATATAATACATGGGAGAATAGTGAGCATAGCATATATATCAGATTACAGTGAAGTAGAAATTAACAAACAATAAAAGTTGGCAATTCATAAAGTACAGAAATCAAATTAGAAAACAACTTTGTTTTTTGAAACATGAATACAGGTTTAGGATAGGTGATATGAAGGATAGAATTAAATACAAATAAAGTTTGTTACTGTAGGATGTGTCGAGGGAACAGGTGATGTTTGCAAGTGCTATAGAAGACAGATATTAGTACTGTAAAGTAAATATCAACAGATTAACAAGCTTTCAAGTGAAAAAACTGATGGCCCTTAGCAGAATCCTTGCAACAGTCATTGGTATTGCTTAACCTTTGGATGTAGCATGAGTAAAACCAATTTTTTAGATAGTGGGTTTTCAGGAATTTTTTAACCCACTATCTAAAAAAGAGTTGTGAACTAATTAGGTTAGATAATTTATTCCAACTACAGAGGCATTAAGAAAACAATAGCTCTTAAACACTGGCATTCTAATGTGCCTTATCAGTCACTGATTGGTAGCATGACACCTTAGATAAAGTGTAGCCTGGAGTCTGAACAAAAACAAGCTTTCAAGCTTAGTTTTCAGATGCCAGAAAACAGCTTTCATTTAGTTTATTTATCTATTTACAAATTAGTTGTCTTCCCTTTAATCAAACTCTGAGTGCCCCAAAGAAATACACTATTTTCATCTTACTCATGTTATCTCCTATCAGTATTTGATTTTGCATTTTTTATAGAGTGAATTTTCTGCAGAAGAGCATTCTTCTCCTGGTGTTTTGTTACAGCATTTTTGCATTGTATACAGTGTTTTGTTGAGACGAATCAGTAATCTGGGAGAGGAAGATTAACATCAAAGACTCTAATTCTAGCTACAATATTAAAGGCTGTGGATGCAAGACAAACCGTCTCAGCCCAAGTAACAGCTATTAATCACAGGGGTCATATTTCTCACACTTCAACACTGAACTAGTTGTTAACTTTGAAAAGAACAATTAACCCTGCTATATTTTCAAGCCTGTCACTTAAACATTCCTTCAATTGCTGTTCTAATGAAAGTCAAAGGAAGCAAAGTAATTAAAAATGCATATTGATACTGACAGTGAAAAGAAGGCAGCCACAGTACTGTTGCAAGTTGTTGAGAGAGAAAAAATCACAACAAATGATCCTCACATGTCTGTCCCTCTAAAATGGCATCAAGAAGGCAAAGGCATTGACTGTAAAACAAAATCATGCTACCCATGTCAGCATCCTTTCAGGACATTTTGGGGTATAACAAATTAGGAAAAAAAATAACCACTTACTTTGATACTGAGACAGCAGTAATGCAGAACAGTCCAAGTTATGGTGATGTTACACATGGGCTAGAGCAGACATATCACAGCCACATTTATGGGAGTATGCATGTGACATACATCATGTAATGTTACATGTGGGCTGGAGCAGACATATTGCAGTCACATTTCTGGGAGTATGGATGTGACATATGTCAGGTATCATTACATGCTTCACCCCCAGTTAAGGTTGATTCATCCCATATCGAAGTTCATACACCCTGGACTTAATTAAAAAAGAATTTCTTTACTGGTTTCGCTAGTGATATCTCCTTTTCCATCTTTGCTAGAATCAACTGGGGAAAGGATGAAAAGACAGCAGCAGTGGTGCCGAGGCTTAAAAACAAATTAAACAAATAAACAAATAAATAAACAAATAAATAAATAACAAGATAAGCATTGTGCAACAAATCTGTAATAATTCCTGGCTTGTTGCAGACTGACCTCGTGTTAGTATGTATCACCCTATATGGGGCCAGTGAAGTACAGGTCCCAACTTTTGACCTTGCAAAGAATAACATGCTCTTTGAGTACTGCATGTGACCAGGGAGGAAAAACACCCTTATGTAGTTTCATTTCAGGGTTACATGCACCATATAATACTAAAAACTATGCTGAATACCCCCTCCAGTATAATTTGCTGTCTATCTCTATACGAAATAATGGTTGGAATCTTGGAGGCTGAAAAATGTAAACTACCAGCTGTAAATCTGCATTGTAGTCAACCCCCCTTGAAATATGTAACAATTTTACTAAAACGTGCAAACAGCAAATATCCACTAGAATGTATGCAAGGATGACATCATGAGTAAACTAAAATGTCTTCAGCTGAACAACAATAAAGTAAGTGTTTAGTAATAAACAAGCAAAGACCCATCCTTCAGAAGTTGTAACAAGTCTTGTGTTCAGTACATGAGGATTACTGCACCATTCACCTAGAATAAATGAGTCCATAAACACTGTACAAAGCTTGATACTTCAAAGAAATAATGCTGCAAAAATCTACAGGGCATTGTATGCAACATATACTGTGAATATGATGCATAGTGTACATTAAATCTTTGTGAAATAACAAGGAGTAAGATGGGATGTTGCAAAAAATAAACCAACAATTCACTTCTAAGCACTTTGAGTGCTCTGCTGTTGTGGCTGAGACAGCCTTTTGCCCAGGGCAGTTGTAGAATGAATGGTGCATAGCTTGATCGAGCTGTGTAGCGATCATGCTGTTTGACATAGACTGCAGTCTCCAAAGTTGGTAATGTAATTAACTGATTGGGAGTATCTCTCTGTGACATGTGACATACCAGATCAGGGCTGAGCTGCTATGTACACTATGCTTCCTTTGCAAGAATGCACATTTTCTGTTCAGGGTCTCATTTCTTTATGGTGATGTCCCATAAAATATGATTAGCTTTCTGCAGTGCTTTAAACACCAGATACCTCCCACTTTTACCTGGAAGCTTTCTGGGTATGTATTGATACAATGCTAACCCAATATTGGGATACGTTAGTATTTAAATGTAATGAAATGAATGCAGGGCTGCTCAGTTCTCTTGAGGTTTGACTTGCTGAACAGTTTGTTAAGAATTACAAATATTTTTTTCAGAGTTGGTCAAAAAAATCCCTTTAGATGATTCTTAATTAAAAATTAAACAAATATCCATGGCAGTGAACAGCTGACCACGGAGGTCTTGTTCATATCATACACATACAATCATATTGTCTCCGCATCTCTGGCTATTATCTCCCAGACAGTGGTCCTAACCTTGATCATAAAACTAAACATAATAAATACCACTGTCTGAGTTTAAGCATAACCCCATTCCTAAGGTAATTTCCGACAGTAATTGTACCAACAACCCTAAGGTTTTAAGTTAGGGCTAACCTTGGGGCTGACATTAATGTTTTCATTAAGTCTAATTGTTGAATTAGGGTTATGGATAATATGCAAGTAAAGGTTCTAATTTAATTCAAGTGTGTAACATAAGCACATGGACTAACAGTAGCTCCTAAACTGAAAGCGATGGCACTATAGTTAGTGTTGGGATTGTGATTAAATAGCACTCTAAAGAACAGACTTCTCTTGTCAGGGCAGTATGGCTGATGATACAGGCTTATTTGCCATAGTTTCCTATTCACTGGTCGTATGTATTTGTTTATTTATTTATTATTTACCTGGTTGTTTTTTATTGCCGTGGTAAGTGGGTTGATCAGTATAAACATCAATGTCATCCACATCCTTGGCCTACATCAGGTTAACAGTTTACAAACGTCTTATGTTTACTCTGCAGTTTGGTTATATTTATTGTGTTCACTTCTTTGCTAGTCCCATTTGCAATGCAGAAATGAAACAATTTAGAGAAAAAAGGTAAAGCTTTGGTGATGTTTGGATTTCATTATAATGCTGCAGCTATAGCTATAGTAGTTGTTTATGATATGATATCTTCAATAGTACTTTATCAGCACAGCTTATAGAGTAACATATGAGCCATAAAATAAGTCCAAACATGAGTAACATAGTAGCATAAAAAATACATATTTTTTTAATTTAAATTACAGAATTTATGCATTTTAGTCCTCAGGGTGATTACAAACTCCCAAACAACCAGAATAAAACAAAATTTTTGCAGGGGCCAGAATCACTGCCAACAGAACTTTGGGAGGAACAGCAACTTAGGGAAAAACAACAGGAGGAGGAACCGTCGTTGGTAACAACAGATGAGGTGCTTGTTTTTAACATGGTCCTTTTTGGAGAACATCAATAGTTTGAATTTCAAACCTGATTTTAACTTTGCTACTGTAGATGTGAAGAACCTTTATACTGTAATTCCACAAGATCTAGGAATTAAATGGGTGAGCCTACTTTTAGCTAAGAGGGGTGTTAGTAACAATGTTTCCCATATACAGGAATTATTGGATATTATTTTGAGCAATGATTTCTTCTTGTTTGAGGGTAAATATTATTTGCAGAAAAAGGGTGTAGCCATGAGCTCCCTAGTAGGAACCAATTTGGTTAACTTACTTATGGTGTACTGGGAGAGCGAATTTGTATTTAATAATAATCTCTTTATTCAGCACATTTTTTACTACACCAGATTTTTGGAGGTTATTTTTATTATATTTCAGGGTGGACATAATTTATTTGTTGAATTTATTGAATATTGTAACAGAACAACATTATTATAAAAAAACATTCACCGACACATTTACAGAAAGGACAGCATTTTTAGATGTGCACTTGTCTAAGGATAGATAGAATAGATGTTATAAAGTGAAGATCTATAGAAAGGAGACATATTCAAACACCTTTTTGTACTTTACTAGTGCTACCCTTGGTATCAGAAAAAATCTGTTGTGAAAGGACAGCTCATTAGAGCAGCCATAATGTGCACTACTAATTTTGATTTCATGACTGAATGTGACTTGTTAGTCCAAACATTTTTGAACAGAGACTACCCAGTACCCTTACTCGAAGAATTGGTGAATGAAGTTCAAATGAAAAGGAATTTAGGTTATTTCAAAGCTATCCTGGGGGGTGGACAATGTATGATGGAAAATGGGGGTACAGTGAGTGATGATATCCAACAAAGTGAAATAGTAAACTATCCCTTGACTTTTATAACCCCCTTATAATATAGATGCTGGCAATATTAAACAGGTCTTGATTAAGAATTGGAGTGTAATAGCATCAGAGGGGCCCTTAGTGATTAAACTAGGTGCTAACCCTAAATTTATTTTTAGAAGAGCTCAAAGCCCGAAAGGGTTATTAGAATTAAAAAAATTGGGACTGACAAGGCAACAAGGTATGTTTAAATGTAAGGCCTGTCCCTATTGTAAGCATATGGATGTGGGTTATACATACACACTGAAAGGAAGAAAGTATACTTGTAAGGGCAAGTACAACTGTAATTCCAGTAGAGTAGTGTATTTAGTCCAGTGCCAGTCTTGTCCTAGTTTTTACATAGGCAAGACTGACCGTAAATTAAGAGAGCGTGTGTATGAACACCTATATAATATTAGAAAAGGGAGGTTGGAAAGTGCTTTAGCTAAACATGCGATCACTCAGCCAGGCCACTCATTTTTATTTAGAGTGATAGATCAAGTTGAGTATGATGAAAGGGGAGGTTCACATAACCTAAGACTTGAGCAGCGCGAGTTAATTTGGCAGATTAGTACACATATGATGCAACCTCTTCGAGTACGGCAGCTGCAGGGTCCCAAAGGAAACAGTGTACAAAACAAAAAAAGAGGACCAACATACAAGGCACCTTATATTGAAATAAAATACTTTAATAAAAGTATTAGGTTCTTGGAACACAGACCGGTTTCGGCAAATACAAAGATCAGAGCCTTCTTACTCTCCTGGCATTCTGTATTGTTCCTAACGTCACCCCCACACTTATTAGGCGTGATGACTTCCTATGCTTTAAACAGAAATGTATGTAGTTCTCCAAACTGGATAACATGTTTAGCTAGAGCATTGTGCAAGGATTTCTTCTTCATGTGGTATATATGTTCACGTATCCTATCTTTGAAAGGGCGATTCGTTTTTCCTACATAGAAAGAGAAACAAACTATCAATTATAATAAGACCAGCGGATAAAGGTGGTCGTGTAGTTATTGTGGATATAGAACAATACCACTGTTCCATGGCTGAACATTTGAATGATAGGTTTTATAAAGTCATTAATATGGATGAGATACAGGATATCATTGGATATGTGAAGAATACACTTTTGGATATTTTTAAGGGAGGTATTATACATCAAGAATTATTTGATTACTTACTTATTAAGACACCTTTAATTCCCCTTATCCATGGGCTACCTAAAATTCACAAAGACTCCTGTAACCCACCCATGAGACCTATAGTCTCAGGGCAAGGCTGGGTCACTGAGCACATGTCGGTTTATGTTGAGAAATATCTCCGACCAGTCTTGAACAAGAACACATTTGTATTGAAAGACTCTAAACAGTTTTTAATAGATTTATATGAGTGTCTGAAACAGTATGATAGCATTGGTAGGTGTCTGTTTGTCACATTAGATGTGCAATCTCTATTCACGATATTACCTAATGAATTGGGTATTCAATATGTATCAGATTATTTAATGAAGCGTAGTGATTATACATCAGTACAGATCGATTTAGTAGCACATTTGCTAGAGTTAATATTAGAAAACGTTTTTATGTTTGAAGACACAATTTATAGACAACAAGATGGTGTAGCAATGGGGACCCCATGTGCTAATAGCTATGCTAATATGTTCTTAGCACATTGGGAGGAAGAAGTTCTATTTCAAATGAGATTATTTAAGGAGCATGTCATTTTTTATCGTCGTTTTGTGGACGACCTTTTTATTCTTTGGAAGGGGGAGAAGAACAATTAGCCCTTTTGCTTACCATGATGAATGATCTAACAAACTTTCTTAAATTTACTATGCAGCATTCCAAATATAAGATAGATTTCTTGGATTTATATATAGAAAAATTAGAGTGTGGCTTAATAAATACAGGTATATATCGGAAACCTTGTTATTTTAATACACTATTGATGAGGTCAAGCATGCATCCACCACATATTTTTAAGAACATCATTAAAGGTCAAGGCATGAGAGCCTCTAGATTAAACCCTAAAGATATAGGGTTTGAGGCAGAGATGGATAACCTGAGATCAAGATTTTTAGACAGAGGCTATAGCTATCAGGAAATAGATGATAGTTTGAAGAACATTTCAAATTTAAGGTTAGATGTAGCTGCACCATACTTTGGACCCTCCCATACCTATGACAGGGACGGAGCAAGTAATGGGCAATCATATGTTAAAGTCTCTACCTTTTATACTTCAGATTTCGCTGACATCAGGGATTTAGTCACTAGACATTGGTCGGTTCTATGTGTAGACCATGGTTTAAAGCAAATAGTTGGAGAAACACCACACTTTCTTTTTAGGAATAGATATAATTTGAAAAGAATGCTATGTTATCCTAGGCAAAGATTTGATGTTACAGATGTTGGGGGCACTAAACCATGTGGGCAATGTAACTATTGCTGTTATATTGACACTAGTACTAATTTTATACATCCGGACTTACATCGAAAGTTTATTACACAAAATACTGCTGATTGTAGGACAATTCATCTAGTTTACCTAGCAGTTTGTCAAGTTTGTTTCTCTTTCTATGTAGGAAAAACGAATCGCCCTTTCAAAGATAGGATACGTGAACATGTATACCACATGAAGAAGAAATCCTTGCACAATGCCCTAGCCAAACACGTCATCCAGTTTGGAGAACTACATACATTTCTGTTTAAAGCATTGGAAGTCATCACGCCTAATAAGCGTGGGGGTGACGTTAGGAACTATACAGAATGCCAGGAGAGTAATTGGATAATTAGGCTGAGAGCAGACAGGGACTCTAGACTCAATGAAAGAGCCTCAATAAAACCTAAACTTAGGAAACGTAGGAACATCAAATAGGATATGTTTTGACAAAAATAATGATTTAAACAATCATCAAGATTTATTATAAGTATCCATTTATGAGAAATATATTTATATACATCTTAGATCAAATATTTGAGTAAGCTGCATTTATTTATGTATATATTGTTTTATTTGATGTATAATGTCTGTAAAGTTCTGCATTTTAATGTATTTTAATGTGTTTTTATAGTTAGATTTATGGTTGCTTTAAGGACTAATTAGTAATTGAATGTGATAGGTTAGTAAGTCAGGCTGTAGAGTATATATATTTTGTATCTAGTATGGTTTGTTATTTATGATCTGAAGAAGCTCGATGAGTGAAAGCGCTAATCTGTTACAATTTTATTCCTTGACTTTGCAATAAATCTACATTTGATATACTTGCTTCACTACCATCCTTTGATTTTGGACTGCTATTTGATTGTTTGTGTACTGTTCATTTTTATTGTAATAATGCCCATATTTTTCTAAATATCTCAATAATCAAGCAACACAGACAGAACTGCTTAACCTCATATGAAAGCTTAGTGCAAGGTGAACAAAATGCTGCCAGCAATGTGTGTGTTGCTTGAATGGTTACTGAGATACTGTACTATAAGCTGTTTATACAACATTACAAAAGTTAATATTTACTGTGTTTATTGTGACTTAGAAAATCCAGCTTAAGACCTAGAACTGAGTAAATGCAGCCACTATAAAGCTTACTTTGCGCTGACTAAAGACTTAGGCCACACCCTCTGGGAGACAGAGTACAAGGTCTAAGTTTCATTGAATTCCAATGAGTTTCAATGAGTTTATAATGCACACGTTCTGTCTGATATATTCAGAACATGCTTATGTTAACTCATGATTAAACTCCTTCAAGGGAACAGATGGATAAACATTGGAGATCGCCCATGTTCTATTAGAGTAATAAAAGATACAAGAGACTCTCTTAGGGAGACATAACAAATATTAGGGGAAAATGAGAGTTGGACAATAGTGGGCTGGGACAAGGTTAAAGAAAGACTTAAATTAATACTTACCATAAGTTGAAAGAAGAAAGAGGAAACAGGATTTTGTAAAAAAAGGGAAATGCTAGAGATTATATGATTTTAGATGAAAGGGAATGAGGTGCACAACAGAAGAAGAGGAATTGATGAAAAAATTAGTAACAATCCAGAAAAAGGAGGAAGAGAAGATTTTGATTCAGCAAGTGGCAGTAAGAGGTGTATATCACAAAACACTTCCCTAGCTAGGAGAGCATTAGCTGGAAGGTTTAGGTAGCAAAAACTGGCTAGAATAATCAGACAACTGAAGCATCCAGCAACAGGGGCATTGTAGCTGCAAGGAGAAAGATATTAGAAGTCATTAAAGTATTTTTCCAGCCTTTATAAAGCTGATGTTAGTTGGAGAGAGAAGGTGGCAGGTATAAGAGAGTATCTGGAAAAGCTAGAACTACTGAACAAAACAGGATAACCAGCATAGGCAGCTGGAAGAGAGAATCACAAAGAAGGAAAGGAGCTGGGGAAAGAGAAGAAAAGCAAAACACTAGGGCCAGATGGCTTTCCAATAGAAACAGGAAAAGGTAGTACTTATCTGGGAGAAACTAATGAACAATAAAAGAAATTGTCATGCCAGACTCATGGAGAGAAGGAATTCTGGTAGTAATCAGATCCAAAAGCAATAGCTATACAGGCCATTAACTACCTTAAACTATGATAATAAAATCTTCCTGATGATATTGGCATATAGTTTAGTAAAGAGTTTACCAGGGATAGATAATGCATGAGGACCAGTATGGATTTTTAAGTGAAAGATGGGCATTTGACAGCATAATCCATACTATGAAGGTAGTGCAAGATACGGAAAATACTGGGCAATCTATGGTGATAGTAGGGCTAGACACTGAAAATGTGTTTGATAATGGCTAGATTGGATGTTTCTATTTCAAATATTAAAGAAGACAACACTGCTAGAGAGAACAGTACTCAGTATATGCAGGGTAAAGTGCTAAGGTAAAACAATGGCTGGCTTGTCTCAGAGGTTAAAACTCACATGGGGGACAAGACAAGGCTACTTGCTATTCCCCTTTTTGTTTAACACACACACTGATCCTTTAGTGGAGCTAATAAGATAGTCAGAAACAGAGGGCTATCAATGAGGAAGGAAGGAACTGAAGATAGTCCTCTATGCTGATGATGTAATATTAACCATGGGGAACAACAGAAAAGGTATAGACAGGTTAATCCAGTACCTCCAGGTTTTGGTTAGTATCTTGGGATTAAAGGTGAATGAAGAAAAATCAAACATGATATGAACTTGACTAGAACATCGACTCCTAGTCAAAAAAAAAAAAAAAAAAACAGGATGATGGAGTTTTGTCTGAGCAGGGATGCACTCAGAGTAGTGTGGGAGAAAGTAGTGGTGCCAAAAGAATTCCCTGGGCTGGGGGCTCCAGAAGTGGAAAAATATCTATAGGCCACCCATGGGGTGGGAATAATGTAACTCCAAGACTGGCACTAGATACAATCTGGAAAGAAATGATAAAAAAGACAACAGATCAGTAGACCACAAAAATATGCTGGAGGATTTAATGGGGATACCATTAGACCATCCAATGTTAGTCATTACTGAAAAGGAGGTGGATAAAATATTCAAGCGGGCCCCATTAGTAAACTGGAGCAGGCTGTGTTATCAATAGGCGCAAGGACAGAAGAAAGGAGTGAGTATAACATAGCAAGGAAATGAACAGAAAAGAAAACAGATGTTAGATTCTGGCACCAGATCACGAGAAATGGAAGATTAATGTTGTAGGTGGAGGATCAAAGAAAATTTACATTAGGGCCAGAACTGGAATGTCTGCATTACAGAGTGAAACATAGGGCAGCAGGACTAAACTGGAATACAAGAAAGCAAGAGGACTGGTCAGAGTTTACGAAATGGATAGTGCTCTGTAGAGAAGGTAACACAAAAAAGACTCTACGATATAACTGCAGTATCTGCAATCTGATTAAAGGTAAGTAAGCACAGGAGTAAAGGGAAGATGGGAAAGACTGCTGGGGCAGAGATTACATTGAAAAACTGGTTCCAGGTTTGCACAATACCAGCTAAAGAATTAAAATATTTAGGGTATTTGCATGGAAGTGCCTTCATAAATATTTTTATACTCCACAGAGGTTAAGATTATTTAGTACTGCAAAATAAGTATTGGAGATGAGAGCACTGAGGACTGGCTACACATTTTCTGTGTTGAACTAGGTGCATTTAGAGTGGGGGTTACTCCAATATAGAAGGAAGTAATGGGAAACAGAATGGAACTATCAGAATCAAACTGCTTCCTAAATTTATGACAGAATAACAAGGAATTATCCAACTGCATGGGAAAGTTGTTAGCTATAATAATGCTATCAGCACAAAAAAAACTAACTGGGTGATGGAAGCAGCGGGAAGGCCCATCAATGAAAGATATAATAGAGGAAGGGTAAGATCTTAGGATGAGAGAGGAACTTGATGTCTTGAGAGAGCAAAACAAGTATACTACGTGAGGGTCACCATTGGTAAATCAGAAAAGGCACAGCAGAAAAACACTCGGAATGGAACAATTAGAATGACAACTGTGCCAATGACTCACTTCATATTCATTATGAACCTGATGATCTCTGTGCTTCTTATTTATTTTTTCTCTGTAAAAATTGATTTTTAAGTGTCACTGAGTTTCTTTTTCTGTTGGTCTACTTGTTCCTATGCTCCTTATTAGATAAAGGAAAAAAATGGAAAGTTAGAGAAGCATATATAGCAAATACGAAAATGAAAATGGAATGTGTTAGTCTGTATGTAGTCACCAGTACTGGGTTAGCCAGAAGCTGAATAATTAAGGGGACATAAACAATAAAACTGGCTGAAAACTGATGGAAATAATCTAGCAAGTTTTGTGGAGTAAAAGTGTACATTATTAAAAGCTAAAAAATTTAAGATTATGTCAAAAAAAAAAAACGGACACTTAAACTTCATGCTTAAGCCAAAGCTATCTCTGAGATGAATGGATAGTAGTTTATGGAGAAACTGGAGTAGACATCTGGTTGCCAGTTTACAATTCCATTTCTGCTGTGACTTGGCCAAAGGTAAGAGAAAAAAAAGAGAGATGGAGCATTGGAATAAATGCAAGAGGAGTATTGGAATAAGTGTGGCAGGAGCACTGGAATAAATATGAGAGGAGTATTGGAATAAGTGTGGCAGGAGCACTGGAATAAATACAAGAGGAGTATTGGAATAAGTGTGGCAGGAGCACTGGAATAAATATGAGAGGAGTATTGGAATAAGTGTGGCAGGAGCACTGGAATAAATACGAGAAGAGTATTGGAATAAGTGTGGCAGGAGCACTGGAATAAATACGAGAGGAGTATTGGAATAATTGCGGCAGGAGCACTGGAATAAATATGAGAGGAGTATTGGAATAAGTGTGGCAGGAGCACTGAAATAAATATGAGAGGAGTAATGGAATAAGTGTGGCAGGAGCACTGGAATAAATATGAGAGGAGTATTGGAATAAGTGTGGCAGGAGCACTGGAATAAATATGAGAGGAGTAATGGAATAAGTGTGGCAGGAGCACTGGAATAAATACGAGAGGAGTATTGGAATAAGTGTGGCAGGAGCACTGGAATAAATATGAGAGGAGTAATGGAGAAGGGAATATTGTGCTTAGTCCAAGTGGTAAGAGTTGGCATACCTTTTAAATGTCCCTGATTTTCAGGAGAATCTATGATTTTGACTCTAAATTGTGCCCAGTACTTCATAAAATTGACTTTGTAACAAAATAATGAGGGTTAAAGTCATTTCATAATTTTAGGCATTACAGTTACAAACTTTTTGTTCATCACAAAATGCATAGCAATACACATCCTTTTATTTGATCTGCTTTCTAAATAAATACAGTCACTATTTTAAAAATGTTCAATCAAGGGGTGTACTACAAACAATTTAAAAACCAAAAAAGTGGATATACTAACATAAATAGAAAAATGGCTCCCAACTCCAGAAAGGAAGTGAAAGAATTCCAAAATGATCACAGTGATCAAAATGAGACAAATTTTTTCACTTGTCTTTATTGAATAAATTTGTCTCATTTTGGAATTCTTTCACTTCCTTTCTGGAGTTAGGAGCCATTTTTCCATTTACTTTAGTGTACACTTTTTTTGGTATTTTTAAAGTGTCCCTTATTTTGGACCTTTGTCCTGATTAATGTTGGTTTTGTCCTTGATTTTACTGAAAAGAGGTTGAGAGGTATGTCAGAAGATGATGGCTGTGACCATGTTAGACAGGACGTCTTAGTCAAAACCTATACAATTGCCACATTATCAGGAAGGAAAACTGCCTTCCTATTTGACAAGTCCTCCAGACATACCACTGTTGCCACCCAAATGGGCATCAGCTGTAGCATAGTAATGCCTTTCCTCAACTCCAGTGCTCATACTCAAGCTAAGGAACAGAAAACCATTTCTCCTTAAAATATGCACTCATGCCTAACCCCCTAGGCACATTGGTATACAACTGTAAATCATGTGAGAAAACCTACTTCTCATTCCACATCATAACACCAATGTACTGCTCAAAAATAATTAAAAATCTCCAAATGTCTTGGTAACTCTCACTGCTTATTTCTACTGCCTCTCAGTGTTTACCAGTGACTTAGAAATGCCTTACCTGGCCATATGACCCTGTAAGCAAAATTTAATAACCAAAGTAGCCTTGTTTTCTCCCTCATCCTGAATTTAACATCACCTTGCCACTCATTAATATTCCCGTTTAACTTTTCCAAGTTGTCCTGTGGCAAATGAGAATATCCCACCTCAGCATTAGCCAGTAATCCCAAAAGATATGCAAGTGTCTTAGCCAGGCCTTCCTGCTTATTAGTCAAAGGTGCCCTCAATTATTAATAATGTTAGAAAACTTTGCAGCCATGTTGCCTCACCTTCTTTACCTTCCCCACTAATATAAAATCATAGATTCATAGGTACTTACTAAGCTAGTGATCCATGAGGATCTTTAGAAGCCTAGCCCTGCACTCCCATGAGGTTTTTAGCTCTTGTAATTTAAGTACAACTAAAGTGGAGGCTGGTAGAACATTTACACATTACCCCTATCCATAAGGGACAAGGGTGCTAAAACAGGGGTTAATCTATGGTTTCTCATCCATTTTACCAGATTGTGTTTGAATAGAATAAGGAATGTACTTTGCTTTATGTGGAGAGGAAGACGATTCCAAAGAAGTGGCATTCTCTATGATTCTTATCTATCTGATCCCCTGGATCAGTTGGTAAACTCCCCTACCAGAGGTGAAAACATATTGGACCTGGTCATCACCAACATGGGTGACAGGTGTTCGGCACCGGAGGTCGACCCGTCACTGGTTAGATTAGACCATAGACTAATCAGTCTGGATGTCCACACCACACCACCACCCCCAACCAAGGAAACCACAGTGAAAAACTTTCCTATAGCAAACTTCACCTTACTTAAGACAGAGGTGGTAAGTTTCACAGCCCCCCACACTAAAGAATAACAGTGTCCAAGATGCAGGAACCTTTACAAATGCACTCTATGAGCACCTACAAGGATGCATGGAGCATGCCATCCCTAGCAAAACCAAGACTCACTCCCCTAAGAGAAGGAAACCAGTCTGGTGGACCCCTGCCATAAACAGGCTATACAATAGAAGGAGGATACCAGTTCAGAAAAAAAGCAAATCCCAAGAAGGAAAGACATCCCTGATCAGTATCAGTAAGAAACTAAGGTCCTTCATAAAAACCTCCAAGGCTAACTTCAAAAGAAAAATAGCCAAAGATTTGAAAGATAACCACAAAGCCTTCTTTAGCTATGTCAAGAATCTAATGGCACTGCACAAAGCATCTGAGACCATTCATATGCAACTAACAGTGGGTAAAACTGCCTTCCAGTTTGTAGCCTGCTGCAGACCACCCTCCCAAACTCAGGAACCCCATTCAGCTTTCCTGAAGACACTGGAGAATATGAAGGTCTCTCCAAACACCATTATATTGGGTGACTTTAACTACCCAAACATAGACTGGGAGCACTACTCAAGCCCCAACACCCTTGCCCAACGGTTCCTAGAATTTATAAACTTAAATGCTATGGAACAACTGGTCACCACTCCCACAAGAGGGGAAAACATATTGGACCTGACCATCACCAACATGGGGACTCTATGTTCCATACCAGAGGTATACCCCTCATTGGTAAGATCTGACCATAAATTAATCACTATGGACATCCATATCCTGTCCCCACCCCCAGCAAAGGAAACCACGGTCAAAAACTTCTCAAAAGCAAATTTCCCACTTCTCAAAATCGAGGTGGAATCCTTCAAAGCCCCAGGGCCAGTGGAAAATATGGCCCAAACCGCAGAATCCTTTACAAACGCATTCTATGGATACCTACAGGAATGCATGGATTGTGCTATCCCAAATAAAACCAAGACACACTCCTCCAAAGGCAGGAGACCTGTCTGGTGGACCCCAGCCATAAATAAGCTGTACAACAGAAGGAGGAAGCTACTACATGATAGAGCAAAATCCCTGAAAGGGAAGGCAACTCTGATCAGTACTAGCAAGAAACTACGATCCCTCATAAAATCATCTAAGGGTAGCTTCGAAAGAAAAATTGCACAAGACACTAAAGATAATCACAAGGCTTTCTTTAGTTATGTCAGAAACCTGGGTGGAAACTCCCAGATATGCTCTGAGTTAGTGCAAAATGACAAAAAATACACTGAACCCACAGACATTGCCAACATCCTGGCAGACAGGTTCAGTGCAAACTTCTCCCCCCCAAATGAGAAAATGACTATCCCAACAGAGTGTAGCCTCCCTGACATCACAGATGCACAGGTGAGAGCTGCCCTCTCCAAAGCAAAAAACACAGCATCAATGGGACCGGACGGGGTCCTGGGCTGCATTTTACATGAGCTCCAAGAAGAACTGAACCCTCACTTAAAATCACTGTTCAGTCTCAGCCTTACAACAGGATATGTACCCAAAGAATGGCGTACAGCAACTGTGGTCCCACTCCATAAAGGTGGTGCCACAACGGACCCCGGAAACTATCACCCTATAAGCCTAACTAGCCTGGACTGCAAAGCTATGGAGCGTATCATCATGGAACTCATAAACAAAGACATTGGGAACCTCCAAACACTGGATCCTACCCAATTTGGCTTTGTTAAGGGCAGATCTTGCCTCTTGAACCTGGTCAATTTATTTGAAACAGTCACCAAGGCCATAGACGAAGGGAAGATAGTCCACACAGACTACCTTGACCTTGCAAAAGCCTTCAACACAATACCCCACTCGGGCATCATAAATAAGCTCACCAGCTTAAATATCAACCCCTATGTCACAAGATGGGTTGCAAACTGGCTTAGGGATAGAACCCACATGGTCAGAATTGCAGGTGTCATGTCAGACTCTAAACTAGTTGCAAGTAGCATCCCACAAGGCTCAGTCCTGGGACCTCTCTTGTTCGGTATATATTTCTCTGAGGTACAAGCTAACACAGGAGGACTATGGCTGACAAAGTTTGCAGATGACTGCAAACTGGGGGCCATAATCAACTCACCGGCTGACACAAGCATCCTCCAAAAAGGTCTCACAGAGATGGATAACTGGTGCCAGAGCCATGGCCTAAAGCTAAATGCCAAAAAGTGCATAGTCATCCCCTTTGGGAAAAACAAAGTGCCCACAAATTATCACATAGGTGGTAATCTATTAAGTACGGAAGAAGTAATTAGGGATTTGGGGACCCAAGTAGATTGCAATCTCTCCTTTGGCAATCACATTGCCAAAGTGGTTAGAAAGACATTCTATATAGCCCACCTTATCATGAAGGGTTCACATATAGATCAAGAGAGGTCATTCTGCCCCTCTACTCATCACTCATGAGGCCCATAATTGAATACAATGCCCCATTTGGGATGTACCTTACCCGACACCTGCTACAACTAGAAAGACCCCAAAAGTACCTCACCAAGAGGATCAAGGGACTCAAACAGATGCCCTACGCAGTTAGGCTAAAGAAAGTCCAGCTCTACTCAGTTGCTTACCACCTACTCAGAGGCGATCTGTGCCTGACGTATAAAGCCATGTCCAACCCAGAATTAATGGACATGCTCCACATCAAGAAATCCAAATCCATCAGAACTACATGCTCCAGTGACTTAAACCTCAGCAGAGAAATAAATAGAACATGCTGGAGGGACAGATTCATATCTCGGAGGGTCCCCTCACTCTGGAACAAAATCCCAATCCATGTCAGACAGACCCCCTCAATGACCCTCTTCAAGAAGAATCTTGACGCTTGGATGGGAGATCATAAATTTACCCCTGGGATCTCTTCTGTGTCTCTGCTAGACAGAGGCATGGTAAACTAACCTTAAATGGGCTGCCTTCTGTGACCTACTATACAGAGGCACAGTAAACTAATCTAAGAAGGGTGGCAAAAGCCAAACACACTTTGGCTAGGCTTGTAAATGCCCTAGGGCAGATAGCCTAGTATCAACGTATGAATCTATGAACCTATGAACCTAAGTGGCAACTCGCAGATATGCTCTGAGCTAGTGCAAAATAGCACAAAATATACTGAACCTATTGATATTGCTAACATCCTGGCAGATAGAGTCAGTGCAAACTTCTCCCCCCTCAACCCCAAAAGGGCCCACAACAATACTGGAAAACTGTAGTGTTCCAGAAATCACAGATGCACAGGTGAAAACAGCCCTTTCAAAAGCCAAAAGCACAGCATCAATGGGGCAGAGGGTGTCCCAGGCTGCGTCTTGCACGGACTACAGAAGGAACTACCCCCCCCCCCCAAACACACTGTTTAACCTCAGCCTCTCCACAGGTTATGTGCCCATAGAATGGCACACAGCAATGGTTATTCCACTCCACAAAGGAGGGGCCACAACTGACCCTGGTAACTATTGCCCCATAAGTCTGACTAACCTGGTCTGCAAGGCTATGGAGCGCATCATCATGGAACTCATTAACAAAGACATTGGGAACCTCCAAACACTTGACCAGACCCAGTTTGGCTTTTTAAGGGCAGATCATGCCTACTAAACCTGGTTGACTTCTTCGAGACAATCACCAAGGCCATAGATGAGGGGAAGGTGGTTCACACAGCCTACCTTGACCTTGCCAAGGCTTTTGACACCATTCCCCACTCGGGAATTATAGAAAAACTCACCATCCTGAACATAAACCCCTATGTCATGAGATGGGTTGCCAACTGGCTTACAGACAGAACTCACACGGTAAGAATAGTGGGCTCCAGGTCCGACTCTATACCAGTCACAAGTGGTGTCCCACAAGGCTCGGTCCTGGGACCCCTACTGTTCTGCATATACTTCTCAGAAGTACAGGCAAACACAGGAGGACTATGGCTAACCAAGTTCACCGATGACTGCAAACTGGAAGCCATAATTGACTCTCCGGCTGACATGGACATTCTCCAAAAAGGCCTTACTGAGACGGACACCTGGTGTCAAAGTCAAGGTCTCAAGCTAAATGCCAAAAAATGCATAGTCATCTCATTTGGGAAAAACAAAACACCCATGAATTACCACATAGATGGCAGCCCCCTTAATACAGAAGAGGTAATAAGAGATCTGGGGACCCAGGTAGATAGTAATCTCTCCTTTGACAATCATATTGCCAAAGTAGTTAGGAAATCCTTCTATGTGGCCCATCTAATTATTAAAGGGTTTGCATCTAGAAATAAAGAGGTTATAGTGCCCCTCTACCCGTCACTCATTAGACCCATCATAGAGTACAATGCCCCATTTGGGATGTACCTCACAAGACACTTTCAACAGCTGGAAAGACCACAAAAGTACCTCACTAAGAGGATTACTGGCTTCAAACATATGTCCTATGCAGCCCGACTGGAAAAACTTTGGATGTACTCAGTGGCATATCGCTTACTCAGAAGTGATCTCTGCCTGACTTACAAAGCCATGTCCAACTCAGAATTGATGGACATGCTCCACCTAAAGAAATCCAAGTCACTGCGAGCCACTCGCTCTAGTGAGCTAAACCTCGCCAAAACAATAAATAGAACATGATGGAGGGATAGATTCCTGTCACAGAGACTTCCCATGCTTTGGAATAAAATTCCTAACTACATTAGGCAGAGCCCCTCACTAACACTCTTCAAGAGAAACCTTGACGAGTGGATGGGTAACAGAAAATACACCCCTGGGATCACTTCATTGGCTCTTCTTGACAGAGGCTCAGTTAATTAATCAATGGGGAGGCGAAAGCTGACACACTCTGGCTAGGCTTATAAATGCCCTCAGGCAGATAGCCTAGTACCTACCTATGAACCTATCATTCCAATATGTTCTATTTATTTTATAGCAGAGATGAAGTTCCCTTCAGCAGGTGTTTATTTCATAACTGGACTTGTGGATGTGCAGCAGATCAGAAAGGACAGGGTCTTCCTCCATCTTCCTGTTCAGATTCAGACTCCTGAACCTCTTCAGGAAAAGAGGAATCTCTCTTTCTTTTACCAGAAACTACTTTGTAAGAGGTATGAATAGCATGAATTAAGCCCTAAGGCAGACCCAGTAAACTACTATCCAAAGAAAATTTGACGAGGAGTAGATACATGCTTGGTTTTCTGTTTTTTTTTTTTTTTTTGACAGGAAAAATGGGGCCAACTGTGTTACTAATGGAAGCAGCTGCTTCCACAAGGATGGGCTCAGCATTCTTGCACAACAGGGAAGCCTTCCCTATTCCCTCTCCCAGAAACAACATGACTGGTTCTCCCTTGCTCACTGATGGGACTCCAACAGATGCAGATGACATTGTTATGGTGGCTTTTGCACTGTAATGATGCCCTATTCACGAGGGTGAAAGCGCTTAGTGTCCTGTGGATTTATTGTGGATTGTATCTTCTTGTTTGGTCGAGTCTCATTTATTAAAGTTTTTTTGAAACTAGGATCCAAGGTTTGCTGATATCATTAGCTTATTGGTACTTTTGGCGTTTGGACAACTTGGCTTTAGATGCTACACCAGACGTATCCAGGGTAAAAGAGGACTGGCCTGAGGTACACCAAAGGGCCAGAACAGTCACCCATCTACACCTGAGGTAAATTGCTAGTCTGCTGTGATGGCAAAGGCTGTTTGCTTATTTTTTTTTTCTTTTTGTGGCTGGAAGAAGGACCAAACATAGGACCAGTGGTCTGTTCCATGGTCAAGGTGAAAATGGTGCCTCTTTCCCATGGAAGATAAGCAGCAAATGCCAGTAAAACTAGCAGTCCACAAAAGTTACTTTTTTAACAGAAAAAACACAGTAAAAAAGATCTTTCAAACACTATGTCAATTCCACCAATGAAAAACAAACACAAGTTATACACAGAAAACGTTTTCAGTTAATTAACACTACTTTTAAACCTGCAGAAAAAAACAAGTACTCCATTTAGAGACAGTCCATTAAAACCACAACACTCCTATCTTTAATATAACTTTCCTGAAGTTGAAAGTAATAAAACATCAATACAATGAAGAACATGGAAGTTTTTTTTCCCTAAAGGGAACTTATCTGTCTGGCAAAGGAAAGCACAAGTCAACCATCGATCCTCAAAAGCCTCACAGGAGTGTATTCTTCAGAGGCAGTAATGTTCTGAAGGGCTTAACACCTAGACTTGTCATTTAGCCAGCTCAGCTTGAGCTGCTTGACAGTTTGGGTGCATTGAAGGTGACCTGAAGGTTTGGAGGCTGGGCGGCCATTATATCCTTGGCAGGATATAACCCATGTAAGTAAGACTACTGCAGTAGTGATCAATATGATAAACATCAGCTAGTCTTGTATAGTCCACCTAGTTTTTGATTATGAGTTATAAAATCCATTTCCCATAATTGTCTTAGCAATGAAAGTCCACTCTTACCTCATTACACATGCTTCCAGTTCAGAAACACCTGCATCAGTTGTATATCAAATGAGGGAACCTGACTTTGAAAGATGGTAAGCTGTTTTAATGATATCTTCTGTCACTGGAGTTATGGGTGATGTAATGTCTCTGCCATGAATACATCTTTTTATTTTTCTTCTTCGGGGAATTTTTGCTCATTGATGTGTTAATAATGTCTGTCATATATGTACTTTCCGCTACTTTGGTGGTGTTATTTTGCAGTTGCATATTGCTCTAACTATAACTTTGGATGGATTACATAAATACATGCCTTTTTTCATCACTATCAATAATTTTATGGGTTCACAATATTTGTGTTTTCACCACCTTTCTTACAAAGTTTCAGATACTTGGTTGTTATTTGAAAAAAGCTATTCTTTAAATCTTTTATGAAGTTTAAACTTAGCATTTTGGTTCCCATTGTAGCTAATTGTCCCTGCACTGTGATTTGAATAAGATTGTAATGATTGGGATTATCTTCTAAGACCCCTTGGAACCATGTGTTGTTTCTCCATAACCTGTATGGTGCCATAGTAATCTGCCAGGGTCAAGACACGACTTTGAGCCACCTCATTAGAAATTAATCATGCTCACCTCATCCCCAGACATACACATCTGTCAGTCCAATAACTGTTAGTCTGTTAATTGCTGTTTTGCTATGATATGTTTTAAGAACTGCAGATAACATTTTTAGCCTACTCCCACATTTCTAGGTAGTGGACATGTCACTACTGCTGCCGTCTCAATTTTTGCAAGTTCCATTTCTAATGAAAAGTAGCTCACTAACAGACTTTTAACTTTTGCATAGTTTAAAAAATGATGGCTCATTTCAGTAAGATGGTGACTCATTGATTTATACACTTAACTTTGATGTTTGAATATCAGAATGTTGAGGGTTCTAGTCCCACCCCAGACAATTATCTTTCTTTTTCTTCACTAATACTGGAAGAAGGATGCTGCCCTACTGACTGTGCTGTCTGGAAGAGATGATAATCAAGGACTCATAGGCCTGAGATGGGAGTAGCTTAGATGGATGTAAATGTCCCATGGCATTTCTTAAGAAAGATTAGGGGTATTTTCCTACTGGTACCCACCGGATTAGCAATAAATAAAATAAATTCACTTCTTGCAATATGCTGTCTCTAAGACTGGCGTCAGAAATTATTTGATAAGCATATTTTGTCTTTGCTTAATTTTTGTTTATCACGTTAATCTTATTTAACTGAAGGCTCTTTTACAGCAAGATCCATGAACTAACCTTTTGTAGTACAAACTTAGTATGGCCAGTCAGCCTAAAGGCATGTTTTGAAATGTAGAAGTAAATAAAAATGTGAGAAAATCCCCAAAAAACACAAGGAAAACATATAGGCTTCAGCCAGATGACAACCAAAATCCAGGAATGATCCTTGGATTGTTGACCTGTGATGCAGTAACACAAACCACTGCACTAGTATCTCAATGAGCCTTGCCCAACTGATACTGATAACACATTATAACTATACAGAATAATAATGTAATACCAGCTTCCTTTTCTTATACGCTAATTAAATCACATTACAACTATCCAGAATAATAATGTAATACCAGCTTCCTTTTCTTATATGCTAATTAAATCATTTATATTTAGCCATTGTTTCCTGTTAAGGTTTCACCTCCTTCTCTAAATATTACATGTAAGTGAATGACACAAGGCTAACTGTTCTTTTTGCATTGTCTTCCTTCTTATTAATCCTGCATTTCTTTTTCTCTCATGATGTTGCACTTCTCTTTCATATTTATCTTACCGCATCCCACGCAAGGCCATACTGCCATTACATTCATGCTTCCAGCACACATTATTAATACTGTCTCATTCTGCCTCCTTCCATCTCTTTTCTTCTGATATTATTCATATGTTTCTCTCTTTCAGTCACTTTCGGTTTTTCTTCCATTTTCTTTCTCTAGCTAAAACCTTCTACTTAGCACTTGTGTTCATCCTCTTCATTTTAACTTGCAGTTTCTGATTCTTATTCTGTACTTATAGCTGTTTCATCTTGGTCTGCCATGGTTCCATCTCCCTGCTAATGAATACATGTGTTAACTTAGGCTGCCCACAAAGTTGCTTAAGGCTGACAAGAGACTTTTTCGGTGCTTGGTGTCTTTTAAAAATGTGTCTCCTCTGATACTTGTTTTATAACTGGACCTTCTGTTAAACTTCTTTCTCACTCTGACTTCTTTACCTAGCATGGTGTAAAAATAATAAAATGAAAAGAAAGAAAAATAGATATAGACATAGCCGGCCTTAGGCATAGGCCAACTAGGCATCCGCCTAGGGCGTCGCTCTAGCAGGGGCACTTTTTCAGTATTTATTTGGTGTAGGTAGACCAGGATGGGGGCACCAGGTGGTGTGAGAGGCGCTGTGGAGCCCTTTTGCCTAGGTCTCCAGTTGACCTAAGGCTGCTCCTGGATATAGAATTTGCAACAAGGGATGTCCCTTACCTGGTAAGTACAAAAGTACATTTCACTTTTCTAGTAAGTTTTGCTGTCATCATAGCTCTCAACCTCTTAGCACAAGCAATCTGGACAAAGCCAAAACTAATGGGGAGACAAGAGGCCCACAATCAGGAACAGATTTTAATTACTGCTCTTATCAATTTAGAAGATTGCCAGCTTAACAGGTTTTGCATTAGCATGCATATTCTTAAGGACAAAGTCTGAAATTTAAATGTCTGTCATTATTTAGTGATTTCAGTTCTCAATGATTTGCCAGAAAACCACAAATTCTATGGAGGACAGATCAAAAATACAGAACAAAAATGGACATTCTGCGAAAATCTGGATAGTTGAAATGTATGGTCCTTATGTATTGGATATGCTTGTAATATCAGCCCCAGATATTTGCAAAATTTTCCTGGTTAAGTGCCTCTGAAAAATAAAACTGCAGGATATAGTCCATCAGTTATTAGGCTGTCGAACTCATGCTCCAAATTACATACAAGAACATATACCTCAAACATCTGTCCTGCATCACTTTGTTACTGGTGACAACAATGCATATTCTTATCTGGTTTTCAGAACAGCCATTCCTTAGTGTTACTATTATAGCCTCAGGACTTTTTAAGGAGAACTCTTTGTCAGACAATAGAAAGGGAAAGCAATATGTTGGATTCTAATAACAATGTATTAACTCAGATGGACAGATGGTGTGAACATTAACCATTCCTTTATCAGAGAAATACATTTATATTTATTTGAGACATATAATAACTGCAAGACATACGGTTTTGTGTAAAGGAATATTTAGTACAAATCCATTTACAGATATCTGCATTTATTTTTTTATTTGGAATTGGTTTTCCAGAGTTGAGCACTGATTCCATTGGACAGATTTCAGTCTCAGACCAGGGAAAACACAATAGTTGCATGCCGTTATATACAGAGTGAGTGAAAAAAAATAATATATACAAGAATTTTATAGAGTGGAAATCAGAGTTGTCAAGCTGAAGGAATCAGAATTAGAATAGAGGCAGAACAAGGTGTGTAGATGAAAGAAGGGAATGAAGGGGTTAAGTTATATGACCACAGAAATAGCAGTTGCATTTTCCTGGAGTCTTGAAATGTGCATTAATTTGTGAATGGAAAATGTGGTAAGAGGGAGAGGGATTCCCACAGTTGACACCAAGGACTGAGAAAGCATGGAGTGCTTGCAGTGATGCCTAGATTCGGGGGGGGGGGGGCATGAGTGGTTAAGATGTCTATGGTTGTATGTTGGTGTTGAATAGTCTAGAGGCCAGTGGAGGGAATGTGTCATTCTTCACAAGTTTAAATAAGAGACAAGTAGAAAGTCAACACATTGATTCACGGGTAGCTTTTTCAATGGTTTTGCATTTCATGGGGAGCGAATGATGAATCGGCAAATGGCATTTGAAATGAAGAAATCTTCAAGAGTAAATGATTTTCAAGAGTAGCAGAGATAAATTAGTTTTACTCAAAGATGAAATTGCATAAGCCATTTTGCAGGTTACTTGTTGCTTAATATGCCGTTTCCGCAGCTAATGAGAATACTAACTCCTGCTTTGAAACTTCTTTTCCATTGCATGAGCTGGGAATTAAACAGATTTGATTTTCTATGCAGTGCAATATTTGTCCTCAATACCTAAAGCAATATAGAGCAGAAATATAACACAGAATGCACTTGCAGAAACTTCAGGAGTTTATGATGGTAGATATTTATTTACAAAACATGGTCAAGGTATAAAATTTCTGTTCCACCTGTCCAGATGTATTTTTGATGTTCATCACATTGATTACTACTGCAGTAGTCTTAGCTATATGGCATTATATACTGCATAAGATTAACAGCCAGTCAGCTTCTAAAGCTTCAGGGCACCTTCCACATGCCCAATATATCAGCTTGAGTCGAGATGACTAAAAAGCCAGGTTTGGGTGCCAAGACCTCCAGTGCTTTCCTGCCACCAAAAAGTAAGCTCCTCTGAGGATTCTGATGATTGATGGTCAGTTGTGCTGTTCATTTTCTGGGCAGATACGTCTCCTTTGGGGAAAAACCTTCAGTTTTTTTAAATGTTTGTTTATTAATGTTTTCCTGTTCAGAAGGTTATTTTAAAGCAAGGAACTTGTGTTTTAATGGATTATCACAACACTGTAATGCACTTTTAAATAGCATAGTTTTTTTTCTATCACTTTAAAGGTTATTTAAAAAGTAATTGAAAAACATTTTTTCTGTGGAGAAATTGGGTTTACTTTACTTTTGGGGCTGGCTAAGTGTTTTAAAGTGATTTTATTTTGTTTTTAAGTGACAAAAGTGACATTTAAAGACTTGTAAGTTTTACAAGATTTTGTTGCATGTTTTCCCAAGGAAAGATGTACCATTTTTGGCTTGACCATGGACAAACTGACAATCCCACAGTTGGTCCGTCTTCCAGTCACCAAAAGAAAAAGTTAAGCAAACAGCATTTGCCACCACAGCAGCTAACAATCTGCCTCAACCACAGGTGGTGACTCTGCTGTGGCCATTAGTTGTACCTCAGACCACTCATCTTTTACCCCAGATCCCTCTGGTGTAGCACATGCAACCACTACAGACCAGGGGTTAGCCACATCCTCTGTGACTGCTGGGGTACCCTCAATGCACAAGGAGGAGCCACTCTTGTCTATCTTGGCAGAGGGAACATTGAAGGCTACTCTGTTTTGTCAGAATGTTGTGTCCATCCCTGGGGAAGCTGCTACTGCCATTAATAACACTGTTGGCCCCATTTTTTCTGTCAGAATGAAACTGAGAATTAATCATGTATCTACTCCTCACAAACTTCCTTAGACAGGAACAGTTTACTGGGCCTGGTTCTGGGGCTAATTCAGGTTATTGATCCTTCTTATAAAGTAGTTTCTGGGAAAAGAAAGAGTGATACCACTTTTCCTGAAGATATTTGAGATTTGGAATCTGGGCAGGGAGATGAAGGGACAGATACATGGTTTTCTCCTCAGATTTCTGCTTCAGACTCGGAGGAGAACTCAGTTTCTGATTTGTCATGTGGGATTTCTCTTTCTCTGAGAATATTTCCAGAATTTGCCAATGTTTTTAGTGGGAGAACACTGAGGTTTTCATTCCCTCAGAAAATACTGTGAGCTGTTACAGAAGGAATTTCCATAACCTTTACCCATTCCTCCAGTTCTGTCAGCTTTGAAGGATGTGTGTTACTGCTTGCAGTTTTCCTGATAGTCAGCCAGCTGCCCCTAAAAAGGCAGATAGGATGTGTAAAGTTCCACAGTCTTTTAAGTTTTTAGATACTGTTCCTAAATCTAACCCAACAGCTAAAGCTGTAGTTAATCCCACTGCTGCTAAGCACTTAGTTAATTCCACTCCTACTCTTCCTAATAAGAATGGGAAAATTATTGACAGGTATAAGGGAAAAAGTGTATATTTCTGCAACTTTGTTTTTTCAGAATTTTGAATTGCCAGATTCATATATCAAATTTTGTTCTGACAAATTGCGATGTTATGATGAATGTTTTATGTGCAATTTCTTCCTGTGAGGAAAAATCTGCTTTAAATACCTTTTTTTTTCTATTGCAGAGGCTACTTCTCTGTTTGCAGTGTTTGTATGACTTTGTTAATACTTCTTCCAGGGATCATAGGATCATAAGAGGTTACTAGGCTATCGACCTGGAGGTCATTTCAAGTTTACCATATCATCCTAATCTAATATCATAGATACTATAATCAATACCCAGGATTGTATTTAGTAATGACTGCCAATGTCCAGGAGGGTTGTTTGCTCTATCCCTGGTATGAATTTATGGTGCCCCATCCACTCGTCCAGGTTCCTTTTGAACAGTGTCATAGAGGTGCTCTGCTTCACAAGAATTGGCAGCCTATTCCAAAGACGCTGCAGTCACTGGGAGGCAGATCTGTCCCTTCACCACGTCCTATTGAAGTCGCAGGCCATATTTAGGTCCATGAAAAGTGCAGCTCTAGGTACTGTTTTAAGGAGGTTTGCATGACTACATTCTCAAAAGCTTCTAGATGATTCATCATTGATAAGTATAAGAAAAACGTGTATACTTCTGTAACTATGATCTTCTTAATTTTGAATTGTCAGGTTCATATGTTAAAGTTTGTGCTTACTAATTGTGAAAATGTACTTTCTTCAGTTGTCACCACTCATTGATTGCAGTCTGTGTATGACTCAGCTGATACATTTTCAGGGCTATGGCCACTAGTATTGATTTGAGGAGGTTTGCCTGGTTGCATACTCAGAACATCCCAGGTGATGTTAAAAATGAGATTTTAAGTTCTCCTTTAGATAGATATTTCGTTTTTGGTCCCTCTGCTGCAGAAGTGATCAAAGTCTAATGAAAGGGATGATTTTATTCAGGGAATCTCCAAGATGAATCTCCAAAATTTTTTAGCCCTCTTTTTCCAAATTTTCAAAGGGATACTCTAACCCATCATCCAATTTTGGCAAAATACAAAAGTCTTAAAATATGCAAGAAATGGCAAGGGAGTTCCATTCCTCATGGACTCCCCCAAACCAAGGATAGTCCAACAAGAAAGTGACCTTGTCCTCCCTACCACCCTAGCAGCCCCATTTCCCTTCCAGAAAATATGAACCTCCATTTTTCTCTTTGGCAACAGATAGATTCAGACAAATAGGTTCTGAAGATCCTTCATCAAGGTTACAGATGGCAATGAGAGGATATTGCTCCTTTCCATGGGGTAATTCCTCATCCACCATACCAGATGTTTTTATTTCCACATGTCCTCCTCAGGGAGTGATAGAATCAGTTCCCCCTTCCCAGAGTAGGAAATTCAGGGATGTTTTTAGTGCCAAAGAAAGAAAATACTTGGAAACCAGTTCTGGACCTTTCTTTCTTAAACCTGTTTGTGATACAGCCCAAATTTCAAATTATGTCACTTTATGACCTATTACCTCTTCTTTCTCATTCAAATTTCTTGGTGACAGCAGATTTAAAATACACTAATCATGACATCCCTCTTCATCCAGACTTCAGGCATTTCTTAAGTTTTTTGTGGCTGGATCACATTATCAGTTCTCTGCCTAGCCCTATGGATGATCTGTTGCACCAAGAGTGTTCACAAAATGTCTAACTCTAGTTATAGCTCATCACAGGCTACAGGTTATCCACATTTTCCATATTTAGATGACTTGCTTATCTTTGCAGGGTCTTTATCAGTGCCAGGAATCTCTTATTTGGATGAGAGCTCTCTTACACAAGTTGGAATTCCAGGATAACATTCAAAAGTATTTTTGACTCCTTCACAAGGATTTTATTCCTGGGGTGTCAGCTAGATACCACAGTTCCAAACGCTTTCCTTCCACAAGCTAAAATAGATCTTTATCTAGAGCTGTTTCTAAGGTTTTCCACTCAAACTTCTGTCACTGTGAGGGAATACCTCAGAATTTTGGGTCTCATGGCATCTATGATTCTCATGATACCCCTAGCAAGACTCCACATGAGATAGATACAATGGTATCTGACGTCTCTTTGGCCCCAGCACCAATATCCTTTCTCTTTTCAATTTCCAATTCTGCAATTTGTCAGACAAGAAATCACTTGGTGGAGACACCAAATATCTGTAACTCTAGGCCTCCCCATCTCCCTCCCTGTTCCAAATTAGTCAGTCACTACAGTCACATTGGACTTTGCTAGGGGAGCAGTTTCAGGAGGGATGAAAGAGCAAGATGGTGGACACCATGGACAGATGCAAGTGTATGCATGTAAAAGAGATGCTTGCCCTGATCGAGGCTGTCAACTCTCTGAGTCACATTTGGTCCCCTGGGACCTCTTCAAGTTGTTGTAGACAATACCACAGTCATGTGGTACATCAACAAGTAAGGGGAAAGCAGGTTGTACCTCTTTGCATACTAGACATGTTAGCTTGGGATAATAGCTTCACAGCACAGTCTCACACTGCAGGCATCCTACTTTCCATTAGAGCAAAACTGTGGGACAGATAAGCTGATCACTACAAGGGCAGACCCTCACAAATATAAACTAGATCAGGGGGTCTCCCAAGATTTGATCCATCTGTAGAGAGTTCCTCAAGAAGACCTATTTGCCTCCTGTCTGAACAATTAGCCTGCAAGATTCTGGAGAGGAATGTTCTTGTATGTTTTTCCATCCTTTCCACGGATATTCAGGGCACTTCTGAAAATTCAGAAGGAATCCCCCAAGATCATTGTGGTGATTCCCTTCTGGCTCAGGCAACCATAGTTCGCCCTTCATTTGGAAATGACCAGAGGCAGTTATCACAAGCTTCCTCACAGACTGGATCTACTCACACAAGAACAGGGGTGTTTGACACACCCCAACCCTAATCAACTTCAATTGTCTGCCTAGATGATATGGTATTGAGTCCCTTTAGGCACCTGTTTACTGAGTATGTGCAGAAGATACTAATGGAGGCAAGAAATCCTGCCACTAGAAAATCATATATTAGCAAATGGAAAAGGTTTTCCAGTTGGTCCCAACAACATAACCAGCACCCATTCAGGACTAGTTAGTTGTTGCCTGGTTTTACAATATTTGTCCGCATTGCTCCTCCATCAAGGTTCATTTGTTGGCCATTTCAGCCTGTCTGCCCATGGATTCTCCTCTTTCAATGCAGTGTCATGTCAAAATGTTTTTGAAAGTGGTTTTGCATGAGAGGCCACCCAATAAAGTACTAGCCCCCCTTGGGATCTTAATTTTGTGTTAGAAAAGGTGACACTTGCTCCATTTGGTCTTATCTGGAAAATAGACATCAAGCAGTACTTTGGCATAACAATCTGTCTTCACTACTCCCAGTAAATATTGGAGTACCCCAAGGCTCTATCTTAGGTCCCCTACTCTTCTCCTTATTTATTAACAATCTACACATGAACATACCTCAAGCCACCTGCATTCAATATGCTGATGACTCCACCTTAATCTGTTCAGCCAAGAATATATCCTCTCTCCACTCTCTCACCCAAACTGTTTTTAATAATGTTGAAAACTGGTTTTTGCAACACTGCCTCCTCCTGAATCCCAAAAAAACAAAACTACTGCTTTTTACTCCAACCCATAAATCACCTATTCCATTCTTCTCTGTAACCTCTAACAATGGTACCAACATAACCCCAGACACTACAACCCACCTACTAGGTGTAACAATTGATAATCATCTCAGCTTTGATGACCACATCAACTGCTCCATAAAGTCTGTTAATAAAAAACTTGGTACCCTCTATAGAATTAAACCCTTCCTTACCCCTTCTGCAAGGAAAACTACTGCCCAGACCCACCTAATTTCTACCCTTTTCTATGCCTCTGTTATATATACTAACCTATCCAAAAACAACCTCTCTAAACTCTCCACCTGTTATAATAGCATAGCTAGATTCATTACATGCTCCCCCTTTAAAACTCACCACTGCCTCAACCTCAAACAACTTGAATGGATAGAATTGCAAAACCGCATACTCTGTCAACAACTACTTATTACTCAAAAGATCCTATACCAACCTAACAACACTCCTATCCTCACTAATCTAATTACACCATATAAAAATCTAGCTACACTACGCTCTGCTAATAAGCTTCTAGTTTCCTCAATTAAAGCTAACAACAAAGCCAGTGATTCACTTTTCTCAAACACTGCAGGTAAAAACTGGAATCTGCTTCCTTCTGAATTATCAATCCTTGCTTTGACTTCTCTATTTAAAAAACATCTTAAAGAACATCTCAAAACTCATTGGCTTTGTCCATTTGCTAACCCAGACTGATATCTTTTCCCCTTCCTTTTCTACTCCTCTAACCTATGCCTCCAGATCTATCTATTACCCTTTTCTTCATAATATCAGGATAAAATATAACTTCTTTTTCTTTTAACTGAATCTTGCTCATACCTTCTCGTGTGTGTAGTATATTGTTTAGTATAATTTCTTACTAAAGTTTTTATAGTTTATAATTTTTAAGTTTTCTTTGAAGAATGTTGCCTCTCTATTTGCTTTATCGTGTCTTTTTATATTGTTAACTTTGTCACTGTTCATGCTTAGTGATTTTCTCCCCGGGCCTCTACTGAAAATGGACATATATCCAGCTAGACTAGCCCAGTCAACAATTGTAAAATAAAATAAATAAAATTTGAATAAGCTAACCTGGCTGGCTTGAGGTTCTTAATATGGAAGACAGTTTTATTGATTGCTCTGACCTCTGTAAGAAGAGTATCTGAGATTCAAGTTCTTATGCTGTGTCAGCCCTACCTCATTTGCCACAGAGACACCATTTCTTTGAGAACTATTCCTTCTTTTTTGCCTAAAGTGGTATCTAAATTTATTTAAACCAAACTAACCATGTCCCCATTTTTTTCCTGAACCTAAAAATGAGGGAAAAAGGCTATTCCATACCTTGGATGTCCACAGACAACTCAAGAACTACCCTCACAGAACTAAATCTTTCAGATCTTCAGATCAATAGTTCATTTCTTGCGTAGGTAAGAAGAAGTGAAAACCTGTGTCAAAACGGACTATTTACATGTGGCCATCTAGCACTATTACTTATTGTTATATTCACAACAAAGAAAGTATTCCAGGCAGGGTCAATTCCCACTCTTCCAGGGTCTTGGTTTCATCTATGGCTTTTTGGAAAGGGTTATATATTCTAGAAGTATTCTAGAAGCTGCAGCTTGGTCCTTTATACATACTTTTACAAAACATATAAGTTTGATTCCTTCTTTAGGTCCAGGTCAGGTTTTGCTAGGACTATAATTCAGGGCCTATTGGATTCTTCACCTTCCACCTCCCAAATGTAGTAAGTTCAGGTAATCTATCCATATAACAAAGACAGCACTAATCAATATAATGAACATAGTACAGCTGTTAAAGTAAGCTTACCACATCAGTAGATATTTGTATGACCACTGCAGTAGTAGCCACTCCGTTCTTCCCTTCATCCACTTGTTTTTGTTGTATTGTTTATGCTGGGGTGTGGACATTCATTTTGTTGTTCCTTGCATTGTCCTGTCAGGGCTTGGGCTGTCTCGCTTTGTTGGCATGAAACTTCTCAAGGGCTTGGTACTCAAGCTTGTCTTTTTAGTCAGCTCAGCTTGAGCTGACTGATGATGTGGGCCCTGAAGCTTTGTAAGCTGGCTGGGTGTTATATCATATGCAGGATATAACCCCATATAGCTAAGGCTACTGCAGCAGTGATCATTTAACATCTACTGTTATGGTAACTTTACTTATACAACTGTACTTTCTTTCCTCACAGCTGAATGACCCCAGACTGATTTATTCTTTGTTTTCTGATTGTGGGATGCCACTAATTTTGAAAAGGAGGGCCACTCAAACAGATGGCTAAGTAGTTTAATAAAAACATTATACATCATGTAACTTAATAGCACACATTCAATGTTTCATTCATTTCCAGTGTAGTTCAGTTGCTATTCTGTCTTTTCCTACTGTATAGTACATTTTTGTTGAATGAACACTGTGTCAGATAGCCATTTTTGTCTCTTGCAAACTAGGGTAAACATGGATCATATAATCAGTTTCATTAAATGCCAGCAGTCTGGAGATCCCACGTTCATGCCTATGCACTTTACAGGTGAAACATTTGTGGTCTTAAAACATCAGATAACAATAAAATGTACACGCTGTGCATTTAGTAGTCATCTTTTATGCAAATAGCTTCAGACATTCACGAGTTTGAAAGGTAACTCCCCACTAGACTGTTGTTCATATTCATGGAAAGTTCTGTTTATTCAAAGAGAACCATTTTGTGTGTGTGTGTGTGTGTGTGTGTGTGTGTGTGTGTGTGTGTGTGTGTGTGTGTGTGTGTGTGTGTGTGTGTGTGTGTGTGTGTGTGCACATGCTTATGAAAGAACATGAACATGTGAGCATATGAATAAATGTTGTACTTGCAATGCATACTATGTCAGTTTTGCAAGAGAAACAAGTTGTCAGGAAGAGTATCGTTGACCTATAATCTATACGCAACTCAACAAAAAGATTGTACTTAAATATAAATACATTTTCATTTGCAGACTACAAGGAATCTACACTTTGCTGCTAACATTACACAAGCACGTATGACTACTGTAACTTATTCAGAATCAAGCCAGATTATAGAAAGACAGACTTTTTTTTACCAGTAAATGCCTGATCAGATCAGCAAGTCAAGAAAATGCCTGCTACTGTAGAAGTCAGTGGTTTATAACAAACATAGGGAAAGAGATTCTCTAAAAATATGTATATATTTTGACTAATACTTTTCCATTTCAAAGTCTGAGAAAATGGTAGAAACAGAAAGGAGAATACACAGTCCCACATCAAAGTGTAGCCACACTGATCTGTGTCTATAAAAAGCTTCCCATTTGCATATAGACAGCATAAAGTTTGCTGCATTATTTTTTACTTCATTTCTGCTGGGACAAGGGCAGTACCATGGGGACAGATCCAAAAGGGAAACAGTTTCCCATGTGCTTTTCTTATTTAAGGAAAGAATACACTGAGGACAAAATGAAGATGTTTGCAACTGCAACAAAGCTGCTGAATAGGCTTTTTAAAGTGAATGGCAGTTCTAGGACTAAATGGCAGTTCTGGCTTAAAGAATGCTCAACAACATTTTTAAATATAATATAAGATAATATTTTCACCATGAATTTGTAAGGCAGAAGAGAGGAGTTTGTTTTTGCAGACAGCAAGATTATGCCTTCATGTTTCTAAAATAGAGCTTGCTGCTAAAGGCATGACTTCAGCTAAAATAGAGAAAAGTGAAATTATTCAACTTAAAAAAAAAACAGTAACATTTCACCGTACAAACCAACGTCATTTTTATTGTATTTTATAGCTCAGTTAGCTAGATGTACAATACTGTCCTAATTACAAAAAAGTTGTTTAAAGTACAGAAATGCAGTCAGATAATGGCTTCCCCTATAATCCCTGAGGCACATTTTGCCGGGGAGGCAGAGCCCGAGCAGTTATCCTTGAAGTAAGCATATACCATAAGTCATATTCCCAGGTAAACAGTTTCCTGACATGGGGTGTAATGTGGCAGGTAGTGCCTAGCTCAGTTGGGGCACACCCCTTTCCTCCCCTCCTACACCACCACAGGCAGGAGGTGGTACATGAAACTGGGTCATCAGCTCTACAGGTGGCAAAGAATCTTCTATTAGGTGTAAGATGGCAGCACAAGCACTCGTTACCACCACAGTATATAGTGTTAACAATACATAAGGAAGGTACAGAGCATTCACTACATAACAACGAATACATGTTGTACATCTCCATATTATACGCTCACTCTTCTCCTTTTTGGACATTCTGGGCAGCACTGACACAATGTTTTGGTGGATGGACTGGACTCTGCTGGCATACTAAGGGAGGAGTAATACCAACTCTTCTTCCTGCAGAGGTACTCATATTCCTTCAGGGTACAGGTAATTGGCAGTACTGATGTGTGTGGAAACACTTGCTTCACCATGATGTTTTGCTAGTGTGTTGTTGTTGAGGTGCCCTCCCGATGCAAAATGCTCCAAAACAGTATCACCTTAATGGGGATCTTACGGAACTTGCAGTGGGGCATCTGCAACACTCCACCAGAGTGATGCAGTCTCCATGTATTTCTTATGCTCAGAGACTCATAGAAAGAACATTGTTTATTATTTATTTTTTCTGCACCTCAGCTTAGAGTTCAGGTGTCTCAAATTGGGAATTATCACTTTGTAATGTTAATTGCACATGCTATGGCTCCACTGTCTGGTAGTGTAGTTAGGGCAGGGAGAAGGGGGAACTGGCCTGGAACAAAGTGTTGGGGGATGGGATCAGCTGATCCCGATTGCTCTTTTTGCGATCAAACCTGCATGCTACAGTGCTCCGTGTATGGTCTAAATTGTAGCAACTGCTTGTTAGAGTATAGCAAGCAGTCTGCTAGAGTTTAAAAGTAAAAAAAAAAAAAAAAAAAAATTTAACTAAAAACCGAGTACGTTAGCACTTTGTGTGGGGTATAAACAGTCGCAAATGTTTGTTACTTTTGTAGCAAGCAGCTCGCTACAGTTTAAAAGAAAAAAAAAACATTTTCCTAAAAATGACAGGAAGGAGGATAGGGAACAGGGTTCAAAAATGGCACCTGATTGGCTGGAATAGGAGGTAGGGGATATGTTGTGTAGGGGCAAAAGTTCTTTTTTCTCTTCACTTGAACTGCTGGAGGGGAAATTGGGTACTGTCACTGGCATCCTGTAGCAGAGGTGAGAGAGTGGGTGCTACTTTGTTGTACTAGCACTGGGCTCTAGCTCAGCCTGCTACATTTCTGCCATTGTCCACCATTTCACAGAATCTGCCTCATAACGTATGTTGTTGTCTAGCAAACCTTTGAGAACTGAACCACAAAAATGACATATGTTCAAGTTTCAGATGTCATATTCTTTGGGGAATGCTTGCAATTGCAAACTTGTTCTTTTACCATCATTTTATGCTTAAAGGAGCACTATTTGCAAACTATTCTTGCTTGTCGGTCTTTGCCCCTTCAATCATTTCTGGCAATCTCCACAAATATTGTGCTCATAGGTATGCAGGAGGAAAACTTGGGGTGCGGTAACCAAACCACACACCATGGGACATGAAACAATAAGTCTGACTTTAGTCCTGTATGCTAACAGACTAATATAAAATGTCACTATTAATGAAGCAATGCAGTTTCATGGGGTCAGGATAGAAACAGCAGGCAACACTCGTACTACATGTATGTATGGTGAGCATTGAACTACCACACAAACTGGGGAGTCCATATCTACTAGGGCTCACATGCATCTTTTGTGTGTGTGTTACTCCCTGAATTTCTGAAGTAGCTAAGAACCATATAATACATTTTTTTTCTTAATGTTTTTGCCTTTGCAAGTGAATTTCATGCTGTTGCTTTGCATTCTCTTCCCTTGTGACTCCCCCTCATTTAGAGTGGTAAACCCTCCTCCTCATACCTGTCAATGTTTTAGCTCAAGAAATCTGGACAAAGCCAAAAATAATGGGAGACAAAGGCCCAAAAGTAAGGACAGAATTTAATGGAAATTTGATAGAATAAAAGGTTTGCATTAGCATGAATTTTCTGAAAGATATGAAATCTGAAACTCAAATGTCTGTTATTATTTACTGACTTCCACCCTCAATGGTTTGGCAGAAATCCACAAATTTTATGAAGAACAGAGCAAAAATATTATGCAAAAGTCAGGGCATTCTGCAAAAATTTGGACAGCTGAGAAGTATGTTCCTCCCAGTCATCTTATTCGGTTTGGCTATTTGTAATTTACTGATACACGTAAGCCAAAAACTTTTGGCCATTCAGTGAATGGCAGCTTGTCTTTTGCCAACTAGTAGGACACCTCAGATAATGTCACTGGGTCTCTTTAAATGTACTGAACATTGTTTTATACACTTCCATTTTAAGTGCCCACAACTTTATTTCTCCTTAGAACTGTCTTACTTCTCTCCAAGCACCTGTAAATTTCTATATTATTTTTGAAATTGTGAGGTCTTTAGGAAGGCTTTCCATATTTCCTGCTATAACACCTACTGAAAAACTGAACAACTTTTAAATTATACCTTTAGATTGTACCTTTCTTGTGTTCCTGCAGATAGCTATTCCTACATATCTTAGGCTATTTTATTTAGTTGCCTTTGAACTGCCTATATGATATCAGTATTGATTACAAAGGGATTTCTCTGTACTATGTGCTACTTTTCAAAATGAGAACCACCAACTCAAGTTCTACTTCCTGCTGAAATCCTTTGCTTCTGTCTGTCTCTCACTCTCTCACTTAATTCCAGACCTCCTTTTTACCTTGTCCTAATGTTTGTGTATATAGTTCATTTCAGAAAGCTTCTCCTTCTTACTTTGCGCTTCTTGACTTGGAATCTAAGCTTTTATGTTTTGACTATTGATTTAAAATTATCCTTGTGATTTCTCATCTTTTTCTACTACTCTGGATATCAGTTTTCTTCCAGATATTGTGTCATTATCAGAGAGGCAAACCATTGCTTTCTGCCCATTATGAACATTAGTTATGAAAAATGAATAGGACTCTGGATTAACTGAGTCCTTTGCAGCATTTCACTGATTTAACCTTAAGGCAACTTTACCTTTTCTTAGATTTGGCCCTTAGGTGAATGGATGTCTAAGTTGCTGAAAGTATGGTAGAGACAGAGATCCATTTGTCCATTCACAACCCTTTTTCCCATTTTTGCACATGGAGTGAGGGTCTCACTTCAGTAGTGACAATCATCTCAAGCCAGGGGTCACACCATTGTGTGGTTACCCCTGCCATGGCTGTTCTTCCATGCTACACACTGACAGCTATTGCCATTTTAGAGGGTCCAGTCTACCTACTGCATGTCTTTGGAATGTTGGAGCAAACTGGAGCACATAGAGGAAACCCATGCAAATACATGGATCACATGCAGACTCTGCACAGGAGGCACCTCAGACAAGAATCGAACCTCAGGATCCTCTTGCTGTGAGGTGACAATGCTATCTACTGCACCACTATGTCTGCTGGGTGTGGATCATTAATAATGTATTACCTTAGCTAGAGCACTATGCTGCCATCAGCATACTAATACCTTTACAAGTCACCAAATTGGGATCCATTGTTTATTTATTTATTTAGTTTATTTGCACTTTTGTAGACGACATTGTTAGAGTGTATTTAACAGTGACTAAAGGTTGAAAGTAATTCTGTTACAAATATGCAACACAAATAAGGTATAAAATAAAGGTTGCTTAAATGTATAAATACAGTTTAGCAATATGTGATTAGCATTTATACTAAAATGACTGTGGCTTGAAAAATAAGGAGTCTGCTTAACGGACATGTTTTTTTTACAGAATTAGTATGTATTTTACACTGTCAGGAAGAAATTAGACCTCTTACAGACTTGGCAAGAATGTAAAAAAAAACAGGATGTATGCATTTTACATTGTCAGTAAGAAAGTTAACATGCTTTTTTAAAGACTGGACAACAGGACATGTTTTTAGCATATGACACTGTTAACCAAGGAAGTTTGAATAATTAAGTCAGCATTTGTATGTGTTTTTTCACAAGGTATTTCCTTAAAAAACAATATTAGCATTACAGTATGAAAGCATGTTGTTCTGCAAACAGCAGCAAACAGATGTTCTCATACAAAGTCCAAAATAGAATACCAAGAGAAAAACAGGATTTGAACTGAGTGACTAAAACTGTATATCTTCTTCTTCTTCTTCTTCTTCTTCTTTTGGCTGCTCCCATTAAGGGTCGCCACAGCAGATCAACTGTCTCCATTTCTTCCTGTCCTCTGCATCTTGCTCTGTCGCACCAACCACCTGCATGTCCTCTCTCACCACATCCATAAACCTTATCTTAGGCCTTCCTCTTTTCCTGTTACCTGGCAGCTTCATCCTTAGCATCTTTTTCCCAATATACACTGCATCCCTTCTCAGCACATGTCCAAACCAATGTAATCTTGTCTCTCTGGCTTTGTCTCCAAACCTTCCAACCTGGGCTGACCCTCTAATGTACTTATTCCTAATCATGTCTATCCTCGTTACACCCAGTGCAAATCTTAACATCTTCAACTCTGCCACATCAAGCTCTGACTCCTGCCTTTTTGTCAGTGCCACTGTCTCCAACCCATATAACATAGCTGGTATCACTACCCTCTTGTAGACCTTCCCTTTCACTCTTACTGGTACTCGTCTGTCACAAATAACTCCTGACACTATTCTCCACCCACTCCATCCTGCCTGTACTCTCTTCTTCACCTCTCTTCCACACTCACCATTACTCTGAACTGTTGATCCCAAGTACTTAAACTCATCCACCTTCGCCACCTCTACTCCCTGCATCCTCACCATTCCTCTATCCTCCCTCTCATTCACACACATATATTCTCTCTTAGTCCTGCTGACCTTCATTCCTCTTCTCTCTAGAGCATATCTCCACCTCTCCAGGGTCTCCTCCACCTGTTCCCTACTCTCACTACAGATCACAATGTCATCTGCAAACATCATAGTCCACGGGGACTCCTGTCTGATCTCGTCTGTCAAACTGTCCATCACCATTGCAAATAAGAAGAGGCTCAGAGCTGATCCTTGATGTAATCCCATCTCTACCTTAAATGCATCCGTCACTCCAACCGCAGACCTCACCGCTGTCACACTACCCTCATGCATATCCTGTACCACTCTTACATACTTCTCTGACACTCCCGACTTCCTCATACAATACCACAACTCCTCTCTAGGCACCCTGTCATATGCTTTCTCTAAATCCACAAAGACACAATGCAACTCCTTCTGACCTTCTCTGTACTTCTCCATCAACAATCTCAGAGCAAACATTGCATCTGTAGTGCTCTTTCTTGGCATGAAACCATACTGCTGATCACTAATCATCACCTCCCTTCTCAACCTAGCTTCCACTACTCTTTCCCATAACTTCATGCTGTGACTGATCAGTTTAATCTGTCTGTAGTTACTACAGCTGTGCACATCACCCTTATCACTAAAAATCGGTAACAAAACACTTTTTCTCCATTCCTCAGGCACCCTCTTACTTTCCAAGATTTCATTAAGCAATCTAGTTAATAACTCCACTGCCATTTCACCTAAACACCTCCATGCTTCCACAGGTATGTCATCTGTTCTTCATCCTATTCATAGCTATCCTTACTTCCTTCTTGCTAATCCACTGCACTTCATGATTCCCTATCCCCACATCATCCAACCTTCTCTCCCTCTCATTCTCTTCATTCATCAACCGCTCAAAGTACTCTTTCCATCTGCTCAACACACTCTCCTCGCTTGTGAGTATGTTTCCCTCATTATCCATTATCACCCTTATCTGCTGCACATCTTTACTAGCTCGGTCCCTCTGTCTAGCCAATCAGTACAAGTCCTTTTCTCCCTCCTTAGTGTCCAACCTTTTATACAACTCTTCATACGCCTTATCCTTAGCCTTTGCCACCTCTCTCTTTGCCATGCACTTCATCTCCTTATACTAATCTCTACTTTTTTTCATCTCTTTGACAATCCCACTTCTTCTTCACTTCTTCTTCACCAACCTCTTTCTCTGTATACTCTCCTGTACTTCTTCATTCCACCACCAGGTCTCCTTGTCCTCCTTCCTCTTTCCAGATGTCACACCAAGCACCTTTCTAGACATCTCTCTTACTAGCTCTGCTGTAGTTACCCAGCTATTCGGTAACTCTTCACTGCCACCAAGTGCCTGTCTTAACTCTTCCCTGAACATCACCTCACAATTACCTTTTTTCAATTTCCAACATTTGATCCTTGGTGCTGCCCTCACACTCCTCCTCCTCTTCTTGATCACCAATGTCATCCTACAAACCACCATCCTATGCTGCCTAACTACACTTTCCCCTGCCACCACTTTACAGTCTCCAATCTCCTTCAGACTAGCCCTTCTACATAAGATATAATTCACCTGTGTGCATCTTCCTCCACTCTTGTATGTCACCCTATGCTCTTCCCTCTTGTTAAAATACGTATTCATTACAGCCATGTCCATCCTTTTCACAAAATCCACTACCATCTGACCTTCTGCATTCCTTTGTTTAACACCATACCTACCCATCACTTCCTTATCCCCTCTGTTCCCTTCAAAAACATGCCCATTGAAATCTGATCCAATCACCAGTTTCTCATCCTTGGGTACAGTCATCACCACTTCATCCAACTCACTCCAAAATTTTTCTTTCTCATCCATCTTACACCCAACTTGTGGAGCATATGCACTAACAACATTCATCATTACACCATCAATTTCCAGCTTCATAAACATCACTCTATCCAACACTTTTTTCACCTCCAAAGCACTCTTAGCCTATTGTTCCTTCAGGATAATGCCTACGCCATTTCTCCTCCCATCCACACCATGATAAACTGATTTAAACCCGCCTCCGATACACCTAGCCTTGCTCCCTTTCCATCTGGTCTCTTGCATACACAATATACCAACCTTCCTTCGGGCCATCATATCAGCTAACTCTCTCCCTATACCAGTCATACTGTCAACATTCAAAGTTCCGACCCTTACTATCACAGTCCTAGCCTTTACCTGCTTTTGGGCATGCCATCACCCTCTTCTCGTCCTTCGGCCAACACCAAGAGAAAAACAAGATTTGAACTGCATGACTAAAACTGTATATAAAAACTGTAAATCAAATTATGTTAGAAATATTTTTTGTACTGTATCACTCATATCACCTATGCTGTTTGAAAAGTAAAGTAAAACAGTAACTAAAGCTGCAACAGTAGTTCGTGTGATTTGTTATAAAAAGTTATTTATTGGTTACTGCTTAGAGTTTGGTGCTGTATCAGTGTACACTCTGCAAGTTTCTGTGGGCAACAGACTGTAATAACTAGACTTTGATTTCAGCAGAATACAGCCAGCAAGACCTAGTAGCTTAAGAAGACTTTGGATCCATCACAGTAAGCATCACAGTAACAGCACCCTGATTAGCACCTTGAAAATTAATTTTTCAGCATTAGTCGCATTATGCCACCTGAGGTAGTCTTCATTTGACTGGAAAAAAATTGTCCTGGGCACTGGGGCACTTCCCCTAGTCCTTTAACTTTTTGCTTTGCATCACAACCACTAAGTAGGGATGGGGAGCTGCTGCTGATCTGATTATGAGAAATCCAAGATGGTGGATGCCATGAG
This sequence comes from Protopterus annectens, assembly GCF_019279795.1. Lineage (NCBI taxonomy): Eukaryota > Metazoa > Chordata > Ceratodontiformes > Protopteridae > Protopterus > Protopterus annectens. Next base: position 617,676,631 of record NC_056728.1, on the reverse strand, counting down.
AGGTAGAGCAGTGTGTGTTTTAGAAGAAGCAGATGGAGAGGTAACTGAAACCATTGGAAATGAGGAAATTATTGTAAAAGAGTTAGAAGGATATAGATAACCAACACAGGAATTTCTGACTTTGATGGAGCAAAGTGAACAGAAAATAGAACAGGAACAAACTAGAGTGAAGTAATAGAAGATGCTATGGATTTGGAAGTGGAAGAGATGACATTTTCAAAGGAGAAAGCGGCGACTTTTGATGATAAAGGAACAGAAAACACTGGTGTGTATTCTGATGGTGAAGTAACTAGTTTTGAGTACACACCGGCATTAGGGTATACAAAAATGTTATGTTCATACTGTAAAAATGGGAAAACAAACATATTTGGCAATAGAAGAAAGAATACAAGAACAGACTGTAAGTGAGAAACTCAGAATTGAGAAGCCTGTGGTAAGAATTAAAACACACAATTTAAATAGATGTGATGTTTTGGACAATATAAGCTTGTCTTTAAGCATTTTTGTATGAAAGACATACGAACATTAATGTATTTGGGGACCGAGGACTTTTATGAAGTACCTTTTGAAACTTTTGGTTTATTAGAAAAACTCTTGTCTGCATTATGGAAGGACTATAGGCCAGATTCATGAATGCCTACATTAAGTGTACACTGTTTTGTATGAGTAGACAACATGAGCTTAACTCCCAACTTCTTTCCCCTAATTTTAGTTTTCCTATTGATTTTCTCGTAGCCTTTACTATCAAGGGAGATTCATAATGGTTACAAAAAAGTGTAGACTATGTGTACACTTACTGTAATTTTTCTAAGTGAATAGCGCAGAAATGTAGTAGGGATGTTTTTGAATACAGAATGTTTATACTTAGTGTACATGTTCATGAATCTGGCTATTAATTTTGAACTGCAACTTAAGAAAAATGCAAGTATAATTCTGAGCTGCTTATAGTGAAACTGTTGCGAATAAATCTTTTTAAACTGTTTGTAAAGATATGCATAATATAAAAATTTATGTAATGAATGAAATGTGTTGACTTTGGGAAGGGAAGTTATAGTAGCATTAAATATACCAGAATAAAGGGTGCAGCATGTTCAAAACATAATAAATGTTAATGGAAAACAGGGGCCTATGAGATACTGAGGCCAACCAAAGGCTATTTTTGTTTTCTGGAGATGAATAGCATTTAGTAAATTTAGTGAAAAAAAATGCAGTCAATGTGAAGAAAAGAGACATACGGCCAAACTATAGTAAATACAATACCCAGGCATCTTTTGTTTTCAACTGTCCTAGTTTACAGGATAAATGAATAATTATGAATAATTAAAGAAAACACTGAAAATAATAGCCAAGAAGATGACACAGAACATGCTATGAAAGAAATATAGAAGACTGTATAATACATTCAATACAAATGGAGTTGAATTTTGAGAAAAATATGTGATTTAGGAAGAGAATATCCATGAACTATTGTGAAGTGATAAAGGAGAGGAGGGGAGTCCGATACAGCAGAAGAGTAAAAGCAAAATATAATGGAAGGCCAATAAGAGCAAGAGCAAGAAGAAGAGAAAGAAAAATAAAAGCTGGAAAAAAGACACAAAAAAAAAAAGAAAGAAAAAAAAAGAGGAATGGGATGATGCAGCCATACTGAGTGTTAATGTGAACAGTAGTGTAAACAATATCAGGAGGCTAACTGTAATAGAATAAGAAGGTGAAAGCAGAAATTATATGTTTATTAGACACATAATGTGCTGAAAAAAAGAAAAGGATTACACCTGAGGCATTGTGGGAAAACAAGATTATATGGTCTGTAGCAAATGAGAAATGTTCCAGCATACGGGTTTTGATAAGTAAAACTGAAATAAAAATATTATGTGTTGCAATGCCAATATTAGGTAGGATGTTATGTGTGATATAAGAAAAGGAGAAAAATATGTAAATTAATTGTAATTTATGTATATACAAATTTGACAGTCACAAAAATATGTTTCGGGTCTTAGAAATATGCTTTGGTTAATATGTGTATTATATGATAGGAGCATTTATCTGCAATTTAAGGAAGGAGACAGAGAACGTAAATCAGATGTGAAAGTACTGAAGGAAGTTATAAAATGTGGTGGACTACACATAGGAAAAAACAGAATGGACTTATCAGAGGTGCATTTTTAAAACAGAGAGAGGTTGTGTAATAGGATCTAATGGAATGGAGGAAATAGAAGGAGGTGTGGAAATTGCTGAGTTTTCTGATCACTTAGCTTTGTGGGTAAGAATAAACAAGAATAAAGAGATAATAACAATTAAAATGAATGAAAGGTTAATTGAAGTTAGTAAGATAGAAAAAATGAAGCTGGAGTTTAAGAACTTATAGGAAGAACATAAGACAATAAGGGAATTTTATGAAACTTGGTCTGTATGGTGGATAGTGTTTAAAAAAAGTATTAGAAAGCATTTTAATTGTAGAAAACAGAATAAAAAGACAAATAAAAAGGCAAGTAATGAAATAATGGAATAGTTTCAAGAAAAAATTGAGAAAACAGGAAACAGCATAAAAGTATTAGGAAGAAAGTTGTATGACAAAAACAGACAGAAAGTTAAAACTATATTATCTAGGCAAATGTTTTTCTTAAAATGTAAGAAAGAGGTGGTATCACCTTATTTAGGAATCCAATGTAGAATAAAAGAAGGAAGAATGGATGTACTATACAATGAAGCTGGCATTGAATGATATAAACAGAAAGGATAAATGGAAGTAATGTCAAGATTTGTAGATAAAATATATGAAAAGGAAGACTTTGAAAAGCAGGAATGGTATGTCAAAGTATATAAAATTTATTAAGGAAGAACTGGAAAAGGAGATTACATTGGAAGAAATGCAGGAAGCAATAAAAGAAGCGAGAAAAGAGTCAGCACTATGATTAGATAAACTGAGTTATTGGTTTTACATTTGAATGGAGATGGAAGAAAAAGTGGTTTTCATAAAGTATTAAACGATTAGTTAATTGAATGGGTACTGCAGGAGGAAGTATGCAGGAGGGTGATACAATTTATATGAAAAAAGATAAAAGGAAAGACATAAGAAATTGAAGACCTATAACTTTAGGGAATATTAATTATAAAATATTTATAAGAATAATACAAATAATAGAAAACATGTTGAATGAAGTAATAGGAAATGGTGTGTTTGGAATAAAAGGAGAAAAAGTAAAGGAAATGTTAATAATAGTAAAGTAACTAATAGGTATGGTTTTGTTAGAAAAGAATGAGGTAAGATTGGTTACTTGTGAAGAAGAGAAGGCATTTGATAAAATAAATCACAAGGTGATGCAAGGCATTATAGAAGCATATGGAATAAGTAGAAAAATGCAAGAAACTATATATTTTTTATGAACATACAACGGTGAAAGTAATCATAAATAGATGGACTGGAAAGAGATCAGTGTCGGAAGCTGGGGGGTCCCTTAAATATGGATTTTTTATTCTAGTAATGAATGCAGTTATTCAAACATGTATGTCAGAAATGGATGAAGAATGCTGGAAGATGGGGAAAGAAAACAAGCTACCAGTATGTATTTTGTTATTATAGAAAACAATACAAGATGGAGGAAGTTATTAAGCATGTGTGTTTAAGATTGAATTAAGGAAAAGTAAGGAGGTTGGTGAAATAAAGAAGATGAATGGAATTTGTTATGCTAGGAAGGAAATTAGTACAGTAGGGGTTAAGTTTCTGAAATATGAAAACATGCAGAATCAGTGTAAAGTAAAACTGGAAGAAGTACAAAAAATACCGGCATGGTGGAAAAATTTTAATTTATAATATAATAAAAAAGTGTATATGTTAAGTACATACATTTTGAGTAAAGCTATTTATCTTGTGGGAGGTTATATATTTCCAGGAAAAATGGGCAAGGAATTGCTATAATTTTTTTATATGGAGTTCAAGCCTGCATCCTATTTAAAGAACAATAATACACAATAAAAGAGAAGAAGGGAGATCGGTCTAGAACATCATGTTTTTCTTTTTAATATCAATGCACTTATTTAGAGTTATTAACTAAAAAGAACAGAAGGGATGAAAAAGAGGTTATGGAAAGAAAGTAATATGTAATTAAGGTAAATTTATGGAAATCTTGAAAAATGAATGTAGTAAGAAAAAGAATGAGTGGTATGAAAGTATTATGCAAGAATTTTTTTGTACAGCCGTGGAGTAATTTATCAGATGATGATAGAAATGTGATTAAGCAGAGAAGGAAAAGGTTATAGATTATCATGAAGTTGGAGATTTTTTGTGAAGAATTTTGTTAAACAAGTTATCTCTTAAGAGGAAACATGAAATATATAGTAATAGAAAAAGAATAATATGTTATAATTGGAAAGTAAAGAAAACTGCAAAACATTGTTTTTAGAATATAAAATGAATAGGCCATTTTGGGAAAAGTTTAAAAGTGTATATGTTTGGAAAGGTTTCAAGGAAATTAATATAGAAATGATATTGTATGTAAATATGAAAAAGGAATGAAGAAATTGAAAAATGGAATAAAGGCTATTTGTTGCAATATGGGTACTGTAGAAAAAGAAGGTGTGAAGGACTATAATATAACAAAAATAGAAGAGATTAAGATGAATTAGTAGAGATAAGAAAATGGTTATGAAAAACATTGGGGAAGATAGATGGAAATTAAGGAAACTGGAATGAAAAAGCATGTACTAAAATTGTGTTGCATTACTGATAAAGAAATTGCAATAATTATGTAAATTAATGATGTAAATAGTATGGATGTAGGGTTGCAGAAGTGTAAACAATGTGTAAAGAGTGTGTGCACATATATATATATATATATATATATATATATATATATATATATATATATATATATATATATATATATATATATATATATGAATAAAGCAGCCTCCACTATTTTTGATAAATGCCATGATATCTTTTACATCCTCCTGAGTTGCCACCAGCTTAGGCAGATGAGGTCTCACTTTGATGTCACATTTGAAGGAAGGCAAACTAACTAGTGTGGTACCCCTTTTAAGAAGTGCTACAGTGTCAGTTTTTGAAAATGAATCCAGCTTCCTGGGATGAGAATAGAATCCACAGCCTTCTGTTTTTCCAGCACCAAAGGTGAGTGAACTATCTGTTGAGGTATTGAAACTGCATTGTAGACTGGATCATAAGTCATATGTGAGGTCATCTGCTTTGGTCCTTGATTACTTACTGAGGGAAATCAGTCACTGGGTGGAACACCCTACTTTATGACTAAAAGCTGGAGTCCTTCTGACCTACAATTATTTAATGTGAGTTCCCTTTAAAATTAGTTCTACAACATCTCTTTCACTATAATCAAAGTACTCTGCAACTTTTTATGTTTTCTTAGGCCCAGTTTTCATAGATGAATTTACATTTAGAAAAATGTGTTAGATGATAAATTAAGTTTAACTTTTCCAGTTCTTCTGCCTCATATGATTTGTTAACATTTAGAATCCTTAGGTTACCTCTTGCTGCATCTAAGTGAATTCTGTTAGACACCACTATTTTGTACAAGTTGAAATTTAAAACTTATTTTAAGACTCATTCTACTGTACTGCAGCACAGTCTAGATTCAACATCACTCAGAGCTCTTCAAGGCAGGGATTTGCAGAAAACATCCATATGTCATGAAACATCATCAGCAACTTGTTATGGCTGGCCTCAAGTGATCCATGTGACTATTATTTGTTGGTCTACATGCATTTGTGTAGGATGCAGACATTCAGTGTTGTTGTATGGGTCTCTCTGTCCCTAGGTACATGATAACAGTACAGTCACACTGCATAAATAATGATATCAGGAAGAAGCAAGGAGAAAGGTAGCAGCAGACAGAAGATATAGACCCAACATCTGATAAAAATGTTGAGCAGTGGAAAAGTTTGTTATACTCATTGACATTGACAATTGATATGTCATTCACAGGGAAGTATCAACCTGCCATGACATTAGGAAATGGAACTATGGTAACTAATCTTGTTTAAATCCAACCTAACACAAACATACCTCACTAACCCTATAATTACATCAACAACAAACTCTACAATAAAATAATTTTCCCATTCAAAACAATAGGCCTCATCACAGACCAACGACTAAAGTTTGATCAACATGGTAACTATGCAATATTAAAGCCAAAACAAGAAGGAGCAAAACTTTACCTAACAGTATGGACATGTGGCACAGCAGTTTACCTCGCAACCTCCAAGCATAAAAAAATCATAGCTCAGGGTCAGAAAGAAGAGCAGTTTCTTATTTTTTTGCAAATACATGGTCTTTATATATTTGATGCTATATAGATAGTAATAGAAAATCTTTGTATAGACCTAGTTTAGTTATTTAATCAGGTATGCTTCCACAAACAGATCTGACTTTATGAGGAACTTCAGTAAATCTAGGAGGAGCAAGGGAACTCTGAGGTCCAAAATCATAGGGTTATACCTGAATCATAACAGCAGAGAGGTATGCACAATAGCTACCACTTCTATTTCCTAGTGTCATCTATGCTTCAGGACTCCTAATTAACATCTTTAAAACCTATATCTATAAATTGTAACAAACTTGTAACAAATCTGAAACATTTTCAGATAACCTCCCTAATAGAACACATCACTGTTAAGGCTTTAGAAATGATTCACTGGCTAGATCTTAAAAACAACATCACCCTTTACACAGCTCAGGATTATTCACAGCATCATTCATGCACCAGTGCATACCTTTCCCTACATGGTGTGATTCAAGCCTACAACCCTGGCAAAGCTTTAAATATCTACTAGCCACTGATAAATCATCGTTACTCTTGTGATTCTAGGCACTCTGTTTACATGACTACACTATAGAACTTAATAACTATAGTTCTTAGAACAGAAGCCAACAAAACATCAGATTTAGAACAACTTAAAGCTACCTAAAAGTAACAAAAAAATGAACCTATCAATATTAGAAACTAGGGTAAAACTAAACAGAATTGGAATGACTTTATATACTAACCAACCTTTCCCACTACTTTCACCTCACACCGACTCCTATCATAACAATATCAATATATCTTTTTCTAGTTCCTTACATCTCCTGACTCCTTTCACTAACACCTTCTACAACGTTCCCACTTTCTTTCCTTCCTGCTTAAAACTTTCTCTCAAACCAGTGCTACCTATATATCTGACTCTATATGCTTTATTGCTCTCTAGTACCGCCATAAGAAAATATTTAACCAATACTACTATATTTCATACTTTGTTATAACTAGAGATTTTTTTCTCAAGCTGCCACTGAAAAGTGGCCTTTGAGTAAGATCAGTCAACCTTTCATGGTAGACAGAGAAATAAATACTTAAGTGATAGGGCTATTTCAGCTGACATGAGCATTAATAAGGCAACTGGCATACTATACACTGGAATGTTCTAACAGCATACTATACACTGGAATGTTCTAACAATGTTCACTGCAAGAGGGAACGTAAGACTCATATCTGTATATCTTACACTCAGCTAAAACTTTAATGAAGTTGAGGTGCTGAAGATCATACTAAGCATAGCCTTAATCAATTTAGTCCTCAGACTGCTGTTTTCATTGACAGTCACATACAGGATTATGATTGGCTTGCTGATCATAACTCGCTTATTATACGTTCAAGACATGGATGTCAAGAAATTCACCTCGAGAACAAAGCTTCCATGGTGAGAACACATTAGGGTTATGATCGGTAAGACGGTAATAATTCGTTGCAGTGCCAAAAATTGCATAGTCATCCCCTTTGGGAAAAACAAAGTGCCCATAAAATACCACATAGGTGGTAATCCATTAAGTACGGAAGAAGTAATTAGGGACTTGGGGACCCAAGTAGATAGCAATCTCTCCTTTGACAATCACGTTGCCAAAGTGGTTAGAAAGACATTCTATATAGCCCACCTTATCACGAAGGGTTCACATCTAGATCAAGACAGGTCATTGTGCCCCTCTACTCATCACTTATCAGGCCCATAATTGAATACAATGCCCCATTTGGGATGTACCTTACCCGACACCTGCAGCAACTGGAAAGACCCCAAAAGTACCTCACCAAGAGGATCAAGGGGCTCAAACAGATGCCCTATGCAGTTCGGCTAAAGAAACTCCAGCTCTGCTCAGTTGCTTACCTCCTACTCAGAGGTGATCTGTGTCTGACGTATAAAGCCATGTCCAACCCAGAATTAATGGACATGCTTCACCTCAGGAAATCCAAATCCCTTAGAGCTACATGCTCCAGGGACTTGAACCTCAGCACAGAAATAAATAGGACATGCTGGAGGGACAGATTCATATCCCAGAGGCTCCCCTCACTCTGGAACAAAATCTCAATCCATGTTAGGCAGAGCCCCTCACTGACCCTCTTCAAGAGAAATCTTGACAAGTGGATGGGAGATCGTAAGTTTACCCCTGGGATCTCTTCTGTGTCCCTGCTTGACAGAGGTACAGTAAACTAACCTTAAAAGGGCTACCTTCTGTGACCTACTATACATAGGCACAGTCAACTAATCTAAAAGGGTGGTGAAAGCCAAACACACTCTGACTAGGCTTATAAATTCCCTAGGGCAGATAGCCTAGTATCAACTTATGAACCTATAGATGTTTATCTGCTCCATGCACTGCAAGTTACGGGAAAAAATCACAAAGTGTTTTGCCAGCTTTCAAAGTAATTAAACACTTAACGGACACTGGCTGAAAGGCAGTGCAATGTTGTGCAGCATGTTTACACTTTCATGCCTCTGCACTGTCCATATTTTTGCAAAACGACCAGGTTGTTGCTTTATATTTTTGGTTTTTCCTCATAAAATCTGTGGGTCTTTGGACAAACCACTGAGGAGTGCAGTCACTAAATAATGTGTCAGAGTTTCTGAGTTTATATCCTTCAGACAATTCATGCAAAGACAAATCATGTTATTCTAGGTAGTTAAGTGTTTTATGGTTTTGAGAGATGGCAAAACCTTCCTGATTATTTCCCTGTATCCAGTAGTACATGGAGCTGATAAAGCTCCATGCACTACAAAGCATTATGGTCATGTCACTGATCATAGCCCCATATTATGTGCTCTTGACATGAATGCCAAGATTCAAGCTCTTGAGGTGAATTTCTTTGCAACCGTGTCTCAAAAAACACAATCAGCACACTCCATGTACTACAAATGACTAGTGAACTGTAGCATCAGTGGTAATTACAATTAGAGGATATTTGTAGTAGTAGTAATTGTTGTTGATATGTACCTTCTGCTAAATAAATTAGAAATATCACTATTACCATGATTCATAGGTAGCAAATGCTTATGTCAAACACTACTTTTATAAAGAAATGGTTTTCATTAGAATAAATTCTAGGATCATTGCTTTCTTACTACATTTTCCAGTTTATTATTCCATGAAAGGAGCCTTGTCACTTGCTTTTGTTAAACACATTTATAACTCAGTGCACATTGCTTCATTTTACTTAAAGGACAAAGGAGTTGGGAAGGCAGTAAATTGTTAATTGATTCAATACTTTTGTACTGCTTTGTGCAGCGATGGTGGTGGGTTGTTTGGATCTGCATGCTCATGTGTGTTAAAAGTAACAGTCCCAGGGTTAATGTAAGCACCCCTTTTTGTAGTTGCTGATTCATTTTGCTGACTTGGGAAAAATAAATGAATTTTTTTGTAGTTGTTTTGATTGCTGAGATTGCAAACTCAAAAAGGGAACTAAAGATGTCTTAACTGCATCATGTAGGTGTGACACTCCTCAGAAAGTTTGAAACACACAATGGAGCAATAGACTTTAAACGGATCAAAGGGTTTGCTGTTTATTTTTATATACTAAAATAAATTGTCTTTCAAAAGCTTAGTCTTAACTTTTACTAAGGGCCATATTGCTACTATTTATTATGAAATACCCACATCTTAAAAGACAGCACTTTTCATGACAGGACACTCTCTTACTGCTTAGCAGACTGCAGCTACATGTACAGATAATACTCATTTGTTAATCAGGTAGACCCACAATCCAATTTCAGGGACAACCGAGGAACAAGGTTTTGGTAGGTGATTTTCACAAGGTTATGCAGTTGACAAATGAGGGGTAGGAGAATCAAACCCTGTAGTACAGGAACTACAAACCATGTAGTACAGGAACTACAAACCCTGTAGTACAGGAACTACAAACCATGTAGTACAGGAACTACAAACCCTGTAGTACAGGAACTACAAACCATGTAGTACAGGAACTACAAACCCTGTAGTACAGGAACTACAGCTCAAAGCCTTAACTCACTGTACCAACTACAAGTTATTATCTAACAAATTGACAAGGTGAAATTCATAAGTAATACTTCTCAAGATATGAATAGTGTTTAATGGAGGCATTTGTATATGAGTGGCTATTAAATTCCATTCTTGTTTTCTCTTGGAATTGTTTGCTATTTCAGGTGATTTCTAGCTGCATTTTTATCCCGCCTTTGCTGACACACACTGGTGTACTCAAATATACATACATGGTGAAAACAAAGTCTTTATTAATGTTTATATAGTGGACAGGTTTAAGTTTTATAAAAGAAAATGGTGTGCCTATATAAATTGTTCTGTGTTTCAATATCCAACTATTTTTTGTGATTAAGTTTTTGAAGCTGCACTTTTCATTGATGACGTGTCTGCTCATTTGGTTGACTTAATTTCAGACTCAAAGGTTGATTTGCAATTGGCCACATGCAACAGGGATGTTAATGTAATACAGAGCAGCAACACCTTTATATAATGATGTACGATAGGTAGATATGTGTGTGTGTGTTTGTATATATATATATATATATATATATATATATATATATATATATATGTGTGTGTGTGTGTGTTTATATGTGTATCGGCATATATATTTACATTTGCTTTAAAACAGCATTTCTAAGCAATACTTTGGCTGATTATCTGAGTGACTTTGAATGTACATTTCAGCAATGCAGTTTGAATTTTGCTTTTGTTTTAAAACAAATTCCATGGCAGTGACACCATAAGACGTATACTCATGCCTCCCATTTTCATGGAATAACATGTATTTGCCTTAATTATTTTGAGATTATATGAGGCTGTTAATAATGCTACAATTAAAAATGGCATTCTCGTGCGCTCTTTTTCTCTATCTCTCTGTATATATATATATATATATATATATATATATATATATATATATATATATATATATATAATATGCTTTATTTTATTTTTGCATTATTATTTCAAGTGTGCTCCAAAACTGACTGATTTTAATATTTTTCTGTCAATTGAATACTGACTGCGGACACATCAAATTTTTGGAGAAAACTGCCACACAGCACAGTATATTCATCATTGGAGACTGTATTGTGAGACAAACTAATACTTCCCTCACCAGGCTGAGCAAGAAGATAGTCACAGTCAGTTGCCTATTGGGGCAAGGATCTGCCAGATCACACATGCATTCAGGACATTGAACCACAAGTGCTAGGATGACTCTGTCATAGTCCATGTGGGTTTTAATGACCTGAGATGTACCTTCCTGGACTATATCAAGAGAGACAAACTAATACTTCCCTCACCAGGCTGAGCAAGAAGACAGCCACAGTCAGTTGCCTATTGGGGCAAGGATGTGCCAGATCACGCATGCACTCAGGACATTGAACCACAAGTGCTAGGATGACTCTGTCATAGTCCATGTGGGCATTAATGACCTGAGATTTACCTTCCTGGACTATATGAAGAGACACATGATAGAGCTTTTAGATTATGCATCCCAGACAGGTATGAGCCTAGCACTGAGCAGCATTCTACCTTCTCCAAGGATGACACCACAATATAAACAGAAGATGACTGACTTTAACAATTAGTTTAGTTACTGGTATCATTCCTTTAATGTGGTCAAGTCTTTGTCATCTTAGGAGGACATGACTGACAGACCACGCTGCTTTGCAAGGGATGGTCTGTACCTGTCCCCACTAACCTTTCAGATATTGGCCAAAAAAAATCCACCCCATAGTGCCTTTTTTTTAGGCAACGCCAATTGGATAAACCTTCCAACATAGTAAATTCTATGCAAGATAAACTAAAGGTTTTACTGCTCAATGCTAGGAGTCTCAACAAGAACCTTCTCTTCCTGGAAGCATCTTGGAGAGTGTTGACATCTGTGCAGTTACTGAAACATTGGTTAAAGCCATGGAAGGCATCCTGGCAGTCCAAGGCTATAATGCCTTTCATACATTTAAACCAGCTACCTCACAAGATGGGACAAGAGGTGGAGATGTATCAATCTACATAAAAACTGAACAGTCAACCGATATGACATACTTGAGCTACTCCATGTCCAACTAACCTTAGATAAAGTCAAATACCATAGTGTTGCTAGCTGTAGGTCACCATCTATTACCCAGGATAACAATACTACATACTTGAATGTACTGGTGTCACTCACGGTTTTGCCCAACACCATAAACTGGGATACATATGCAACCACTCACATGCAGGCACAAAGATTCTTGCATTTTGTCAATGCAAGCATCCTGGAACAGCTAGTCCGCACACCTATTAGGGATGCCAATATCCTGGATCTGGTATGCACAAATATGAGAGAACATTGCAATCTCCTTGTGAAAAGCCTTCACTGGTTAGATCAGATCACAAAGTAGTAACCCTTGAAATAAATATAAAGGCTGAACTCCCAGCAAATCTCAGACCATTTAAGAACATTTCCAAGACTAACTACGTCCTATTAAGCAAAGGCCTAATGAAATTCCAAGTCCTCCAAACTCAGAGAACGTGGTGACCTATGTGGAAATGTTTACAGACACCCTGCATGTAAATAACTGCATAGAAACATCAGTACCAAACTTGAATAAACTCCCCCAGTATAAATAGGTTGTATAACAATAAAACAAAATCCTGTCCAAAAATAGGAAGGGCTATGCCTAAAAGACAAAAAACTCCCACATCTGTCTCAACAAGCAAGTTAGGGGAATAGTCAAGTTCACCAAAGCCAACTGTGAAGCAAAAATAACCTCCCAGGCTAAGGATAACCATAAGGCATTTTCAGTTATGTGGTGAACCTTAAAGGAAACACCAAACAGTGTGCTGGACTAATAGTAAATGTAACTTCCTACAGCAAACTGGTGGGGGGGGGCTATAGTGAATTTACTGGCCTTTAAATTTAGCTCAAATTTCTCCTCCCTATTAACACCAGTTTCTCCTCAGAAAATACTCTCTTACCATTTCTCTCACAACTATCTCTAAAAAACATATCCTCAATGAACTCTCCAGAGCTAACAACACTGCATAAATGGGTCCTAGTAATATCCCAGGATGCCTCCTAAATAGCTTGAAACATGACCTGTCAGGCCCACTAGAATATCTATTCAACTACAGCCTCCAGACAAGCTTCATCCCTAGGGAATGGAGGACTGCAGCTGTCTTCCCTCTACACAAAGGCATATCATCAACAGATCCAGGCAACCACAGATCCATAAGTTTGACTTGTCTTATATGCAAGGCCATGGAAAGAATTATTGTGGACTCCTGATAAACAAAGACATAGGAAATTTACCAGCACTGGACCCATCCCAGTTTGGTTTCTTCAAGGGAAAAGTCATGCCTACTAAACTTGGTAGACTTCATTGAGAAGGTCACTAGAATTATGGACGAGGGTAAAATGATGCATATTGCCTATCTTGACCAGGAAAAGGCATTTGACACAGTGGCGGCTGGTGACTTCAAATTAAAGGAGGGCTGCAGGAGATAGCTGAATGGGTGGGGCCAATGGGAAGGGGTGTGGCCAACTAGAAAGGGGTGGTGCTATGCTCAAAACCTAACAATTGGAACTTTAATTAAATATGCTGCCCTGGGTGCCAAATAGTCATTACAAGAGCCCAATCAAGACAAAATGAAGAGTAGAAGAAAAAATATTTCAATGCATTGGCTACATGACAACTTACTTAATATCCAGATGGAAACAGGTTGTGAGGCATGAAAAAATAAATTACTTTTTAAATACATTACTGGAATGCCAGTCAAAATCAAGTATAAAAAACAAGCAGCACTCAACTCAAATCACTGCTCCTTGCACTGCAGTTCTAATTATAATTTATATTCAGCTTTATAAAATTACCAAGTAACATGTTGAAAGTAGCAATCTCTGTGATACCCCCAACTTGTAAAAATGTTTCTTATCCAAAAAAGACCTGCTGCCTGACACAACTATCTACTTGTTTTATGGGGAAGACATGATCAAAGTAAAAAATAAACAGCAAACAAGAAACAAGCTCAAGATAAATTGCTTAAAGGATTCCTGCACAAGTTATGGACCACACATGATAGATTGGCATTCTGTTTATTTTACGGGTAAGCCTGCAAAGATGACTGCAAGTCTCCAACAAATGTAATGAGCTTCTGAAAATACTGTAATTAATCCTGTCCTTTTATTACACATACTGTCATATGCATTTCAATACCCAAGGCTTATACATTATCTAGTTATGTAAATATTCTCTGCATGGCAACAACAAAAAGGCTTTCAATGCTGGTAATTCTTTAACAGTATGCTTATTAAAGCTTACTTGCATCTTACAATCTCCGACAAGCTTACCTGATGCTCATTAAATCATTGCTACTTAAACAGAGCAACAGGGCACTGTGACAGCATGCATTTCCTGAATAATAAGAAGCATAAATCAACAGTATAAAAATCTGACAGAAAACCAGAACATTCTGCAAAATCAAGGACAGATGAAAAGCCACGGTCGTACTTGTGGTCTACCTTGGATGGGGGAATACTCTGCACACTTACACTGCATAACTGCTCCTTGCCTTCCTTGGACACATCCAGAGCCACTACAATGGGGGGTGGGGTGCAACAAGTATGTCATAATTTGAAATCTCTGGCTGACAGTGATGGCTCTGACACTCATACCTCTCAACTTCAGAGCAAGAAATCTGGACAAAGCCATATATAGAACTAGAAATGGGACACAGGCCCAAAAATAAGGACAATTTTTAAATATTGCTCTTATTAACTTAAATAATAGAACAGTAGTAGGTCTTGCATTAGTATGAATTTTCTGAAGGGTATGAAATCTGAAACTCAAATGTCTGCCATTATTTTCTAACTTCAGTCTTTAATGATTTGCCACTAATTTGCCAGAAAACCACAATTTTATGAAAAACAGACCAAATATGTTATGCAAAAATATAAAATTGCCACACAATACAGCTGGGAACCTGTCAGAAAAGGGACACCTTTTTAATATTAACACTGTTAACTTGAGCAGCTAACAAAATAAGAGAATCTACATGCATTTCTGAAATAAAAGTAATCTATAACTCTGATCATTACACTTATTTATCATTGTAAACCCTCCACATTTTCTTCCAAAATTGCCATTTTGGAAGAGGGATTATTAGGGGAGAGCAACATTTTGAGCCAAAATTGGGGACAATTGAGAGGTTTGGATATTCCTAATTCTACAAAGTGATTTGCACGTACCTCTCAACCTCTTAATGCAGGAAATCTGGACAAGGCCAAATATATTGGGGGAACATACAAACAGTACTAAAAATTGCTCTTGTATAAACTTAAGACAGTTGATAGAATAACAGGCCTTGCATTAGCATGCATTTTTCTGAAGGTTATGACGTCTGAAACTCAATGTCTGTCATTTAGTGACTTCATTCCTAAATGATTTGCTAGGAAACCTCAAAGTTTATGAGGAACAAATCAAAAATAAGAAGCAAATATCTATTCATTCTGCAAAAATATGGACAACTAAGAGGTATAGTTCAACCGGGGCTGTCTGAGTTTGCTACCCTCCCCCCCTCACAAAATCATGGTCGAATGGAGCCTCCCCCCTGCAGCCATTCCAACTTCCATTCCTTGGTTATTTTGCCCCATTTACCATAAACACTGTAATGTGCATACTGCTTTACTTCTGAGATGATTTAGATTTCATTTGAAAGTTTTATTTTGCATTTTACACACAAACCCTAATAGATATCTGTTAAACAAAGCAATGCAGTCTCACAATGAAAATAGACTTAGCATTAAAACTTCTCTGCCCTTGAAACTCACATGCATTGAAACAGCATTGAAACCCACATTCAAAGAAAATACATTTTGCCAGTAGCAGATAAAGATTAACTCTGGGCTGTTTTCAAAATCATAGGCCCCTTGAACATGAAACATACACATGCTCTTTGATACACCTTCCTGACTGTATTACATTATATTCCTTGTACAATACAGTACAGTTGTTAGAGGGCATTTTAAATTTATTGTTTTGAACATTTTTCCAGTAAACAATGAAACAAAATGCATGCACCAATGACAAAACTGCCCAATTCATAACATTTCCATCATAAAATGTCTACTCAACCTTCTATAGTCCACCAGTATCAGTAAATATGCACAATCTCTGAAGTAGTAAAATCCACATTAAAGAAATCTGTAACTAATAAAGAGGTTGCTGCTAGCAAACAACTTTAGATGTCATTGTTTCATCTACAAATAAAGTGCCTGTTGCCCTTGAAGAATAAATTGCCTATGTTGCATGCATTAAAAAAATGATAAGCTAGTAATACCGCAATAGGGAATGGATAGCAAACTGATAACAGGTTCATAGTTACTAGGTATCTTTGCCAAAAAGGACTGCAGCATCCACCCCCTTTACAACACAGTACAGTATCAACAATGCATCTACCTACTGTGGGAGTAGAACCCACAGCCTTCTGCATCAAATGCAAGTACACTACCTGTTATGCTATTAACAGTGCAAGCAGACTTAGCATAAGCAGCACTAAACTTTTGTTCCCCTGCAGCTCTCAGCTCCTTGTAAAATCTACTCGACACTCAGCTGTATCTCTGAACTTTGCAGCACAAGATATCTGGAAAAAGCCAAAATTTATTGGGGGGGGCAAAAGGCCAAAAACCAGGGACACATTTTAAACATTGCTTGTATAATGTTGGAAAGTTGCTAGAATAAAATGCTGTGTTACCACCATACATTTCACTGCCACGTCTTGAACCCAGGGGACCCTGTGCAAAACAGTCAGAGAAACATACCACTATGCCAAATCAGCTGAAACAGAGGAAGACAAACTTAAATGGCTACTATTTAGTGAATTCAGTTCTCACCATAGCTGTCAGCCTCTTAGCAAAACACACCTGAAAAAAGCCAATAACGTGGGAATACAGCTGCCAAACATATTCAGTGAATTCAGTTCTCACCATAGCTCTCAACCTTAGCACAAAATACCTGGACAAGGTCAATAATGGGGGAATACAGTCACAAAAATATGGGCAAATTTTCAAATATCCATGTTATAAACTTAGACAATTGCTAGAATAAAAGGTTTTGTTTTACCATGTACTTTCTGAAGAATATGATGTCTGAAATTCAAATGCCTGTTACTTTTAAACATTTGCTAACCAGGAAACTAGTCTGACTTGGAACAAAACAAAGCCAAATTTCAGCAGAGCAGGGAGAAACACTCCAGACATCTTTGTAAGTGATGGGAGGACATGCATACTCCACACAGAAGGCACCCCAGCCAAGAATCAAACCAGAGAACCTGTAGCTGTCAGGCAACAATGCTACCAGTGCACCACTGCACTACAAACCTTTGCAAGGAAATATGAAGATACAGAAACCACAGATTTTTATGACGAACAGAACAAATATGAGGCAAAAATTTGCAATTTTTTACAAATAGTGGTGGGTAGGGAATTCAGGTCCTTGCCTCCTGCATCCAAGGTACAGGGTTCAAGCCTGAGTATTTCTACCCACCACTATGTGTTAACAAGGGCATTTCTCACACACACACACACACACACACACACACACACACACACACACACACACACACACACACACACACACACACACACCCTTTGAACAGGATATGTCCACTAAGATTACATGAGATGTGATATTTCCACTAACGGAGCTGCCTTGCCATTCAAAATACACACCTTACCTGTAAATGGGTCCAGAAAGCAAACCAGGTCCAACTCCATTGTCCCAAAGCAGCAAAATCCACGCTCGATGTAATGCTTCCCTGCAGAGCTCCTGAACTCAACTTACCTCACTCCTGATTGGTCCTGCGCTCAAATCCCTGCTTACCTCCTCTCCTGATTGGTCCTGTCTGTGGCTCAAGCAGTCCGGAGCTCCTCTCTTCTGTGCAGTCGTCTACCGCACGGCATCTTGGGCATCTGCGGGGCAAAAAATACCTTCTCTGCATCTGGACTGCTAACTGAAGCAGTCAGAGTTTGCAGAGATTCCTGGGCATCTGCAGGGCAGTACGCGCATGCGCGGTAGTTCCTGTACTCGGTAAAAAAAGAAAAATTATTTTTTTTAAAGTTTATGGTTCATGTTCAGTATTTCTTTTATTTCTAGGTGGGAGGGCTGCAATCCTGCAGACCAATAGCACGAGCCACCCCTGATTTGACACAATACCTCACTCAGGTATTATAGAAAAACTCACAAGTTTAGGCATGAAGCCCTGTGTCACCTGATGGATAGCCAAATGGCTCACACATAGGACACATGAATTTAGGGTGGGGGAGTAGACTTTCACCAAGGGACCTGTTAATAGTGGTGCCCCACGAAGCTCAGTAATGGGACCTCTCCTGTTTGGAATATACTTCTCTGAAGTCAAGGCAAATGTAGAAGGCTTTTGCCTGTCCAAATTTGCTGATGGCTGCAAGCTGAGTTCAATCATTGAATCCTCCAAAGACGTAGATATCCTCCAAGAAGGTCTGACACAAATAAATAACTGGTACCAGAAACATGGCCTAAAACTCAGTGCAAAAAAATGCATAATTATACCCTTTGGGAAGATGGCCACCCTTGCAAATTACAACATTGATAACACTCCCCTAAGAGTATATCCTGTGTAAAGGGACTTGGGAACTCAGGTTGGCAGTAACCTGAACTATGATCATCATGTGTCCATAGTAGTGAGAAAAATCCTTCTAGGGGGCACAACTTATAAGTAAGGGCATGGCATTCAGATCTAAAGAGATCATAGTCCCAATATACTCTAACCTTATTAGACCAGTAATCTAGTACAATGCACCCTTTGGCATATACGTGACCAGGCATTTGCCACAGAGGTTCCCCACTAAAAAATGCAGGGTGTAAATAAAATGTCAACACGGACCACCTCAAAGCCCTGTCCCTGTGCTCTGTATCCTACAGATCACTGTGTGATGATGTATGCCGAATCTACAAAGCATTTTCCAATCCAGGACTGATGGATCTGCTACACATTTACAAAAGAGACAGCACTAGAATTACCTGATCTAAGAATCTAAACCTCATCTGTGAAATAAACAAAACATGTTGGAGGGGCAGGTAGGTGTCTCAGAAATGACTCCTTTTCTGGAACAGACTCCCCATGCATGTGAAACAGAGCTCTTACCTTAGCCTATTCAAATGCAGTTTGGAGCAATGGATGGGAAACCGCAACTTCACCCCTGGCTTGTCACCTGTGAGCCTTATGGACAGGGGCTGTTTGCATTTGCCATAAGGCTCAGGCATATACCAAAGCCATTCTAACCTGTGGGCATTGATAATTGGGAAAATTAAGTCATGAATGGCTAGGCTTAAAAAGGGTCTAGGTCTGTTCACCTCATAACCTCCTATGATCATATGAAATGATCCCTGGACTATTTCTTTAATCGACTTTCCTAACTGCATGCCCCAACATTCTGCTTTCTTTAGCCACTGCCCTTTCACGTTACTCTTTATGATTTCCCTTAGTAGAGATTATTATTGCAGATACATATCACATTCCGTTTTTCCCAAAGCCACCTTACCTAGCCTGTGTATTACACTGAACTTTCTCCACCAAAGTGCATTACCTTCAGCTATTTATTTGCCAATCTGCAAGCTTCTGAACCACTTACCACATGCTGGCTCCACTCTCTGTGTCCATCATTTACATCTAAGTGTCATTGTCAAAGTGAGTTGGCCTCCCCTTGAACTCAAGTGTGATGTTTAATGTATACTTGCTATACAGCACAGGAGTTAGTTCTGAATCTTATGGCACACCGCTGTTGAAGTTCTGTTCCCCACATAACACACCCTTAACTGACTCTCTGCTTCACAGCAGTTAGCCACCTTGCCATTTCAGTCCTTCTGAAGAAACACAGCTAAAATGCACCATGAAACAGAATCCACACTGAGTTCAGAAAGTTTAAATCACAATTTATTCTGGTACCCTGGCCTTTCGCCTTCAAGGAATAATTCAAATACAAAACCCACCTCCTTTTATACACACCTGATACCTAAACAATTATTTAATTATATCAATTAAAGCAATTAACCATGTGGTAAAAAACACTAAAACCCTTAAATCAAAAAAGCAAAAAATATTTTAAAGTGCCACCATCATATGAATACATTATAAATTGTAATCTTATTGACTTTGAAGGAAAATGATATAAACTAGAAATATGTAGCAATGCAATTTTAAATATACACATATTATAAAAGCTGTCATCATACTTAACATGAATACTATCTGAATAGCCACAATATACCAAATGTATGAATACTAAAATTGTTTTAAATACTACCCTCACAACACATAAATACATTTTATAATTATACCTGTTATATTCAAGAATATTTTATAAAAATGCAAAACCATACAGAATTTGCTTTGCTATCAAAGTGCACATGCAGTCCTTTTGCCATACTCTTTCACTTTCTTGTCTCCCAGTAAAATGCAAGTGTACGACACGCACAAGATTCTTTCTGTGCAGCTCCTTGTTTTCACATTTACTGCTCTGGACAAAGATAGAAAGGCAGGCCCTTTACTGTAAAAAGCAATGCTGTAGCACAGTAGTAACATTTATAAAAATATCAAAAAATGCGATGGGTATAAGTCCCAAACTCATGTGAAAGGATTAATGGAATTCCTACCACAGAATATCCACATCATGATATCTTCCAAATGTTGAAGATTTTCTGCTGTAGAACACTCACATTGAACGTGCCAGCCCATAAATTCCCCAGTCATTCCTCCATTTTATACCACCATTTCTGGTTTATTTTACAATCTTGTTTTTGTAAATCTGGATGAATTTTTACAGTTAAGGAAGTGAAGAAAAAATAACTCAAAACAAGTATTCTTTTTTCAGCAATAATAAAAGTTTATCTTTGTGATGGTCTTAAGACCACTGATACTCCAGAAGCAGAATCAGATTATAAAAAATAAAGTAATTGTTTCTTCAGAAGAAATGGAATGGAGTGTTGCTTCTCTTAAAAGACAAACAAATGTTAACTCACAGAAATCAAACTCAAAATCAAAAAAGCTTAAAAATAAGTGACATTTTCTCTTCAAAATGGCTAAGGGAAATTTTTTTATATTATCTTGTTATCAGCATTATAATGAGTGTGTATTATGCTTCCTGAATCAATTTACTAATAGTAGATAAAAATATTTTTTCTTTTGTGTATTTTTATTAGAAGAAATTGTACACATAAACATTAATATCTAAGCTGATAAGTAATAAATAGTTTGTTCAAATAAGAACTGACTTAAAGAAACAACTATGGAACTTTTAATATTGAATTTAGTATCTTGATTACTTAGTTAGCTATGTATCTTGTAGTAGTGTGACAAGTCTCATTTTTTAAAATAAATATATTTGTTTAATTTTATTAAGTTTCAGAATGGTATTCTATCAATTTTTTATAACAGAAAATAGTACTAACTGAAAGCAGTTATAATAGATATATAGAAGAACCAGATTTTAAGTATCCATTTTCCATGTGTGTTCCCCTCCCTGCCTTGTTTTGCTTGATCTCTTCCTTCATAGGATCATAGGATCATAGGAAATTACTAGGCGATCAACCTGGAGGTCATTTCAAGCCTAGTCATTTCATCCCAATATAATACCATAGAAATGCTAGTCAATACCCAAGATTGCATTTAGTAATGACTGCCCATGTCCAAGTGGGTTGTGGGTACTATCCCCAGTAAGAATTTATGGTGACCCATCCACTTGTCCAGGTTCCTCTTGAACAGTGTCATAAGAGGTGATCTGTTTCACATGAATTGGTAGCCTATTCCAAAGATGCAGCAGTTGCTGGGAGGCAAATATGTCCCTCCATCATGTCCTGTTTAAGTTGCAGGCCATATTTAGGTCCCTGGAATGGTTTGATTTATGGATATGCAGCAAGTTTATTAGGTTTGGGTCGGAAATTGCTCTGTAAGCCTGGCATAAGTCTCCCCTAAGAAGTCTATATGATACAGAGTATAGTGACAGGGACTTTAGTCGGTTTATGTAAGGCACGTGCTGGAGTCCCTTGATCATCTTTGTCAGAAAACTCTGAAGTCTCTCTAATTGCTACAGGTGCTTTTCACAGTACATGTTGAATGGGATGTTATACTCAATTATGGGCCGGATTAGTGCCAAGTATATAGAGGGTTACAACCTCTCTTGCTCTCAAGGTGATGCCTTTACTAATCAAGTGTGCTATGTAGAAAGCCTTCCTTACTACAGTAAACACATGGTGGTTGAAGTTAAGGTCGCAGTCAACTTGTAATCCCAGATCCCTTACCACCTTCATGGGTGCTTAGGGTATTGTTGTTGATTTGATAGTGTGAAGGGACATTGTTTGTGCCAAAGGGAATGATGATGCATTTCTTTGCATTCAGTTTGAGACCGTGACTAAGCCACCAGTCGTTGGTCTGCATAATACCCTACTGGAGTATACTGACATCATTTGGGGGATTCAATAATTGCACCCAGTTTGCAGTCATCTGCAAACTTGGTCAGCCACAACCCCTTAGTTTTGACATGAACTTCTGAGAAGTATATATCAAACAGCAGGGGACCCAGCACTGACCCCTGCGGCACACTGCTGGCGACAGGTCTGCTGGTTGATGTGGAGTCACCCACTTTGATAGTGCGTGACTGGTTTGTGAGCTAGTTGGTAACCCATCTTACAACAAATGGCTTATTCTTATACTTAGCAAATTGTAAGAGCTTGATTTATAGCATAATTTATAATCAATATTGCTGTTGTCTTGATTTATTAATGGTATAATATATAAATCATTTAGAGTGAAGGGTTTGCCTTGTGTTAGTTTCCATCTGTAATGAATGTACTACATGACACTAACACATTCCTATATTTCTTTCACATGTTATCATATCCACTGCTCGACAATTGAAATCAAGCTCAAGATCTTAAAGTCAGTTGCATTTCTAAATATGAACATAAAACTCACCTACATTTTGTTTGCCACTAACTCCACGAGAAAAATGAAAGAAAAGGCAAAACAGTACAATAATAAAAGCTGTCTGGATGCATATGTTTACAGAATGCAAAACACTTGAGTTGTTTTGGAGAGATCTTTGTATTTTTTCATGGGTCTTTGGTCAGATAATTGCATTCTCACAAAATTAACAATTCCAATAAATGTTTCTGTACCACCAGCTATTAATTGTAAAAAAACTTAAAATAAACATTTAAGAGTTTACTTGGTGTGGCCAGGAAAATCAAAACAAGGAAATGGAAATCAAATAAGATTCTTTTTATTTGAAGAATTTTTGAATCTTACTGTGTTATGTAAAATTGAAAATGAGATAATAAGACTACATTCGTTTAAAAAATATATACAGTTGGGAAAATTTAGAATCTTTAATTGAAAAGTATAACAATTAAATGTGTATGTATATTAATGTGCTAATTGAATATTTGATGTGTGTGTTTAAGTTTCTTCATTTCTGCGTGAATATTGTACATTTGTTTAAAAAAAAAAAGATTAATAAACTCCACTAATATACTCCAGAGATTTTTTTTCTGTGAGTTTCCCAGGACTCTAGTTGATGCCCCTTATCCCAGAATCTTGTGTAGCAATTTGTTATCTAGGTGGAGTGACTGCACAGTTTAGCCAGCAGGTCAACAAACACTACTGCCTACTAAAGACAGGCAGCTTGTCATATCCATATGCTGTATCTCATCGAATTCTTATAGACCCACTCTCTTGTTACTTATTGTCTGCCCAGTTTTCTCCATCTGTCATCAGTCTATTTTCCCATTGTGAAACACTCTCTTTCTCTGTAATTACTGAACAAAAATGCAGAATGCTCTTTCCCCAACTCATTATGCAATCTGGTTGTAGCATTTGCTGAGTTGCATACATTTGCAATGCTGGAAGAGTCATTTTAAGTGGATTTGCATTTTCTCTTCCCATTTTTGTGGTTTGGATCCTAATGGATACATCATTTGACAAAACTTCTTCAAAGGCCTTCACATCATGAATGAACATCGTAGTGATATTAGAAATCACAAATTGACTAGTGCTTTTGTATCACACACAGTGAAACATCCACAGGGCTTATTTCATTATGATTTATATCATCATCTGTGTATCACTGGTGACATACAGGGGGCTGGCATGGCCTATTATTTATTAGATCAGGATAGATTGTTAAGGGTTATGGGTTACCCTGGGCTCAATGATCATTTAATGATGGTTTCTCATAGTTGGTTTCCTCATGGCCTAATGATTAAGAAAACCATTTGTCAGTTTTGATTTTTTTTTCAGTTATTTCACTTCCATATTAAACACAGCAGTTTACAACTTTCTTTTTTTTCTAGTATTTTATGGCTCAGACTTGTTTTCCTTTTACTGCTGTATGATTAATTATGCATCTCTCTCTCTCTCTCTCTCTCTCCTTTTTCTGTTTTAGCCATTTTTTGACAAGGGGTCATAACTTGAATCAAAATGATATCATGTCATAAGCAAATGTTTCACTTCACATTTATCTTTGTAGTTTCCAGTTTATATACACCTAAAACGCAAATGTATTCTCCACACTTTTGGAATGTTATTGTGTTATATAAGCTGTTTTCAAACTCTGATAATTTTCTTCTAAGGGTGGCAAGAAAGACTATGACTGAAGAAATAGCATGGTGAACCTAGCACTGATATACGGTTCCATTTGAACAATAATTAGCAGTGACCTCTGTAGAAGACTGAGTACAGGGACAGGGCTTTGAGACATTCCACATAGGACTTGTTTACTTCCTGCTTTTTTTGTGTGGGACCACTGTGATCTCTCAAGCTGCTCAAAGTGCCTGGACAGGTACATGCTGAAGGGAGCACTGCACTTGATAAATGCTCTGAAAGCCAAATACAGTGGAACAATAACTTCTTTGGACATTATGACTGGAGAAAATTAGGGCCATGTAAAGTGGGATGGTAATATCTTTTGAACAGGATGAGGAGCCTCTAGAAATTAGTTGTGCTAGATAAAAGGAGTTCCTGTCTACTGTTCTATGAGGTGATTGAAGAAAAGGGAGTTAATGACCCAGGTGTCAAGTTAGGAGTTGGGTACTGGCTATACTATAAGCTGCAGGTGTGGGGTATTTATCAAAATATACAGTGCTGCACTTTTATGTGTTCATTTTAAGCTCTTTTTCTGTACGCCACTGGTTTGTGAGGATTAATTCTTGCTATAGTAATTTTCAACCAGGTGGGAAGTGTATAGTAACTCCAAGCCTATAGTCATCTACAAATTGTGTTAGCATTGGTCTGGATTACAGTATGCAGATAATCAAAGTATATACCTAAAGGAGGGTTCCCAGCACCAAGCCTTGGGTTATTCCACTAAGTGCGTTCTTACTTTCAGAAGTGTCAGCTGTCACCTTAATTATGTGGATTGTATATTCATCCAGTTTGTCATCTAACCATGTAAGGATCTGCCTTGAGGTCTTCTAACTTATTTACAAGGCCAGTGCTAGGTGTAGTCTCAAAAGCATTGGCAAGATCCAGCTAAGTTGTAGGGAATGAATGGATGACCTCTATCCACTGCCTCCATGGACCTTTTCAAAGAACTTTACTAAATTAAGTAGGCATGACCAACCCTGGATAAAAACAAACTGTTGTAGGTAGTCAGCCTGGTGGCATAGAGGGATAAAGTAATGATGACAGTCCAGTCACTTCAAGTTTGTTTAGCAGCACGGGAGCTTGACAAAACTGGCAAGTTCATAGTTCATAGGTTAGTACTAGGCTAACTGCCCTTGCGAGCCATTTTAAGTCTAGCAAATTATCTCCTGTGAGGTTCAAACCCTGTACCTTGTGTTTGTAAGGCAAACACCTTAACAATTAGGCCACCCTCCCAATCAAGGAGGACAGACATGCCTATACTAAGAGGAGGAGCTTATAGCTTGTAGCAATCCTTCAGAAGAAGGAGGAAGACTCATGACTAGGAGGCATGCATGTGGCTCACCAAGTCCGTGATTGGTAGTAGCCATCATAAACAAATGCAGGTGTAGTGGTTTCTGTAGTGATGCAGGTCACATGTCTCCCTGTCTAGAGAACTGTTAAACAAAACTGTCCTCATTGTCTGGATGCCAGTGAGGACACAAATAACCCTCACAATTGCCTGGATGATGCTCGAGTCTGAATGGGGAGACTTGATGGTTGGCAGTCATGGGGACAACAAAAAGCTGTTGTTAATTCAATTACATGAGTTATTGAGTATCATGGTTTATGAAGTCAGAGATATTATGTTCCATGGCCATGCAAATTAAACTAGTTAGTCTGCTTGGTTTATAGTTCCAGGAGTCTGTGGTAAGGCCTCCCTTTGTGAATGGTGACTAAAACAGCTGTTTTCCATATGTCAGGGACATAACATATGGCTAAGCTTAAGATAAAGAAACACTGAAGAGACTCACTGAGGGCATGTTTGGCACTATTTATTAGGCATTCAGCTAAATTGTCTGGCTGAATGGAAACATACCTCTAAAACTCTTACCTTCAGAATCAGGGATAACACTGAAAAATAATGGATGAAGAAAGCCAAAATCATAGACAAATTTTAAATATTGCTATTACATACTTATAAAGTCATGAAAATAACAGGTTTTGTATTACCATGGATATTCAGAAGGATATAAAGTCTGAAACACAAATGACTGCCATTATGTAATCACTGCAGTCCTCAAGAATTTGCCAGAAAAAATACAAATTTTATGAGAAACAGGTTGAAAATATGAGATACAATCACTGGACATTTTGTGAACTCAGGGACAGTTCAGCAATATGCATGGAAGAAACATTTTCAGTATTAATATCATAATCTGGGACATACTCTGTGATGGCTCAGGGATTTGTGGAATTTCAGTGACTGTTTCTGGGGAAAATAGCACTACATTTATTTGTATATAAGTTATATATATCTTTAGGAACAGCATGAGTAATGCTATTTAGGCCTAGTTCAGACTTTTGCCAGGTATTATTCTCAATTTTCTAATGTGACTAAAGAAGGATTTATACTTATTCTTGGCTTTCAATGCTAGTTTTAATTCATGTTTAACTTTGACCTTCCTTATGGTCATTTTCAGTTTCTTACTTGTTGTTGTGTCTTTCGGCTTTTCCCGGTTAGAGGTCGCCACAGCGGAACTCCGATCCGCTAATGATTGGCAGTAGATTTTTACATGCCGAGTTGCCGGCCCTGATGCACAACCTTCAACGAAGGTATACCCATTCATGCATGTCTCCACACAGAAGACACTCTAGCTGAGAATCGAACAGGACAATGTCTTACTGTGAGGCAACTCATTTAAATAGATTTTTTTAATGTAGGCAACTTTCACTTTGCTACAGGATATTAGAAGTTTGATTTCTTTTGTTAAAGAGCTTGTTTATACTGGTGGACCAAGGTGATTTTTTTTTTAATTTACCATTATATTTAGTTCCAATAGGGACAGTTAGAGCTATGCACTTATTTGGTGGAAATAGAACTCAGCACCCTAAGTGGCAGATGATGCCTCATGGGAGCTGGTGAAACTACAATTAAACGTACAGAGCTCATTATGGAATTTAAGTAGGTTTGTAAGTTTAAAATCCTTAAATTGAGAATTGGTTTTAGTGGTGATGGTTGTAACTTTATTGCATAACTCTCAGTCTCTTAGCATAAGAAATCTGAACAACACCATAAATAATGAGAGGACCAAGGCCCAAAAATAGGGACACATTTTAAATTTTGAACTTAAAAATTTAGAAAGTTACTAAAATAAAAGGTGTTATGTTAACATGCCTTTTCTTAATAATATGTAGTCTAAAACTGAAATGCCTGTCATTGTTTAGTAACTTCAGTTGTCAATGATTGATTAGAAAGCCATACATTTTATGAGGAATGGACCATAAAATATGAGGCAAAAATTTGGACATTCTGTGAAAATTTGGACAGTTGAGTGGCATGTTTTAATGCCCACACTTAGTCATTTGTGGACTGATTTGATCAAGAGAAGGAGCAGCAGGTGTGGAACACCTGAGTATTATATTTTTAGTTAGAGTTCAGTAACTTCACTTTGTAGATCTGTGGAAATCTACTAAGAGGTGATGTGATCTCTGACAAATATAAAATGTCCCATGGTGATCTTCAGACCTGAATTCTTGTTAAGTGCTAAACCAGGAAAGGAGTGCTATCTTTACAGTATGCCTTATTTGCAGCACAGTCAGGGGTTCATAGGTGGTTACAAGGCTATCAGCCTAAGAGCCATTTTAAGTCTAGCCATGTTTGCCCCAGATT
The DNA here is from genome assembly GCF_019279795.1 of Protopterus annectens. Classification (NCBI taxonomy): domain Eukaryota; kingdom Metazoa; phylum Chordata; order Ceratodontiformes; family Protopteridae; genus Protopterus; species Protopterus annectens. The sequence continues at coordinate 617,648,024 of NC_056728.1, read as the reverse complement.
TAACAAAATATTGCTGACATGTATAAAAAACCCAAGGAATGTTATGCTTATGATACAGGATAGTACATATGAAGTGTTCATAGGCTGCCCCTGTCCATTAGGGACATGGGGGTCAAGCGAGGTGTAAATTTGCAATTTCCCATAAAATGGTTCAAGTTACATTTAAATAGGGTTAGTGATGAGCTTTACGTCACATGGATGGGAAGCCTGTTCCAGGGAAGGGGTCATTTTTGAGACACATACCTGTCCCTCCAATACGTCCTTTTTAAGTCACAGATGAAGTTTAGGTCTTTAGATCAAATATTTCTGATGCTATTTGTTTTGAACATGTGCAACAGATCCACTAGTGTGGGAACATAGGATGTCTTTTAGGGTTTACATAGACTGCTGAGCAGCAGTCTGTAGGACAACGAGCATAGGGATAGGGCTTTGTGACAGTCCACACAGGACTTATTTACTCCCTACATTCTTTTTGTGAGGAACCACTATGATCTCTCAAGCTGCTGCAAGTGCCTGGTCAGGTACCTGCCAAAAGGAGCACTGTGATTGATAAATGGTCTAAAGAGAGCCACATACAGCAGAACAATGACCTACTTGCACCTGGATGCCATGTCCTTACTTATAAGTTGTGCAATGGAGAATCATTTTCTCACCACAGCAGACACATGGTGGTCAAAGGCAAGTTTACTGTCAACATGCATTCCCATTAACCTGACCACTGAACATACTTTAAGGGGTGCATTATTAATGTAGCAATTTCCAGGGGTGGCCATCGTTCCAAAGGGTACTCTTATGCACTTTTTCATGTTGAGTTTTAGTCCATGGGTCTGATGCAAGTGCTTGTATCAGGTCCTCCAGAAGGATATCTGTGTCTTTAGGGGATTCACTGACAATGCCTAGTTTACAGTTACCTGCAAACTTGGTCAGCCAGAGGCCCTTGACCTAACTCTTGACTTCAGAAAAGAAGATACCAAAAAGGAAAGGCCCCGGTACTGTTCTGATCCGTCTTTAATGAAATACCAAAAAAAAAAAAATGAAACCCACTAACTCCAGGTATGATATTTATTGAACAAAATGAGTGCTTTCTTCCCATTTATTTACTGCAGACTTCTTCAGATTAAAAAAAAATGGGAACAAGGGCAGTCACATGACTCTTGTTTCAAGTGGACACACTTGCATACATAAGCATACCCTAGAGTATATGTATGTAGTTTTCAACAGTGCAAATGAAGCTGTCAAGAACATATTAACATGCAACTGGGTTAGATACATGAAAACACAGGGGTTAGACAAAAAATTGGGTTAGAATCCCACTATAGTGTACAGAAAAGGATTGCATTTAAAGAACAAATATGAGGGTACATGTAATAGAAAGGGGGAAACAACTTGGCTGCAAAAGGAATGTCTTAATGTGGGGATTGCAGCCAATGTAGGTTCATATTTGAAGGTTCTCCTATTACAGTGAGTAACTAGACATTTACCCAAATGGAAAATATAATTGCAACACCCCATGGGTAATTTATTTAGCCCAGTGAGATACCTGCCCAGCTTTCTATATAGGAAAGACTATAAATGCATTAAAACTTTATCCACATGATTATGTAATTAGAAAAAAGGACATGAATAATGGCTTATACAAGCATTCTAAGTCATGCAAAAAATTTTAAAAGTTTCTGTTTTTTATATTATAGAAAGTACCACACTTTGAAAGGGGAGGAGATTAGGAATCCTTTGTAGAAAGATGGGAATTACTTTTGGCAGGTACATTTGAATGCAACCTATGCCCCAGGCATTAATGACAGAATTCCCATTACAAGTTTATTAGTCAACAGGAGGTCCAAGATTTAGATTTTAACTACTTAATGAATGTACCGACCATTTTATAACATTATAATATTATTATTTGTAGCAATGTATGTAATTTAAGGATGTTTTTTAGTGACTTTAGAGCGAATACTGTTATGTACAATATACTTTTATATTATTTAGTTACTACATGTAATGCAGAGATTCTAACACTAGATGGGAGTGCTGTCCTTAAGATTTAAAAGTGGGTGATGGGAGAACTTTTTTTTTTTTTCAAAAAATTTTTTATTGCAGTTTTTAAGGTTATAACATATAAGACATTCGACAACAAAAAACACATACAATATACAACCAACCATAACAACCTATATACAATATATACAAAGCAGTCACTTCAAGAATCCAGTTTGTTTTTGTACTAACCACTCATTCTGCAGTGATAAGAACAAAACAGTAACCATTAGCTATTTAGGGGGATATTACACATATGAGGGAAAGATAAACTAAAACCTTTACATACGGTACATCTATTTGTGAACAGCTTATCAACATAAAGATTTATAAAATTACAATAATAATAAGGTTCTAAATATATCCGTATTGACTTTCTTACATATATTGAATATTTCACTTCTAAAATTAATATTTTTACTTTTTGAAAATTAAATCTAATAGGTATTCCCAGTACTCTTGGTAGTATTTACGTTTCTTAGTAACATATAGTAGCTTGTGGGAGGAGATGTACTTGATTGCTAAAATTGCTAAAACCTTCCCATGAGAGTGGGGTTGCAAGGGTCCAATTCTTTGTAATATAGAATTTGACAAGAGCACATATGGTGATGAGGACATGCTTTAAGACTATTGGAAGATTATTTATATTAATGTGCAGGATAGCCGTTTCCCAGGACAAAGTACTTTTTTGGTAGCCCATTTTCTCTAGTCTTGCCTTTAATGAACACCATAGGTTATGAACTTTATTACATTCCCACATAACATGGATAATGTCTGCTGGTTGCTTAGTGCAGTGAGCACATTCAGGCGGGTATTTGTTATTAAATTTACTAATTTTTTGAGGGGTAAAATATGCATTATTGTTAATCATAAGTTGTGTGTAAAGCAACTTTTTGAATGGACTGAATTTGAGTCTTGTTTTATCTTGTTCAGTAATTTGTGGGTTTTTCTTTTGCCAGTATGAGGAAAATAAAATACAAATCTGATGTCTTATATGAATTAAAAATTTGTAGACTCTAGAAATTGTTTTCCCCTTGGTTGCTAGATATTTTAGAATTAACTGGGATAATTTAGTGTCTTGTTTATCAAAATTATCAGGTGGAAATTTAGTGTTTACAAGGTATCGGGAGTAAGTTCATAATATTTACGTATTTCTTTGTGAGATTTAATTTCTCTCGTAATTGAGTTATATAATATTCCTTCCATTTGTAAATTTCCCATATTGTAAGATCTCTTATTAAGGGATAATCCTGCAAGTTTATCAGTTGATTATTTAATAGTAAATTAGGATTAAAGTGTATAGGTTGCAGTAAAAGGAGGGCATTTAATAATTGTACAGATGAAAAGAGCTTTTGAGTAGTTAATACCATTTGTTTAATAAGTGGATATAAGTTCTTAACATAGATAGATTTTTGATTTAGATTTAGGAATAGGAGCACCCTAGGATTGCACCCAAGTGTCTTAATTTGTTCATACCAAATTCTAGATCATAAGGGGGACCATACATTTGTGTTTGATTCGTAATTTAAAATTTTACATAGCCTATATGCATTAATATTACTGTAGTACAGTTTAAAATCAGGTAACCCTAATCCACCTTTAGATTTAGGTAGTATAAGCTTTTCATATTTGATTCTAGTAGCTTTGGCATACCAAATAAATCTGGATATAGTTCTTTCTATTATCTATAAAAAATGTATGGGGTATAATTGTGAAGGTAACGTTCATTTGGAAAATAATTCTTGGTAGCAGGCTCATCTTAATGACACTACTTTTTGATAACAAAGACATATTCATATTTTTCCATCTGTTCATATCATTTTCAATAGTATTCCAGGTGTGAGTTAAATTATTTTTAATAATGTCACTAAAATTAGGAGTATATATTATCCCCAATTATTTTAGTTGGTAAGTTAGCTTAATCTCGCTCTCCGGGAAGTAAAAGTGCATATGTCCAATGGGATTTAGTGGGGAGAGATGAGATTTGTTGGGATTTAGTTTGCAATTTGAGATCTCTGAGAATTTGTCAATGGCTGTCAGTATTTTAGGAAGATCTGCTGTGGGGAGTTGTAGGTATATATTTAAATAGTCAGCAAATGCCGAATATATAATTTTAGTATTTAATACTCTTGGAATGTGTAGAAAAGATTTTTGTGATATAAAAAGAAGTAGGGGTTCTAGATATAAATTAAAGAGGTAGGGAGAAAGTGGACACCCTTGTCTTGTGCCATTTGAAATGGGGATAAGTTTGTTCTATTATTGTTAATCTGAATGGAAACAGAGGCAATCTGATATAAGACCTTGACTTTATTAATAAATTCTTGAGGAAATCCGAATAAAGGCATAACATTAAATACAAAGGGTAGATTTACTCTGTCAAAAGCTTTGCTAGCATCTGTGGCAATAACGTATTTGGGATATTTATCTGTTTTAAGTAATCTGATAGCTGTGTCTAGTAACAGAGTGTTATTGTTTGTTTGCCTATTTACCATGAAACCCAGGTGATTTTGAGATATAATAGAGGGGAGTATATTCTTCAACCTGTTGGCTAAGATTTGGGCAAAGATTTTAAAGTCAGTGTTTATGAGGGCTACTGGTCTATAATTAGTAGGATCCGTCGGGTCAGAATTTGGTTTAAGTAGAAGGATGTTTTTCATAGGTTCATAGGTTCATACTAGGCTATCTGCCCTAGGGCATTTATAAGCCTAGCCAGAATGTGTTTGGCTTTCGCCACCCATTTTAAATTAATTTTGCTATGCCTTTTTTTGAGGTTAGTATACTGTGCCTCTGTCTAACAGTGACACAGAAGTGATAGCCGGGGTAAACCTACGATCTCCCATCCACTCATCAAGATTCCTCTTGAAGAGAGTCAATGTGGGACTCTGCCTAACCTGGACTGGGATTTTATTCCAGAATGAAGGGAGCCTCTGAGTTATGAATCTGTCCCTCCAGCATGTCCTATTTATTTCAGTGCTGAGGTTCAAGTCTCTCGAGCGCGTAGCTCGATGGGATTTGGATTTTCTGAGGTGCAGCATGTCCATTAATTCTGGGTTGGACATGTCTTTATACGTCAGGCACAGATCGCCTCTGAGCAGGCAGTATGCCACTGAGTAGAGCTGGAGTTTCTTTAACCGGGCAGTATATGGCATCTGTTTGAGCCCTTTGATCCTCTTGGTGAGGTACTTTTGGGGTCTTTCCAGTTGCTGCAGGTGTCTGGTAAGGTACATCCCAAAGGGGCATTGTACTCAATTATGGGCCTTATGAGGGATGAGTAAAGAGGCACGATGACCTCCCCTGATCTAGATGTGAATCCCTTCATGATTAGGTGGGCTATATAAAATGTTTTTCTAACCACTTTGGCCACGTGGTTGTCAAATGAGAGATTGCTATCAACTTGGGTCCCCAGGTCCCTAATGACTTCTTCTGTACTTAATGGATTACCACCTATGTGGTAATTTGTGGACACTTTGTTTTTGCCAAAGGGGATGACTATACACTTTTTGGCATTTAGCTTGAGGCCAGGGCTCTGGCAACAGTTTTCTGTTTCTATGAGGCCCTTTTGGAGGATGCTTGTGTCGCCTGGAGAGTTGATTATGGCGCCCAGTTTGCAGTCATCTGCGAACTTGGTCAGCCACAGTCCTTCCGTGTTGGCCTGTACCGCAGAGAAATATATACCGAACAAGAGAGGTCCCAGGACTGAGCCTTGTGGGATGCCACTTGTAACTGGTTTGGAGTCTGACATGGCTCCACCAATTCTAACCATGTGGGTTCTGTCTTTGAGCCAGTTTGCAACCCATCTAGTGACATAGGGGTTTATATTTAAGCTGGTGAGCTTATCTATAATGCCCGAGTGGGGTATTGTATCGAAAGCTTTTGCGAGGTCCAGGTAGGTTGTGTGGACCACCTTCCCCTCGTCAATGGCCTTGGTGACTGTTTCAAAGAAATCGACCAGGTTTAAGAGGCAGGATCTGCCCTTAACAAAGCCAAACTGGGTAGGATCCAGTGTCTGTAGGTCCCCAATATCTTTATTTATGAGGTCCATGATGATCCTTTCCATAGCTTTGCAGACCAAGCTAGTCAGGCTTATGGGGCGATAGGTTCCAGGATCCGTTTTGGCATCACCTTTGTGGAGAGGGACCACTGTTGCTGTACGCCACTCTTTGGGTATATATCCTGTAGTAAGGCTAAGATTGAACAGTAGTTTTATGTTTGGGTTTAGCTCTTCTTGGAGTTCATGTAGGACACAGCCTGGGACACCATCTGGTCCCATTGATGCTGTGTTTTTTGCTTTGGAGAGGGCGGCTCTTACCTGAGCATCTGAGATGTCAGGGGGGCAGCACTCTGTTGGGATAGATATTTGCCCTTTTGGTGGGGAGGGGGGGGAGAAGTTTGCACTGAACCTGTCAGCTAGGATGTTGGCAATGTCTGTGGGCTCAGTGTATTTTTTGTCATTTTGGACAAATTCTGAGCATATCTGGGAATTCCCACCCAGGTTCCTAACATAACTAAATAAAGCCTTGTGATTATCCTTAATGTCCTGTGCAATTTTTCTCTCAAAGCTGGCCTTAGACGATTTTATGAGTGCCTGTAGTTTTTTGCTGATACTGATCAGAGATGCCTTCCCTTTTTGGGATTTTGCTCTATCATGTAGTAGCTTCCTCCTTCTATTGTATAGTTTGTTTATGGCTGGGGTCCACCAGACAGGACGTCTGCCTTTGGAGGATTGGGTCTTGGTTTTATTTGGGATTGCATGATCCATGCATTCCTGAAGGTGTTCATAGAATGCGTTTATAAAGGATTCTGCGGTCTGGGCCGTATTTTCCACAGGCCCGGGGGCTTTGAAGGATTTCGCCTCAGTTTTGAGGCGTGTGAAATTTGCTTTAGAGAAGTTTTTCACTGTGGTTTTCTGGGCAGGGGGAGGGGTCGGGATGTGAATATCCAGTGAGATTAGTTTATGGTCTGATCTTACCAGTGAGGGATACACTTCTGGTCTGGAGCATAGTGTCCCCATGTTGGTGATGATCAGGTCCAGTATGTTTTCCCCTCTTGTGGGAGTGGTAACAAGTTGTTCCATAGCATTTGAGTTTATAAATTCTAGGAACTTTTGGGCTAGAGTTATTTATATATATATATATATGTCTGTTATCCCATGTTGTATTATACAATTATATATTTTAAGTAGGATTTTAGAAACAGGTTCTGAGAATATTTTATAAAATTCAGAGGTGAATCCGTCAGGTCCTGGAGATTTACCTGGCTTGAGATTTTTTATTGCTTCTTTTATCTCTCTTAGGTGAAGTGTTGCCCCTAAAAGTTTTTGTTGTTCTTGTGTAACTTGTGGAAATGTTAGGTTTTGAATGAACTCTTTAAATTTCTTATTTGAGGGTGGTAAGTGCATGTTGTACAGCCTTTTATATATGTTCTCAAATACATTTAAAATGTCTTGGTTTTCCTGAATTATGCGTCCTTCATAATGTAATTCTTTGATTCTTGGCGGGCCACTCTTAATATTTATTAGCCTGGCTAAAATCTTGAGGGTGTTTGTGCCTATTCTGAGTACTGATATGAGGACCTGCTTTCTAAAAAAGTTAAGTTTTCTAAGTAATGTTTATGTAGTTGTTTTTGCCATTCCATACATATTTCCTCTAATTCTTTTGAATATTTTTGTTGTAGTTCTAATTCTGCTGACGCAATTTGCGATTCTAGTGTGGTTTTGGTATTATTGTAGTTTTTCTTAAACCAGGCAGATTTTTGAATTATGACATCTCTAATAACTGTTTTAGCAGCTTCCCATTGCTTATCAAAAGATATTGGAGTAGTTATGATTTCTTCATCTAACTGAGTGAGTATACTATTTATCTCTTTTGCTACCTCTTGTTTCTGAATAATTTTTGGATTTAAAGTCCACTTATTGAAGTAATATTTGTTTTGGTTGAGGTTTAGCAGGTCTATGAATAGACTGATTTTTGAATGGTCTGAGATAGATCTATGTAAAATGCAGTATTTTAATTTATACGACCAAAAGAAATTTAGAGATTAGGAAGGCATCTATTTTTGACCAAAATTTATGAGATGTAGAAAAGAAGGTATATCTAGATATTGTTTTGTCATGTTGGAAATTTTCATATGGATCGAATAGATCAAAAGTATTTTGTAGTTCACTAAGGGCTATATTTATAGGTTCATAGGTTCATAGGTAGGCACTAAGGCTATTGGACCTAGGGCCTATATAAGCCTAGCCAAAAATGTACCCTGGCTTTTACCACCCAAGAAAATTATTTTTATGTGCCCCTGTCATGCAGAGCCACAGAAGTGATCCCTGGGGTGAATTTCCTATTTCCCATCCAATCATATAGGTTCATAGGTAGGTAGTAGGCTATTGGCCCTAAGGCGAGATTAGTACTAGGCTAGCTGCCCTTGCTAGCCATTTTAAGCCTAGCCAATTATCCCTTGTGAGACTCTAACCCTGCACCTTGTGTTTGTAAGGCAAACACCTTAACCATTAGGCCACCCTCACTTGCTTGGTTTCTTTATGGGATCTATCTTTGTCAGGTTCCAGTAATGCATTCCACTCTCCCCCGATTATATATAAATGGTTAGGGAATTCAATAAGTAAGTTAAAGATTCCATAAATAAAAGTCTGTTGGTTAGAGCAGCAATGGTTTATCTATGCTATGGTATTTAGAGGTAAACAATGCCCATCTGCCATTTAAGTCAGTTTTCTTGGAAACAGTTTCCCCCTGATGTTTTGTTAATAATAATAGAAACCCCTCTAGAAGTAGAATTATGTTCAGCAGCTACTATATGCTTGACCCATTTACTTTTTCTCTCCCTGTCCCAAAGTTGTGAGATCAGGTGAGTTTCTTGAAGAAAGGTTATCATTACTTAACTTTGATATATAATATGCATTACTAGTTTCCTTTTACTTTTGTCTGAAACCCCCTTAACGTTCTATGAATCTAGAGATATAATTTCTGAAAGTTTAAAAAATATTCCAAAATGATGGACAGCCAGTGAGCACTCTAGCTGTGCAGCTCCCTTAACTTTCAACGATATCTGACCTTTTGCCTGTGCTTCCTGAGGAAAACTATCAACTTTTCAACAGAGGAAAAGGCAACAAGTAATCTGCTTAAACATTTCAGCTGTATTTTTCGTTGGATAACCTTTTTTGCAAGAAAAATAATACTCACTGCAACCAGATCCCTGAACCGCGTGGTGTGGATTCTTCTAGATAAGTAGGCCCGAGTGAAAAAGAGAAGGAAAAAAGGACTTGTTTTAACATAAAATTGCCAGAATAGAAACAACCTTCTGCACCTCTGTTTAGCTGACTATATTTTATCTGAAAAACAACTAAATCAACGATGAAAATGGAAAATCAACCAGAGCACTTGGAAGCAGTAACTACCAAATCTAAACTATCAAATATAGTTACACCAGAAAAAGTTATTTCGTCAAAAAGGCTAAAAACAAATAAAATTCAGTCAGAAACGATTAAACCTGTCCTTAGATCAAAGCAAGAACAAACACTAACATTGGAAGACCTTAAAATTGCATTACAACCACTGCAAACAGAAGTCCAAGGATATTCGCACAAACTAAATACTTTCAGCTCAAACATGGTCCAAATTATGCTCAGATTAGAACAAAATGAAGCAAAAATCATGGACAATGAACTGAAAATACAAGACCTGAATAAAAGTATATAGGCTGGTGCAAAGAATATTTCAGAATTGCAACAAAAAGTCCTAGAATTAGAAGCTAGAAGCAGACAATAATCTCATTATCAGGGGAATGCTAGAGTCTGTTGAAAACACCCAACTAAATACAATTATTAAAGAAATACTAAGCACACTACTGCAGGATAAAGAACTTCTGGAGGACATAACAATTGAAAGAGCTCACAGATCCATAAGACGCTCACAAAACATGGACTATCCAAGACAGATATATGTCAGGATCCTTAATTCTGCCATGTACAATTAATACTATTTGCATATAAAACCAAGAAAACCCTCACATGGAGAGGACACAGAATCACAATAAGCCAATACCTTCCTCTTGAGGTCAAGCAAAATCGTCAGAAACTAAATAAATACTGTGCTTACTTGACAGAAAAAAACATATGCTTCCAGATGAAATAACCTGCTTCATTAATATTCTACCATAAAAATGAAAAAATATCCGTAGATACACCTGAAGAAGCAAAAGTCACTTTTCTCTGTCTCTACAATGTAAATCCAGCTTGAAAAAAGTCAATCCACCTTTGCTGAAACATCTGAATGGCATCCTCTTCTGTTTTAGGCTGAATCCTGCCTTTTTCAATTTTTTTTTTAGGTAAATTCTTTAATCCATTTATTTTTCCATTTCTGAGTAGGCTGCAAGGTCCTTTAGCGTTGCGACGGTCCATTACCCACAATTCCATGCAGCCACAAGTGTTTGCAATAACCTTTCACCTTTCAACTCATTTCATCATTAAAATGACCTAAGAGCCCTAGTGCATTACTGGGAACGGATCTAAATGGCAGAAACATGTCGTGAGTACAGTATTGTACATGAAACTACATTTTTTCCTGAAAATAATCCATCCAAATAGTCGGAATTGTACTCACACTGCTTGCTAAGAATACTAACTGAACCTGTGCAGCAAAATGTAAGAAAATAGACTTATGAATACTTAATTTGCAAGCTAGAGAATTCTGAAGGCAATACAGTTAATTTAAATCTGCAATGCAGACTGTTTTTCAGTGAAAGTGCTTGACCATATTAAGCTGATGATTGTGTGGAATATAACATCTGTTTTCTTCCCAACTAAATTATTAAGTGAAATCTTCCTATAATCATGTGTATATAATGCAGAGTTATATATTTAAAGAAGAATCTGATAAGTATATTAGATAGCAGCTGCATGCTCATATATATTGTTACAAAATTACATTTGATGTTGGTCTTGCACCTAAAACAGACCGGCTCTATCTGTTAAACACCTTAAGGTAAAATATGCAACTGGAATGTGTATTTTTCTCTAGGAAAAACTAACAGTCTCCTAGTATTGTAGAACTGATATATCCAGTTAAAACATATTCTTTTAGGCTGTATTACTAATCAAATGCTTATATATAGTGAAAGCAATGAAGCTAAAGGATACGTTATCTGTAATACACATTTATTGAAGGTGAATAATAGAAGTATTATTATTTTGTTGTTAGAGTGACAGTCGTAATATTCAGTAATGCCTCTCTAGTATTATCTTTGGTGTTCATAGATTTAGCTCATGACTATATTGTACTGTGTTTTTTCTCTTTTCTTTACTTTGTCTTTATTAGTCAGGCACATGTATGTAACTACTCATATGTATGTAACTACTCATGCACCTTCTGACTTGTTATAGCTTAAAAACAAAATGACATGGGGATGTTTCTATGGCTTTGAGGGTTTTAATCTAAGAACTAATGATCTTAATTGGAGTTTTAGTATATTTCTTTAGTTATAAGGCTATCCAAAGTATTTCAAGTATATTAGCTAACATACTAAATATGTTTAAAAATGGTAAGATATTAAAAAATAGATTCTGAATATGGGCATAGGGAGGCTGCTATGGAGAGTTGATGCATATGATTGTGTACGTTTGGAAAGTAGTAGATCATTTTGACATCCCTCTGCTCTAAAAGATTTTACCCAGATCCAGTCACAAATATCCTTTGATTATGATTTTATAAGTTTTGTTTATCTATCGTTACAGAGGGATGGGTGGTTAGGCACTCATGGGGGGGGGGGTAGGAGAACAGAAGTCACTATACAGAAAGTACGTACTAACACAAATAAACAACAGTATCTCTTTATGATGTCAATTGCTTATTATGCTTTATGAACTTTTTTTATCTGAAGAAGTCTGCTGTAAACAAGAGGAGGAAAGCAATCATTGTTTTCAATAAAAATTGTACCTGGAGTTAGTGAGTGCCATGCCTTTTTTGTTTTTGATGTTTTTACAGTTCAGCAGTTCATTTTTTTGGTTTAGTTTAATGCAATACAGGCTTTTAAAAGATGGTATTGCATTTGCGATCAAAGCTGAATGCTATAGTGCTTTGTCTGTGGTCTAAACTGTAGCAAGCAATTTGCTACAGTTTACAAGTTAAAAGTCTTTTTTTTTAACCAAAACGTGAGCAGTGTAGCGCTCAGTGAAGGTAGAGTATAAACTGTTGCAACTGTTTGCTACAGTTTAAAAGAATTTATTTATTCCTTTTAAGTAAAACATTAATGTCATAGAAGAAGGCGATCAGGGACAGTGCACGACACAGAAATGAGACCTGAACGGCTGGGTCAGTAGGGAGGGAGGAGGTGTGTGCTAGTAGAAGGAGCAGTTTTTTTTTTTGCTCTTCAGTAAAACAGCCGGGGGCATGGATCTAACTGTTATAAGACGATGGCTAGTATGTAGCCATTGGCTTATTGCAGTATTTTTTTTTTTTTTGATTGAAGAAAACCAAGAGCTCCAAAGGACCAGGACTCTTCTCACCAAAAAGCAAGCCTTTATTTTAAAAATGAAAAATGTAACTAATAAAAAGCATCCACATATATCTTAAAATCATATGGTTTAGTGCTTTTGTCTTGTTAGTATGACATCATCAGAACCATACGTTCTAAAACAGCTGAGCATTTTTATCAAAGAGGCAATCCTAAGACACACCCCCATAATTAACCAATCACATATACTTTATTCTCGTTGTCCAAATTAAAAACAACAGAGCGAAAAAAAATTTTGACATCAATAATATTGTGTATCAAAATGAAAAACATCCTACATAATAAACTACATAGTAAACAGTTAAGGTTTAAATTATTATATTTTCATTGATCTATCCTTGAGCTCACTAACAATCAAAATATTTTCATTCAAGCTAAGTGGTAATAAGACGATGGCTAGTATGTAGCCATTGGCTTATTGCAGTATTTTTTTGTTCATCTTCAATGGAAGAGCTGGGGGGTGGATGTACAGTAAGTTCTTTTATAGGGCAGACCCAGGGTGTCCCATAAGTAAGGTAAAGTACAAAGGCCTTAACATACAAAGTATCATTCCATTGATGCACAACATATATGTCACAGATATTATCATGACATGTTATATCCTGGATACTGCACACTTGTTTATAGTTACAACTGAGCACACCTACTAAGGTGGGCTGAGTGACTATTTACAGCTCATGTTTTAAAACTGTATTTTGTATTGTTATACCATTTTGCTCTGTTACTAGGAAGCTTGACGAATAAATAATTCTGCCTCACAGTGGTTGGTTCTCTTGTTCAGATCCCAGCTGTGGTGCATTCTTTGTCATCTACTTCTGTTTATTGTGTGTCTTGTTATGGTGCCATAGAATATCATAGCCAGAAGACTGGACATTTTTCTTGTTGATGGTTATACTACATTGAGACTGGACTGTCACAAATGCTGGGCTTTGTTTCTTCAGCCCAGGATATATATCTGGTTTATACTCTTATCCCCTTCTCATGTTTGTGCAACCTTAGAGTTGGTATATATATATATATATATATATATATATATATATATATATATATATATATATATAAAATATATATAGTGTGTGTGTGTATGTGTGTGTGTGGGGGGGGTGAAACTTTCCTCTTGTTGAAAAGTTATCTAAAGATATGGCTATGTTTATTTTTTGTAATGGCTTGACTGTATGTGCAATCAAGTACGTTAGATGTTTCATTTGATTATTTGCATGCTAAGTGAGGCATGCTTAGATGTAAACAGGATGAGCTCTGGGGTTCAGTGTTGACTTTTAGTCACACTCTGTGCGAGTTTTCTCTGGGTACCATGGTTTCCTCCCATCTTTTCAAAACATTCTGCTTGATTAGCTACACTACATTCTCCATATATATTGCATTTTTCTCTTGCTCTGGTGGCTAAAAATGGTCTACAAACCAGCCACATTAAACAGTGAAAAATGTTAAATAAATAAATAAAGATCCCTTCTGCTTAGTATTGATACATTACCTTGTGTCTGCATGAGTTTTTTCCAGGGACTCTGATTTATACCTACATCCTAAAGCCATAGAATTAGACCAACTGAAGATATTTAAATTTCCCCAAGGGATGTGTGGGTGTGTGTTTCTGTGTCTGTGTGTATGTTTTTTTGCCAGACTCTTATTTATACCTACATCCTAAATACATAGAATTAGACCAACTGGAGATATTCAAATTGTCCCAAGGGATGTGTGTGTGTGTGTGTGTGTGTGTGTGTGTGTGTGTGTGTGTGTGTGTGTGTGTGTGTGTGTGTGTGTGTCTGTGTGTGTGTGTGTGTGTCTTTGTGTGTGTGTGTGTGCACGTGTGTATGTGCATGTGTGCATATGAGTATACATGCATGTATGTGTATGCAGACATGCATCTTTGTGTGTGTATATGCACACAGACATGTGTGTGTGTGTGTGTGTGTGTGTGTGTGTGTGTGTGTGTGTGTGTGTGTGTGTGTGTGTGTGTGCGATCAGTTGTCTGTGTCTTCTACAATGCACTGTCAATCATCCCATCTAGGACTGTTTCCTGCTTTACACCCACTGCTTGATAGTATAGACTCTTTCTCCCAGTAATTTTGAAAAAAATAAAGAAAATACTGCAAATGTATTTATTACATTAATGTATATTTATAAATTAGCAAACAATTAATTTTACTGTTTAGCTGTCATTAGGAAAATGTTTCCGGAAAGCATAGCATTACCGATATAAGAATATAGCAGAATGCTACCCTTATATGAATCCTAGTACACGGTGGTATTGCCTTTGTCTGAATGATGCTACAGTCTGCCTTCAGCTGTATGACCCATAGCAGTGCCCCCTGTTTTTTTTTTTTACCTTCATTCCCTTTAGCAATATCGAAGAGGACATTACACAAGAACAGACATGTATCCGTTCAAGTCTCCTGGGAGAAGGAACTGAAATAAAAATTCAGTAGTAGAATGTTATCAGTTATGTGAGGCTTTATCATTTTGCATTTGCAGTGGCTTAAGCGCTGTCCCTCATAACCTTTCTACAGCACTCATATGTCAGTTCTGGTTCTCCTTGAAATACAATGACAGGATGCATCTTCCACAACTGGTGCTCTAAATACCAAAGTCTGAATTTCCTGTCACTCACAAATGTTTGTTCTATTTTTAATTCACTAGCTTTCTGAGTATTTCGCAGTACCAGTAGAAAAATTAATTATGGCCAGGATAACTTGTTCTTGTGAGGAGAAAATAACATAGCAAATGTATTATCTGTATGAAAATAGTCAAGAATGACACATTCTGAGCAGAGTTTTATAGCTTGACCATTGTATAATTTATAATGTACTAATAAGGGTAAACTTTCTTATTATATATTTATTATATATTACAAACTGCTGTCTAGTATAACATAAATTGTTTTAAAGATAATTTAAACAAAAGCTAATATATCAAAATTAAATTTATAAAGCAGACTAGTTATTTTCATTTGTCTTGGATTAAAAGCTCTTTTTTGTCTAATATCAGGACCCAGAGTTTACCTGGGGGAGCTAGCCATCTACAATAGAATTTCTGCAGGAACCACAATGTAATAAAGAGAAAACATAAGATAAGGAGCATTATTTCACCTTTGCTTTAGGGTATTTATTCTAACTACATTTCATGTGCTGCATTTTGCAGGAACACTGCCTCTGTGGTAACTCAGCAGACTACGAGCTGATTCTGATGACATGCCTCTGTTAATTGACAATGACAAGAGGTCCTGATGCAGTTCCTGCGTCCTAGTGAGGCCGATCCAAGGACACCTATCAATCAAAGAACGACAATAGCTGGGGGAGATTTAACTGGAAATTCATTGAAACCTAATGATGTGACAAAAAAAATAAGAAGCCTTTAAAGGCTTCAGGGCTAGTCCAACTAAATTAAAGGACTAGACAGACAAAGCCTCATCCAAGATATTCATTGTCACTGGTTTGTGAAAGGTGATCAGAACTGCAAAGAAACACTCATAATATAGAGTTTACCCAAATTCAAGTGCTGTCACTGCAGGATAGAATTTTTTTTTTGCATTTTTTCTCATTTTTGCTTCACTCATCCGTGTAGCAAAAAACATCATTACTGCAAAAACTCTGTGACGTGATGTATTAAAGAAGAGAGATACTGTGAACAAAGATAAGGCTACAATGCTTCAATCTAAAAGAAGTTTGGTAGACACTGTTAGGAAGAGTGAACGTGTCTGTTTTCTTCTACTTTGTTTATATTGTCTATTGATACTAGAACACAATCTCATGAACTCTCTGAGGGCATCATTGCTAAAGAAGGGTTAGAAATTGTGCCGTTAACTGAGCATGGAAAATGAATTCTGCATCAAGGCAGACCTTAACTACTTAGCCAGCAGTGCTTGTAAAATCTTTGGGAGCAATATGATAATAACCCTCAAGCTCACAGTTTTTGTCCAATAAAATAATGTTTATAAATAACTACTGCACATACGGCAGCTATTCAGAAACTAACATTATGCAAAACAGCACAATGATTGGCAGTGTGCAAGGAGGGGAAAATCCAGAGATGCACATACCACGATTGGGCTAGCGGGAAAAATTGTGTGGTATGCATCCCATGCAAATGACTGCACGGTGATATGCATATGAGTGTTAACATGTTCATGAGAGCAACTGCATGCACAAATTATAAAATCAGACATGGTCCTTCAGTTCTGAAATGTAAATTGTGAGATGAACCATGGTGATCAGCTTATCTGTACACTGTCATTTGTTGGTGAACGGGTGCATCACTGGTGCTAAGATGCTAGGAGTAGTTATTACATTAGCTGGTCAACAGGTGGCCATAGGCAAGGCTTCCACTCTTTTATTTGCTAAGTGGTGTGCAGTGCATGTCTCTATGCTGTCCAGGCAGTTCCCATGATTCTTACATCTGGCACACATACAACTTATATTAATGTTTTATGCCACAGGATCATCTTGTTGGTAGGTAAATACTTTGTCAACCCTAGCCATGACTGCCCAGCCCAATGAAGAAAGGTAAAAGATCACTCATAAAGGTGTTGCTTTTGTTTTTCATGGGATGCTACATATGTCTTAGTGCCATGGCTAATGACTCCCATCTGTAGCCCCCCCAGATAGAGACAGAGACTGTGTCTGACCCCACACTGGCACAGACTCAGACTATCTTTGATCATGTGTTCTTAGTACAAAAGTCTCTGTTCTACTGCCAGGATAAGTGTGGTGGCACACCACAGTATGCTCCAGATATGTGTAATAAGATATTTGTGGGGTGCATCATGTTCCACAATATAGTGCTATGAAAAGAGGTACAGCAAAAGGTGACTGTAGCACTCTATCCCAGCAGTGGAAGAGAACCTTGGTGAGGAGTCATTGAAGAATGAGGCTACAGTGGGCCTCCAGGGAAAGTAAAGGCAGGTGTGATATGTTGTAACACTAGCAAAGAGGTGAAGACTTTTTTTTAAAATGATATTACATGACAAGACAAACACTGAGCAAAATGGATACATGCATTGACATACTGAGATTATGTATTACAGTGCACTAACTGGCCACACTGTGGATAGACATTTACATGCACATATTAGCCAGAAGGATGGATGGGATACAGTCATCATCATTTGCACAGCAGGGGCAGAGTGGCATGAGACAGCAATGGTAACATAGGCAGAAGGTCATGGGTGCTGCCAGTGGTAAGCAGACATATGGTTGCAGGATTTCATGTCCTCAGGTGATGTTGTGGAACTTGCAGGGATGGAATGATGGCTGTAAATACCATGTTGTCCTGCAGTGTCATTACTGGCAGCATGTAGTCCACGGGATGGCACATCATGTGGATTGTATGTAAAAGTGTGGTACTGACAGATGGATGTTTACCACTACCTCATGGTTGGGCAGAATACATGTGAGTCATATGATGTCTACAAAAGAGTAGGCTGGTATTTCACTGTAGGACCTTTATTAGGATGCCCAATGGGGTGTGTCTGCAGTGGTACTGGATAAACATCAAACACACCCACATGACCTTTTACAACAAGAAGGTGCAGGCACACCATAGATCCAGAGGAGCATCAACCACAGCCCTCTGACAATCCTTAACCAGGGACAGAGACCACAATGGAGCTAGTAATGTGTCAGGCATAGTCAAGTGATCATCAGTTGCCAGAAGTGGAGGCATCAGAGGTCAGTGTAGCTCTCACAGAATCACTTTCTTACATTTGTATTAGGTGGGTGTGCACACCAGCAGTGTGCAAACATCCTTTACTTCAGCTACTGTGGCCATTGCACAGCAATTTCAGAGATGCTAATGAAGCAACAAATATCCAGAAAGAAAGCGAGTAATTCCAAAGATGGTATAGATTTATTGAACACGAAAGAAATTAACGCTCTTTGCCACAATTGCGTTTTCATCCTTTCCAAAGCTGGGACTTCATCAGATGACAATAAAATAAATCAATTAGCACTTTAAATATACATGAATATTCAAATTAAACCAATCACATAAAATGCATTATAATTGAACAAATCAGAAATATTCCTAACTCATGAATATTAAATTAAAACCTTATTGACCCTGACAGTGCAATGTGTAGTTGTTAAATACTTCTCTATTTGTAAGGTGTTGCTAAATGTATTGTATATATGTTTCTTCTTATTGGTTTTGTGTCTTAAAATTCATTTCTCACCCTCAATAAAAAATCTTAAATATTATAATATATAAATATCTAAAAAAGAATGTTTCCTTGAAGTATTAAAAATATAAAATATGTATACAAAAATATATTCATCATTTTCGTCGTATTTAACTTTTATTCTTTTGTATATAATGGTGCTGCCATCTCCTGGACATTTGTTTTATGCCATGAGATCTAGACCTCTGCAGCTCTTAGTTTTAACACAGGAGTAAGAGATGTGTGTTCATTTAATCCTGGTTTTCTCGTGGCATCTAATTTAATTTGCCACCACAGTTCCTTATATGCTAACCACTCTTCCCATAAACCTCCTCTTATTTCTTTCTTAACCTGTTCTATCACGAAAAATTCAAATTTTCCTTCTTTACATTCTTTCGTGTGCCTGTATAATGCATTGGTCTCCTTAGCTTTCAAGATGTCATAAGTATGTTCATAAATCCTCCTCCTCAGAGCTCGTTCTGTTTTTCCTATATAAAATTAACTGCATTTTTTACAACGGGCTAAATATATAACCCCTTTTGTCTCACAACTATAATATACTTTGTTTCTTATAGTTTTGTCCCTACTAGTAATACATATCTCATTAGTATTCATCATAAATTCACATTGGTTACAGTGGCCACATTTAAAACTCCCTGTCCTTTTCTGTCCATTAATTGTGCCTCCTCTATAGTCAAAAGCATTAATTTTGGAGTGAGATTCTAAAATTCTTTTCACGTTCCATGCATTTTTGTAAACTATTTTTGGGACAGTCTTATTGATATTTTCCATGTCTATAAACATGGAAAATTTGTCCCATTCGTTCCTAAATATTTCACTTATTTTAATGTTGGACATATTGTATTCCATGACAAATGCTTGTTCATAGTTATCTTTGGTTTCTTTTTGACTAGATGATATACTGCCTGAATAATTCTCAATTTTCTTACCCTTTATGGGTTGGTATTTGTTAATTCTACCCTTTTCTACCTCAGTTCTTATCATGTTAATAAATGATTCAGGGTATCCTTTTTCTTCAAACATTTTTTCAAGGAAATCACATTCTTGTATGAAATCTTCACTTGAACTAGTCATACGACTACCCCTCACAAATTGTCCCTTGACAATATTCTTTTTACAGTGTGAGGGGTGCGCACTAGTGAAGTGAAGGAAGGAATTACAGTATGTTTCCTTCCTATAAATTTTTGTTTCAAAATCTTTTTCCGTTTTATATATTTCTACGTCTAGGTACTGCAACCTGTCTTTTGAAGAAGTATAGGTGAATTTTAAAAAATTGGTAGTATTATTTATGTATTCGAAAAATTCTTTAAACTTGTCCATGTCACTAATCCAAAAAATAACTATGTCATCCAAGAAACGGCGGTACAACGACGAAATTGATGAATATGAATATATTTTTGTATACATATTTTATATTTTTAACACTTCAAGGAAACATTCTTTTTTAGATATTTATATATTATAATATTTAAGATTTTTTATTGAGGGTGAGAAATGAATTTTAAGACACAAAACCAATAAGAAGAAACATATATACAATACATTTAGAAACACCTTACAAATAGAGAAGTATTTAACAACTACACATTGCACTGTCAGGGTCAATAAGGTTTTAATTTAATATTCATGAGTTAGGAATATTTCTGATTTATTCAATTATAATGCATTTTATGTGATTGGTTTAATTTGAATATTCATGTATATTTAAAGTGCTAATTGATTTATTTTATTGTGATCTGATGAAGTCCTGGCTTTGGAAAGGACGAAAATGCAATTGTGGCAAAGAGCATTAATTTCTTTCGTGTTCAATAAATCTATACCATCTTTGGAATTACTCGCTTTCTTTCTGGATATTTGTTGTTTCATTAGTAACTTTTGTGGCGAGTTTGGAGATTTATCAGTGGTTTTGGCTATCCAGGAGATGGAAGGAGCGACTCCTAAAGATGATACAGGGGAATCTCGTAGGCTGATAGGTCAGCTTACACAATTGATTGACTTGCTAACCCCATTATGTCACTCGCTTTGCGACCGTAAATGTGAAGCAAGCAACGTAGAACTTGAAATAACCGAAGGGTTACCAGGGGCCAAACCCAAAAGGAAACGTAACCGGAGTGGTAGTTTGGGGCGAGAGCTTGGAGCGGATGAACCAAACGGTGATTCGTTTAACCCGGGAGTTACACCAGCTATTTTTGGACAGAATGAAAACCATAATGAACATTCGCAAGTTGAGGCATTGGATTTAGGACAAGCCAGGAACAAACATGACAAGCCTTCCACGAGTAAGGCACGTGAATGTACTGTTAATAATTCCTTCCACAATTCGTGGAAGAAAAAAGATACCAGAGACTGGTTGAAATTGCCTTTTAATATTGACTTTGACAAAGTTAATGAGTTGAAATGTGGTGTTGATTTAACTTATTCTGCTAAAATTGATAAGTTATCTAAGCTTATGTTGAAATATAAAACACTAACTATCGAAAATGAATACCTGACAGAGTGTTTGAACAGAAAGGTTGTCCCAAAAGGACTAAGGGTATGGAAGTACCCGAATAATGTTGAACCAGGGTCAGACTTTCATAAAGAACTGATACAAGTATTTAATCAATGTGGCTTGGAAATTTTAAAATCAATTATTAAGGAAAATAAACGAATGCAGGAAGTTTTAAAAACGGAAATAGAAATACTGGATGCTTGCACTAAAGAAGATCTCATATTTGAAATTAGTGAAGAGAGAGAGAAATATTATAAAGTTAAAGGAGACATAGACCTAAAATGTAAAGAAATAGTTAAAAGAAAAATAAACAAGTTAAAGAGGGACATTGGTGAATATCAAAACAATAACAACTATCCCAAAACACCTCCTACTAAACGTAGAATGCAAGTCCATTATACTTATCAGGATGAACAATTATCACGTTTTGATACTAGGGTTAATAAAGCATTGGTGAAAGAGGATTATGATAATGAATTCCCACCATTAAATAGTGAAATACAAAACGGTAATAGAAATTACAATGAATTTCAAAATTTTCAAAAAAGGGGGGGGGGCAGAGGAAGGCATTATTATTAATGCACCCAAACCCCTCTATAAACTCTAATGAGAACAGTATATCTATTAATGGGGTTCAACACACTTTCAATAATTTTTCTATATATAATTTTAGTAATATAACACCTAACAAACAACATTTCTACTTACTAAGCAAGGGATTCAAATTTATTCCCGCTGTAAAGAGAGAATTAGTAAACACTATAATAGATATGAAATTATTTCTTAGAAAAATTAATTTGGAAATGCTTTTTTCACAACAGAGTAGGTTG
This sequence comes from Protopterus annectens, assembly GCF_019279795.1. Taxonomy (NCBI): domain Eukaryota; kingdom Metazoa; phylum Chordata; order Ceratodontiformes; family Protopteridae; genus Protopterus; species Protopterus annectens. The sequence continues at coordinate 617,625,958 of NC_056728.1, read as the reverse complement.
GACCTACCTCCTCAGAGCTCGTCCTTGACCCGTAAAAGCACCTACAACCCCCCCTTGCACCCCCAAATCAGGAATTTGGAAATTATGTTGGAAAAAGAAATTAGACAGATATATGAACAAAGTGTACATAAGTTCAACCTTTCTAAACAAGAAAATGAGGTATTAAATGAACTCAAAATGAACAATGAAATAAGAATTATGAAACCTGACAAGGGAGGAGGGGTAGTTTTTATGGATAATATAATATACGAAGGAAAAATGAACTGCATGTTAAGGGACACCACTAGATATAATGTTGCCTCCTTGAAAATGAAATGAATGTGGCATATTATAAGATAGATAATCAACTTAATGACATGGTTCTTGAGGGAACAATAGACAGAAAAACTTATGAGTTTTTACAAGTGGCCAAACCTAAAACTCCCATTATTTTTGGGATACCTAAAATCCACAAAAATATGGAGGACCCACCCCGAGACCTATTGTCTCAGTGGATGGGTCCAAGACTCTTCCATTAGCAAAATTTGTGGACAGAAAAATAAAACATATATGTGGCGAAAATCAATATATACTGAAGGACTCCTGGGACCTATTAAGATGTATAACGCCAGAATTGGTCAACGACAATCTGATTTTCATCACCATAGATGTGGTAGACCTTTTCACATGCATACCGCATAGTGAAGGTCTTATAATGTTTGAGGATATGATTTATAGGGACAACAAACTTTCTCATTCAGACAAAAGTTCTATAATGAATTTAACGGAAATGGTCCCGAAATATAATTTCCTCATGTTTAACGGTGAATATTACCAACAAGCACAGGGCATATCTATGGGAGCAGCATGCGCACCCACGTATGCAAACATTGTCCTAGCCAAATGGGAAGAGGACTTTATACTACATTCCAAATATAAAGATGATTGGTCGTTGTACCGCCGTTTCTTGGATGACATAGTTATTTTTTGGATTAGTGACATGGACAAGTTTAAAGAATTTTTCGAATACATAAATAATACTACCAATTTTTTAAAATTCACCTATACTTCTTCAAAAGACAGGTTACAGTACCTAGACGTAGAAATATATAAAACGGAAAAAGATTTTGAAACAAAAATTTATAGGAAGGAAACATACTGTAATTCCTTCCTTCACTTCACTAGTGCGCACCCCTCACACTGTAAAAAGAATATTGTCAAGGGACAATTTGTGAGGGGTAGTCGTATGACTAGTTCAAGTGAAGATTTCATACAAGAATGTGATTTCCTTGAAAAAATGTTTGAAGAAAAAGGATACCCTGAATCATTTATTAACATGATAAGAACTGAGGTAGAAAAGGGTAGAATTAACAAATACCAACCCATAAAGGGTAAGAAAATTGAGAATTATTCAGGCAGTATATCATCTAGTCAAAAAGAAACCAAAGATAACTATGAACAAGCATTTGTCATGGAATACAATATGTCCAACATTAAAATAAGTGAAATATTTAGGAACGGATGGGACAAATTTTCCATGTTTATAGACATGGAAAATATCAATAAGACTGTCCCAAAAATAGTTTACAAAAATGCATGGAACGTGAAAGGAATTTTAGAATCTCACTCCGAAATTAATGCTTTTGACTATAGAGGAGGCACAATTAATGGACAGAAAAGGACAGGGAGTTTTAAATGTGGCCACTGTAACCAATGTGAATTTATGATGAATACTAATGAGATATGTATTACTAGTAGGGACAAAACTATAAGAAACAAAGTATATTATAGTTGTGAGACAAAAGGGGTTATATATTTAGCCCGTTGTAAAAAATGCAGTTAATTTTATATAGGAAAAACAGAACGAGCTCTGAGGAGGAGGATTTATGAACATACTTATGACATCTTGAAAGCTAAGGAGACCAATGCATTATACAGGCACACGAAAGAATGTAAAGAAGGAAAATTTGAATTTTTCGTGATAGAACAGGTTAAGAAAGAAATAAGAGGAGGTTTATGGGAAGAGTGGTTAGCATATAAGGAACTGTGGTGGCAAATTAAATTAGATGCCACGAGAAAACCAGGATTAAATGAACACACATCTCTTACTCCTGTGTTAAAACTAAGAGCTGCAGAGGTCTAGATCTCATGGCATAAAACAAATGTCCAGGAGATGGCAGCACCATTATACACAAAAGAATAAAAGTTAAATATGACGAAATTGATGAATATATTTTTGTATACATATTTTATATTTTTAATACTTCAAGGAAACATTCTTTTTTAGATATTTATATATTATAATATTTAAGATTTTTTATTGAGGGTGAGAAATGAATTTTAAGACACAAAACCAATAAGAAGAAACATATATACAATACATTTAGCAACACCTTACAAATAGAGAAGTATTTAACAACTACACATTGCACTGTCAGGGTCAATAAGGTTTTAATTTAATATTCATGAGTTAGGAATATTTCTGATTTGTTCAATTATAATGCATTTTATGTGATTGGTTTAATTTGAATATTCATGTATATTTAATGTGGTAATTGATTTATTTTATTGTCATCTGATGAAGTCCTGGCTTTGGAAAGGACGACAACGTAATTGTGGCAAAGAGCGTTAATTTCTTTCGTGTTCAATAAATCTATACCATCTTTGGAATTACTCACTTTCTTTCTGGATATTTGTTGTTTCATTAGTAACTTTTGTGGCGAGTTTGGAGAATTTCAGAGATGCACTAATGAAAGCCGCATGGTCTGTCAGTGCTTGTATACCCTTGTGCATACCCTGGTAAAAGGTGTTCATACAGACCAAGTAGACACATTTAAAAGCTGATGCACCTTGTAGTGCAGGTGCTGTCAGTTGCAGGCCTTTTGTTCCTGGGTGAAAGTAATGCAGATAACTGTGTGACTATGCCAAGATGAGGCATTGTGTTTGCTACTACTCACGGGGGCATCTCCAAAGGACTTTGAGCCCAACACCTAAATCCACATCAGCAGGTACACTCCATCAGCAGGTATTAGCACTCTCTCAGTTGCAACACTGAGGAAACTTTCACTGTGTCCCAGCTGCAGTTGTATTGGTGATGCACCCTTAGTGACTGAGATCTCTGCAGCTATGTCCTGGACCTTGTTTTTAGCATGGAGGATCATATCGGTGACCCTGAGACACACGTCTACCAATGTCCCATTGTGAGCACTTGTGGCATTAATGCCCTGAACTGCTGCCATAAATGGCAATCACACTATTGTGCTGCCCTTTGACATATGTCATGTGGGCAATTTGATGTGCGGCTTTGTATTCCAGTTGTTATTTTTCATTCCTGGATCTGACCTAGTATGTGGACATGGCCTCAGCAAGATCTGACTCTGCCAAAATGTCTTTATGTAGTGCAGCAGGGAGTTAAAAAAATCATACTTATTGCACTTGCAGCATAAAACCACCTGCTAGGGGACTATGAAGGTCTCCTGTATAAGATGGATGCCTGGCACATGCTTGGTAAGTTGGTGAGTGATGTCAAGGGTTTCACCTGTACCTGTGAGCAATACTGGCATAAATATAGTGATCTGCCAAAGTGCCTGCCAGACTTCCTTTGCCAGTTGGAAAAAGAGGTTAGGGAGAGACAGCATCAGTATTACGGTATGTGTCTGTATTTGCTGAGTCATTGCACATTAGGCCTGTATTCCTAGGTATATCTGTTTTCTGCTGTCATGGGTATGCTATGCCTGTTATGGTGTTATATCTGTTTTGCAGGAAATTGCAGCCAGCCTTGCCAGACGAGGCAGACCAGAATTTCTAGAGACTGGATAAGTGTACTGTATTGCTACTATATCTGTACTTACTTTGTTTACCACTACACTTATGTTTTGGTATTTAGCAAGTGCACTATTGCCTATTCTTTCACTGTCTTCATAGACTTCTATGCTTCATCCATTATATTCTCTGCTAATATCCTAAATGATGTCAGGGCTGCCATCATTGTGTCTAACAAATACACTGATATTCTTACCTCAACAACATGATTTTTGTTTTTACCTGGACTATTTAACTACTGCTTAGTTGTTCATTGCATATGTGGATTATTAGTTGTTAGCTTTGTTATCTATGCTGCTGTCCTAAACTGTGCCAGTCATCCTTGTATTTGCTATGGGTGCCTTCCTGACAACTGGACAGTTTACTGAATGTGTTTACCATAGCACTAGCATTCATTTTTTTCTCTTTAATACTTACACCCTTACTTTGTTTTCATTGTTGGTGAATGTTGGTTTCCATTAATATATTGTATTACTGACTTACACCCAGCTACCAGTTACACTGCTATTCATATCTCCCACTGCTATCAGCTGTCATTATCAGAGATTCCCTACCAATTGCTGTATCTTGACGTGCTGACATTTGTTTCCCTATTCATGGCATACATCTCTGCAACATGATGAAAGTCACTCTATAGAAGGCAACCTGGGGGGCTTGCTGATGGCCTCTGGTGGATGGCATAGGATCCCTATTGGATAGTGGTGCAGTGGGGCCCTACTGGGTCACGCAGTATGAGGCTCACCTGCTGTTGAGGACTGGGGTAGACTGCCTCTAGATGCCTGTCTTGATACCTTGAGTGTCCCAGCCACAACCATCTGATTACTATTGATAGAACCTGCCTCTGCTGTCATTTACAGAGTTGACTAATTTCTGGGTGAGTTCCTTACCCTATCCCCCCATCACGGTGTTCTCCTTCTTTGAGCATCACTGCCTCTTCCCTGTTTGCAGTCCAGTCCTCTGAATCACCATTTATCCATCCTCTGTCTGTTTGTATATTTTCATTTTGGTCCTCTCTTTTATGTAGCTACCTGTCAGTCTTTGTAGATGCTATATATTTGTGTGTCCACCCCTGCTGTCATACCCCTTCTCCTATCTACAACTTCCCCAGGACTCCCCCCTTCCGCCCTTCTTAAAAAATAAAAAAAAAAATAGGCAGCAGAACTTGTGAAAAAAAATGACATGTCTTCCTCCACCTCCATACCACTCTTACTTTTTCATTAACCTTCAGTGTTTTCCATACTTGCTCTTCTTCATTTCTGACTGTTCCATAACCACATTTACTTTCCTTTCCTTTCCTTTCCATATATAAAGTAAAAGTAATTAGCACTTTGTTGTGTAGCTGTTCTATGAGTTGCTATTTGTGCCCATATTGCAGATATGTGGTGCTTCAATGTGCATGGGAATGGGTATCACACCAGATAAATCACATGTTGATGCTGTCAGGTCACATGACTACTTGTAGCAAAGTCCAATCACTTACAGAGCGACTTCCATTTTTGTCATTATGGCAATTCCTTATTCAGCACTATTCCAGGCATGTCCATGTTATCTTGCCCTTATATATGTCTAATCTTCTATAAACCACATAAAGTAATATCTACTGTGCTATTTACTGCAGAAGAGTCGTATTATGTTTCTATGTGAAGATGTGAAGATGTGAATCTACCCAACATTTTCCCATGGAAGAAACATGTATACTTCTTGTCAGAACCAGCCTATATGAAGCATCTGTCTCATTACCTTCATGAAAATTGCAACTTAATACCACTGGCTCTATTACACCTTAGTCTTTTCATTATATATCATCATCATCATCAACATTACCCATTTTTACACGTAGATGAGGTATTGTTTCAACTATTGCCACCTCTCTTGGCTTAATTCCACTCTCCTAACTTCTTTGACAATGATGTCTGTCTCTGGTCTTCTCTTACACAGCTGTCCATCTCTTTCCTGGGCATCCATGTTTCTTCCTGCCTTCTCCCTGTTCCTTCCAGTTATTCATCACCAAATTATCTTCTGCTTTCCTACATGTGTCTGAACCATTGTAACCTTTTGTCTTTGACCTTCTCTGCAATTGGAGCTATTTTGTGTTATCCGTCCCACAGTGAGCATCCTAACACCCATCTGAGACACTTCATCTCTATCATCTCTAGACTGCTCTACCTTCACTGCCCAGATTTCTGTACCATACAGTAGTACTTTTCACATTACTGTTTTGTACACCCTACTTTTCAGCTTCTTTGGCATTCTTTTGTCGCACACTATCCCTGACACTTTGTGGCAGTTGATTGCAGCCCCCCATTCTAGCTTTGACATCCTCATTCAGGTATTTCATGGTATATCATACCTGCTGAAAACTAGGATTATCATTTAATACTTTTTAGTCATAACATATTTAGCTAAGACAAGACACTGAGTGATAATAATTGTTTATTGCCTTCAGGCAAAGGGCCAGGGACAATGTATATCCTTATTTACTGATACCCACCTATATTTTCCCTTTAAATCAGTTGTTTATGCAGTTGTGCTGTTGAAAAATGAAGCAACTTTTTTTCTTTTAAAGAAATATTACTAAATACTTATCAGTGGCTCTACAATTTGCACCCTACAGATATAAGCATCAATCACTGCCATACAGTCAACAATACATGCATGATGGGTACTGAAGTGGGACCTTAGGCTTATTGTTTTATGAATGCCAGTAGCTTGTTTCAAACAAAGAAAAAGATTTAAGATCAGAATACAATCCTTTTATGTGAAGAACACCTAAATGAAAAAAAAGGAAATAGGTTCATAGGTAGGTACTAGGGTATCTGCCTGAGGGCATTTATAAGCCTAGCCAGAGTGTGTCGGCTTTCGCCACCGCATTGATTAATTAACTGATCCTCTGTCAAGCTGAGCCAATGAAGTGACCCCAGGGGTGTATTTTCTGTTACCCATCCACTCGTCAAGGTTTATTTTGAAGAGTTTTAGTGAGGTGCCTAATGTAGTTTGGAATTTTGTTCCAAAGCATGGGGAGTCCCTGTGACAGGAATCTATCCCTCCAGCATGTTCTATTTATTGTTGTGGTGAGGTTTAGCTCACTAGAGAGCGTGGCTCGCTGTGACTTGGATTTCTTTAGGTGGAGCATGTCCATCAATTCTGAGTTGGACATGGCTTTGTAAGTCAGGCAGAGATCACCTCTGAGTAAGCGATATACCACTGAGTACAGCTGGAGTTTTTTCAGTCGGGCTGCATAGGACATATGTTTGAGGCCAATAATCCTCTTGGTGAGGTACTTTTGTGGTCTTTCCAGCTGTTGGAAGTGTCTTGCGAGGTACATCCCAAATGGGGCATTGTACTCTATGATGGGTCTGATGAGTGACGAGTAGAGGGGCACTATAACCTCTTTATTTCTAGATGCGAACCTTTTAGTAATTAGATGGGCCACATAGAAGGATTTCCTAACTACTTTGGCAATATGATTGTCAAAGGAGAGATTACTATCTACCTGGGTCCCCATATCTCTTATTACCTCTTCTGCATTAAGGGGGCTGCCACCTATGTGGTAATTCATGGGTGTTTTACTTTTCCCTAATGGGATGACTATGCATTTTTTGGCATTTAGCTTGAGGCCATGACTTTGACACCAGGTGTCCATCTCAGTAAGGCCTTTTGGAGGATGTCCGTGTCAGCCAGAGAGTCAATTATGGCTCCCAGTTTGCAGTCATCAGCGAACTTGGTTAGCCATAGTCCTTCTATGTTTTCCGGTACTTCTGAGAAGTATATGCCAAACAGTAGGGGTCCCAGGACCGAGCCTTGCGGGACACCACTTGTGACTAGTTTAGAGTCGGACCTGGAGCCCGCTATTCTTACCGTGTGAGTTCTGTCTGTAAGCCAGTTGGCAATCCATCTCATGACATAGGGGTTTATGCTCAGGATGGCGAGTTTTTCTGTAATGCCCGAGTGCGGAATACTGTTGAAAGCCTTGGCGAGGTAAAGGTAGGCTGTGTGAACCACCTTTCCCTTGTCTATGCCCTTGGTGACTGTCTTAAAGAAGTCACCCAGGTTTAGTAGGCATGATCTGCCCTTAACAAAGCCAAACTGGGTCAGGTCAAGTGTTTGGAGTTTTCCAATGTCTTTGTTAATGAGATCCATGATTATGCACTCCATAGCCTTGCAGAAAAGGCTAGTCAGGCTTATGAGGTGATAGTTAACAGGGTCAATTGTGGCCCCTCCTTTGTGGAGAGGTATAACCATTGCTGTGTGCCATTCTATGAGCACTTAGCCTGTGGAGAGGCTGAGGTTGAACAGCATGTTTAGGTGGGGGGTGAGTTTGTTCTGTAGTTCATGCAAGACGCAGCCTGGGCCACCATCTGGCCCCATTATTGCTATGTTTTTGGCTTTTGAAAGGGCTGTTTTCACCTGTGCATCTGTGATTTCCGGGACACTACACTTTTCCAGTATTGTTGTGGGCCCTTTTGGGGGTGAGAGGGGGGTGAAGTTTGCACTGAATCTATCTGCCAGGATGTTGACAATATCAGTAGGTTCAGTATATTTTGTGCTATTTTGCACTAGTTCAGTGCATATCTGTGAGTTGCCACTTAGATTCTTAACATAGTAAAGAAGGCTTTGTGGTTATCTTTTGAATCTTTGGCTATTTTTCTTTTGAAGTTAGCCTATTGTATAGCCTGTTTATGGCAGGTTTCCATCAGACTGGTTTCCTTCTCTTAGAGCAGTGAGTATTGGTTTTGCTAGGGATGCTACTATCCATGCATCCTTGTAAGTGCTCATAGAGTGCATTTGTAAAGGTTTCTGCATCTTGGGCAGCGTTATCCTTTAGCGTGGGGGCTGTGAAACTTACCGCCTCTCTCTTAAGTAAGGTGAAGTTTGCTTTAGAAAAGTTTTTTACTGTGGTTTCCTTAGTTGGGGGTGGTGGTGGGGTGTGGACATCCAGAGTGATTAGTTTATGGTCTGATCTAACCAGTGATGGGTTGACCTCCAGTGTGGATCACCTGCCGCCCATGTTGGTGATGACCCAGTCCAATATGTTTTCACCTCTGGTAGGGGAGTTTACCAGCTGATCCAGGGTGTTTGAGTTGATGAATTCCAGGAAGCACTGGGCCTGGGAGTTTATACTCGAGTATTTTTCCCAGTTAATGGTAGGGTAATTGAAATCGCCCAGTATCAGGGTGTTCAGTAGGACCTTCATGTTTTCCAGTGTCTCCAGAAAGGTGGGGTGGTGGTCCTGGGTCATGGAGGGTGATCTGTAGCAGGCCACAATTTGCATTGCAGATTTGCCCGATGTTAGTTGCACATGGATGTATCATGCTGTATCACTAACCTGGAGGTGTAGGTATCCTTGATGAATATGGATACACCCTCCCCTTTTGTGTTTCGGTCCGTGTTCTGTGGCTGAAACGTGTGATATGAGTTGTAGCCCAGTAGTTCTGGGGTGCTGTCTGGAGCCTTGAACCAGCTTTCAGTTACTGCACAGATGTCAACATTCTCTATACTGAGGAGTGCCTCAAGCACATGCATTTTGAGATTTAAACTCCTGGCATTGAGTAGCATAACCCTCAGTTTTTTGTTAATTGTGCTGTTTACAGAGGTGGGTTTGACTTTTGAGCCTTGCCTATAAAAGGCACTATGGGGGCAGCAAGAGCCTTGGCCAGTATTCAAAAGCTTAGGGGTGACAGGTGCAAGCCATCTCTTGAGAAGCAATGCGGCTTGTCGAGCATGTTGTCCCAGGCTGACAGACACTGGATCCCCTTTGAATGACACCAGAAGCTTAGCCAATTGTTGAAATTGAGCATTTTTTCTTTATACTAAGGTATCATTCTTGGTGAGGGCAGGATGCTACTCAGGGTTAGGGTCATACCAGCCTGGGCTACATGATCAGAGAACTCTTCCATGTCTCTTTTCATGTAGTCCAGGGAGGTACGTCTCAGGTCATTCACACCAACATGAACAATGACAGAGTCATATTTGTACTTGTTCTGAAGTGACCCTAGTGCTTGTGTTATGTGGCGGATTCTGGCTCCCGACAGGCAGCTAACAGTAACCTTCGCCTTGTCCAGCCTAGAGAGTGGGACATCAGTGTGCCTGACTATAGAGTCACCTATTACTAGTGCGTTAGGTATGTTATTTCGCCTTAAGGGCTGTGATTGTGAGGCACACTGATTTTGTGTTTTATGTGTTGTCTGGTTTGTGACGGGAGGTGCAGGTTGTTTGGGTGTCTGCTTTGGAGGTCTCTGATGCTTTTGCAGGTTTTTATTTAGAGTCTCTGAGTATGATTTTGTGTATTTATGTGTATTTTTTGCCAGTGCTGTTTTAATAGGTCTGTGTGCAGCTGGAGGTGTGGTGCAAGTGTTAACATTCTCCTCTTGATTGTCTGTTCCAGTCTTGGGTGGAGACAGCTTAGCCTCCAGTTTGGCTGTATAACTGCATCTCTCGCATATGTTAGTGTTTTGTGGTAGGAGGAGAGGGTTGTCTGTGTACATGAGGCAGTTGTAACATTGCCTCAGTATATTCATATTCAACAGCTGGACTGGAGAGTACACTTGAAATTGCCCTTTGGTCATGCCTGAATAGTAGGGTGAGCTGCTTAGTTGCTTGGTTGGTGAGAGGTGAATAAAGAGCCTTGCCCTGCTGGGCAATCAGTGTCAGGGTATAGTAGTGCTTGCTATTAGGTCTGAGCAAGTGCTGGGCTGTAGGATGCTTTTTGAGTGCTTAGGTTGAGAGTTAGACTAGTTTCAAGGGAGAAACTGAAGAAGAGAGTTAGTGGAGCCGGGAATAATTTAACTGTCGCTAACCGGCGTTGCCCGGCGCGTAAAACCATGCAAACGTGGTTTTTATAGCAGGGAAATGAAAGAGATAGAAATTAGCCCAAAATGGCCAATAAACTACTAACTTCTGGGCTGGTACCACTCCTCCAGGGACAGATGGGCTGCTCAAAGCTCCCCTCTCTCACAGGTGAAAAGAGAAACTTCCTTCTATCCAAGTAAGATATGGGCAACTCAGAAACTTGTAACACAACCGTGAATTCAGCACTAGCCTGAAAACTGGACTATAATAGCTTAGAAAGGCGGCAAACAAGGAATTTTTTTGTTTTTGTTTTTTTTTTTTAAAAGATAAGCCAAAAACAGTAAAAAATTTGCTTAAAACAGCTTTAAACGACTACAAACGATCAGAAATGCTATCACACTTTAGTGTGCAGCCTACAACAATTAAACAAATTATTTAAACAAAAAACAACTTTTTAAAAGTGCAGGCAGTCAAATAAGTACAATATGTGAAAAAAACAAGCTTTTAAATCACAATAAATGCTAGAAAATTGGCATTAAAGTGGAAAACAGTTAAGTACAGCAAGAAAGTACAGAAAACTGATACTTAATCACTCCAAAGTCTCTTCTAAGCTAGAAGGCTAGTATCAGTTTAAAGCTTTCTAGTGCTTCCCAGTAGGTTAGTTACAGGAAAGATGGAAACAAGCGCAGGTGTGGTCTTTCAAACCAGAAAGTTAAAAGAGATGGACAAACTGTCCAAATGGTCAATAAACTACAATTTCTGGGCCAAGAACCACTCCTCTTATGGTAGAAATGCTACCTAGTGCTTACCACTCCCACTGATAAGCTAGAAGGTTTTCTTCCAACACAGAAAGGCTTGCGGGGCTCAGAAGCTTACCAACCATCCTGGATACAGCAACTCTGTATCTGGACTAGGCTAGTTACAGGAAAGGTGGGAAACAAGTGTGGCTTTTAAATGAGAAAGTTGAAAGAGATGGAAAAAAACTGCCCAAACGGCCAATAGCTACAATTTCTGGACCAGCAACCACTCCTCTTGTAGTAGATAGGCTACCTAATGCTTACCACTCCCACTGATAAGCTAGAAGGCTTCCCTCCAACACAGAAAGGCTTGGGGGGCTCAGAAGCTTACATACAGTCCTGGATACAGTAAATCTGTATCTGGACTAGACTAGTTACAGGAAAGGCGGGGAACAAGTGCAAACGTAGGCTTTTAAGTTGAAAGAGATGGAAAACTGCCCAAACGGCCATTAAACTACAATTTCTTGGCCAAAACTCACTCTTCCCATTGAGGATAGGCTACCTAGTGCTTACTATTCCCACTGATAAATTAGAAGGCTTCCCTCCAACACAGAATGCCTTGGGGGGCTCAGAAGCTTACTAACAATCCTGGATACAGCAACTCTGCAACCGGACTAGGCTAGTTATAGGAAAGGTGGGAAACAGCCGGAAGTGTGGCTTTCAAACCAGAAAGTTGAAAGAGATGGAAAAAAACTGCTCAAACAGCCAATAGCTACACTTTCTGGGCCAGGGGCCACTTCTCTTGTGGTAGATAGGCTACCTAATGCTTACCACTCCCTTTGATAAGCTAGAAGGCTTCCCTCCATCACTGAAAGTCGTGGGGGGCTCAGAAGCTTACAAAGAGTCCTGGATACAGCAAATCTGTACCTGGACTAGACTAGTAACAGTAAAGGTAGGAAACAAGTACAAACACAGGCTTTTAAATCAGAAGGTTGAAAGAGATGGAAAAGCTTCCCAAACTGCCAATAAACTATAATTTCTGGGCCAGAAACCACTCCTGTGGTAGATAGGTTACCTAGTGCTTACCACTCCCACTGATAAGCTAGAAGGCTTCTCTCCAACACAGAAGGGCTTGGGGGGCTCAGAAGCTTGCCAACAGTCCTGGATACAGCAAATCTGTACCTGGACCACACTAGTTACAGGAAAGGTGGGGACCAAATGCAAACGCGGGCTTTTAAACCAGAAAGTAGAAAGAGATAGAAAAACTGCCCAAACGGCGAATGAACTACAATTTCTGGGCCAAAACCCACTCTTCCCATGGTAGATAGGCTACCTAGTGCTTACCACTCCCACTGGTATTTGTATTTTTCAGATGGGGTAGAACACTAATCCCCACACACCTTGTCCAGGCTCAGCCCAAGGTTACAAAGCTATACAAATAATGAATAAGCAACCAATCATGATGGTTTACAAAGAATGTGGCCTCTTACCTATTTTTCTTTTTCATTAACATTTCAATTTCATCTGCCCCAAGATAATTGACTGACTTACTCTCAAATGGTAACATTGATCATTGACTAACTGTGGTATCTGTGTGCTCTTAAGGGAAATTGCACTTTACTGTGCATGTACTTGTCATCCTCCCAGTGTGTATGTTCCCCACTGTTGCCAGTGGTGAGGATTGAGGCTCCTTGATTATTGGGCTAGTGTTGGGGCATCACAAGTGGTATATAAGCTTGGACATGAGATGTTGAGCATTTACAAGATTCTTCTCTCTAAGAGAGATAGGTGCCAGACCAGGGATGCATTTGAGATTCCCCATCCACTGATCCAAGTTTTACATGAATAACTGAAGGGAAGAACCTTTCTTCACATGGATGGGATGCCTGATCAGCCACTGAGACACATACCTGTCCCTCTAACATGGCCTATTTATTTTTCAGGCTAGGTTTAGGCCCCTGGACCAGGAGTTACTGGTGCTATTTGTTTGAAGACAATGTTTTGAGATGGACCACATAGGAATTGTTTTCTATACCATGTATTCTTTTCTATGAGGAGCCTCTCTGGTTGCTTCATTTGTTGCACGTGCCTGGACAGGTACATGCCGATTAATGCACTGTACTCGATGGCTGGTCTTATGGAGGCAAAGAACAATGAAATAATGACATCTTTGGACCTGGATGCTATACCCTTGCTTATAAGTTGTGCAACATTAATGGGCAAAGACTAAGTCACTATATACATGTGGTTCCAAATCCTTGACTACTGGGTCTACTCTTAGGAGTGTATTATCATTGTAGTAATTTGCAGCAGTGGACGTGTTACCACAGTATACTATTATGCACTTTTTACCATTGAGTTTAAGACTGTGACTCTGGCACCAGTTATTAGTCGGTATCAGACCCTCTTGGAGGATGTTTGTATCTTGTGTGGTTTAAATGGCTGCACCTAATTTGCAATCATTTGTGAATCTGGTCAGTCAGAGGCCTTGGACTTTAACCTTACTTCAGAGAAATAGATGCCAAACAGGAGTAGCCACATACAGTCCTGAGCCTTACGGACTCCTCCAGGACTGGTCTTTTTGTGGAGGTACACTCCTCTATCCTAACATCTTGAGTCCTGTCTATGAGCCAGTCATACCTCTCAACTGTACAGATTTTCACAGAATGTCCAGATTTTTGCCTCATATTTTTAGTCCGTTTTTCATAAAATTGTGGTTTTCTGGCAGATTAGTGGCAAATCATTAAAGACTGATGTTAGGAAATAATGACAGACATTTGAGTTTCAGACTTCATATCCTTCAAAAGATTCATGCTAATGCAAAACCTCTAATTATATCAACTTTCTAAATTTGTAAAAGCAACATTTAAAAATTGTCCCTGTTTTGGACCTTTGTCCCACTTTTATTTATGGCTTTGTCCAGATATTTTGCTCTAAGAGGTTCAGAGGTATGGAGCCAGTTGGCTATCCAGCTGGTGATGTAGGGGGTTATGCCTAACTCGGTGAGCTTGTCTACAACATCCAGCTAGAGAATTGTTTAAAATGTTTTGGCCAGGTTGCCTTAGATGCTTTGGACATAACTGAAGAATACCTTGTGATTGTCCTTAACCTGGGAGGCTATTTTACCTCAAATTTGTTTTTGATTAACTTAGTCTCCAGAATCATTTATTTAGTTTGATGAGGGAGTTCTTACTTTGCTGGGAATTGTACTTCTTATTTGTTTGCCATGATTTTCATTCTTTTGTTATATAACCTATTGACACTGTGATTTCACCAGGGTGGCTTATTTTTTGAGATTGTTGTGAATTTATTTCTTGTAGGTACTGCAGCCTCTATACAACTGTATATGTGATTGTAGGGAGTTCTTGTAAATGACTCAGTGTAGGAAGCGGTGTTCCCTGGGTTTGGGGGGGGTTTGAACCTTTGCCAGGGTGTCACTTAGAAGTAGGAAGTTTGCCTTGGAATAATTTATAAAAGTTCAAGGTTTACCTGGTGACTCAGGTTTAATTGGCATTTTATTGGCATGTCAAAGGAAACAGCCTTATGTTCTGAGCTGATTAGTGAGGACAATACACTTGGGGGGGGGGGTTGTTGCAACATTCCTCCATATTGCTGAGGACCAGGTCTAGGATGTTAGTGCCCCTAATGGGTGAATGGACTAGTTATTCCAACATATTTGTGTTTGCAAAGTCCAGGATTCTCTGGACCTGCTCTGTTTATAGTGGGATGTTAAAATCACCCATGAATATGCTGCTGGGTTGAATGTGGCATGTCTCCAGCATGTTTAAGTATGTGCTGTGGGCTTTTTGGGTCATAGAGGGAGACCTATACCTTGAAGGATATGGTCTGGAACTTTGTCTATGTAAGCTGGACATTGAGAAGCTGAAATACCACATACTGTTTGACCAGCCTTGAGTTGTGTTGGTTTTTAACAGAAATTGAGACACCTCTACCTTTTGCCCATTCCTGTGCAGTAAAAGTCTAAATGTGTGGATGTCATTATAGCTCTGCACTGCTGGGGTGATCTCTGTTCTTTAAGCCATATTTCAGTAACTGCATAGATATCTACTTTCTCCAGGGTGAGGAAGAGCTTGCAGGGAGTGAAGTTTCTTGTTCAGACTCCTGACATTGGGTGGTAGCACCTTTAGATTTTCTTGAGTTAGTTTTGGTATATTGAAAAGTTTATCAGTTTGGTAATGATTAAATAAGGCACTATGGGGTACAACAGTGTTTTAGTCAATGTTCAAAAGCCCAGATGAGACTGGTATAGATGATCCCTGGTGAAGAAAAGTGGTCCATTGACCATATTCTTCCATGTTGACCAATATTGTACTCCCTCAGAGTAACACCAAAGACTAAGCCAATTATTAAAGTCTATCATCTTCTTTTCATATTGTGACATCATACTTGGAAAGGTAGAATACTGCTCAATGCTCTTACCAGCCTGGGACACACAGTCTGAGAGCTCCATCATGTCTCTTTTTATATAGTCCAGGGAGATACATCTCAGATTATTTACACCCATGTAGACTGTTACTCAGTCACACTGGTACTTATGGTCCAATATCTTGAGTGCTTGTGTGAGCTAGTAAATCCTGCCCCTGATGTAGGCAACTGACCATGACTTTCTCCTTACTTAGCATGGTGAGTGGGATATTTGTGTGTCTCACAATGGGCCTATGACCAAAAGGTTGGATTTTGTGGTAGTTTGCCTTATGGGCTTAGCTTTAGAGACACTGTGAGATGAGGGTGTATGTGCCTTGGTAGGCATGGCTTTGATAGTGTGGTTTTGATGTTGCTGGGGACATTTATTATAATTACTGTATCTGTCAGGCTTTTGAGGTTTTGATTTGGGTAAATTACTTTTAGGAGCCTCAGCATATGTGGGCTTTTATGTTTGTCCATTAGTGTGCATGACAGGCATTGTGTAGTGTTGTGTGCTCCTGACAACCTGTTTGGTATCTGTAGTGCCTGTATGTGACAGCCTTGCCTCCAGAGACGGGATGTAAGTATATCTCTCACATACTGCATCAGATTGTTTAAAAATTTAAGTGCTTTCAAAAACATGAGACAATTGCTACATTGTCTCAAGACTCCCATTTCTGACAGTATGGCAATAGAGATAGCAGGAAAGTGCTGATCCAGGGTTTCAGTTATGCATCTAGTGGGTTTCAAGGGGTGCAGTAGCAAAGGATTTATACTGCTCTTTGTGTGACCACTATAGAAAAAACAGATTTGCTAGGGTGCTCGTTCATTAAGAAATACAAACAGCCTAATTTCACAGAGTTATGCCCCTCTTCATGCAAATCTAGGGCTCATCAAGAAACTACATGCTAATGAACTCTTATTTGGTAGTTTTTATAGGGAATTTTTGTTTCTAAGCACTTGTGTTTATGCAGAGCACTGCTAACAATCAGTGCATAATAAACATTACCAGGGCTGTCTGCAGAGCACACTCACAATTAAATGCAACAACCCCCCCCCAGCATAATACAAGAGTAATTAGGCAATGACGGAGGAAATGCATGAACAAACGCTGTGAACCTGCACTCCAGCTAGCATCTTTAGAAAGCACAGGTCCTGGTTAAAGCCTAGGGCAGAGCATTAAAGAAATGTTTGCATCTACTATGATTCAAATCCAGGACAGGCTGATCTCAGGGAGTTTGTTAAAACTGCAAAAAAATGCACATACTTTGTTTTTGTAGTGGTACTGTTAGGAAAAGTGTTTTTGATAAGGGAATGTGTTGTACTGTGAATGGGGTAGTTGCAGGGTAAGAGTAGGGTTACTCACCCTGTACCACCTTACTCATATGTGCTAGCCCTAATCCTAGCCATGTTGTTGGTCCTAACTACAGGCCTTACATTATCTTAACAAAAAGCCTTTTCCTAAGAGTACTACTTTGCAAGACACTCACACACACTTCAGAAAGACCAACAAACACACAAAACACTAATGCTATCATCTAACCTAGCCTTTAATCTAACCCTAACCACAAAACACTAGCACACATAGTCACATCCTGTAAGAAGCATAAATACACAGAAAATATTAAATCTATCCTTTTCCATAGTCCTAACCCTAACCCACAAATACTTAGACATGTACTCCTAGAGCTAATACTGATGTTTTTAGTATTTCAGAGAGCTTCAGCATTAAAACAAAACCCCACTTCTATAAGCACAGCTCACACTCAACAGGAGCAGTCAATGTTGCTAACTTTTAGACTTCTGGTGCTCAGTAAAGAATGCTTTCATCTAAAACAGAAAGCTGTAAACTCTGTTGATTAAAAGCTTATTTGATGGCGTTTACTGCAAAATATATACTGTAAAGAAATATTTATTCTGAATGTTTCTCTAATGGGAGGTTTTCTCCATATCAAGTTTATAGGTTTATGCTCTTGAAATTCAAGAAATCTGGTGTAAATGTCATACAATAGAACCCACATATGCACACACACGTGCGCGCGCACACAAGACACACACACACACACACACACACACACACACACACACACACACACACACACACACACACACACACACACACACACACACACACACACACACACACACACACACACACACACACACACACACACACACACACACACACACACACACACACACACACACACACACACTGTACAGACTCACGCTTGTGCGCACCCACTCACACACATTCTCATTCTGTTCTTAGTCGGATGTTTACAGATTCCAGTCCAGTACTACTGCTATTTATTGATACTTTCAGTTTGCTTTTTTATACAGAACAACAACTATGCTACTAAAATGATATGCTGTCTTTCAGAGGTAAGTGATGAAAATTGAACTCATTGTGGTTTGATCATAAATCAAGCAACAGATAAAAATCTACTGTCACATTTTAAACAAAGATAAGGGTATGTTTATAGATAAAATGAAAATTAAAATTGAGAAGAAAACGTAACTCCATTGTGCAGCAAGTCTGATATAATTATGTATTCCAAAGGTACATAATAAAAAATGCAAAATCATACAGTAAGCCTGTCATGAAATGCCGAGAAGTGACAATAAACTGATAGATATTTAAATGGAGTACAACATGTACCAGTGAGTTTGTAGTGGACATTAGCTGAGTGCCATGAAATTCCTTTAGTTTTAAAGCACAAAATGTGAAGAACAGGTTTAATTAGTCTAGAGATGTAATGTTTTACTGCATTGCAGACAATTGTTGTTTCTAAATTTAAAAAAAAAATTCTGTTTTGTCATTTAATCTAAATGTTCTTAGACTATGCATGGTATAGACTGAGTAACTGGTGTGATAATTTATCATTCAGGTCACTGCACAATGCAGCACAAGAAACCATCAATACTTAGTGAGACTACGTAAGAAAGAGATAAAGTTTCACAGCCGACTGCATTGTTACAAACATTTAGCAAGCTACATTTATTAATACTAAACTACAAATACTTTAGAAGGCAGGCTATTTCTTGATATTATTTACTTACTGTTTAAGTTGTATAGAGTTATAATAGTTTTATACAATAAAGTCAAAAAGTAGGCTGTTCAGTGCTCTTGAGAAAATAATTTCTTCCAGAGACCAAGAAATGCTAGTGGATAAAGATAAGAAGAAATGTTAGGTCCGGTCTAAATGTCCATTCTGTTATTACTTTTAGCATTTTATACACATTTGCATATTCTGAGAATGCATGCAATGAACTCTTGAAGGTATATTGGTAACAGAATGGAAGGCTCACAGTAAATACCCATAAGGACAATAAACCTAAATAATTGGAATAGTCTGTGTATGATTTGCTAGCATCAGTAGGCCAATTTAGAAACTAAATGCAAGCTTTGTTTTCCTTAAAATAAGCAAATGTGGGAAGCATGAAACCTCTCAGGTAATCTTATATTCTATAACGTTTACATGTATGATCTATGAAAATATTTAAAAAATAAGTCTAGCAGAACTGATTAAGAATTATTGTTTGACAGCTATGCACCCATGATGAACACATTTATCTTTTTTAAACTGAAAAAAAAATACAAATATCTAGAACACTTCTAGATGCCTTACTCTTACAGTTAGATATACCTGGTGAAACCATTCCTTTTCCTGAGTCTGATGTGCCTATGAGCTATCTACAGACCTTTCAGCATGTAACACTATTGACCAGTCAGTGATCCTGGAAAATATACCTTCATTCCTAAACATTATTTATTGTTATTCATTTTGTTTATTTATTTACAAGTATGCACATGAATCAAAATGAAACATTCCCCCACTGACCCCTTCAGCAGTATGTCCTGGTATACACAAGCACAAAAAATGAAACATATCCTCTACTGATCCTTTCAGTAGTATGTACCCCCACAGTATGTCCAAGTATGCACACGCAGCAACATAAAGCATTTCTCCAAGTGATCCCTAAAGTGTTATTTCCAAGTATGCAGAAACAGTAGAATGAAACATTTCCCCACTGATGTTTTCAGCAGTATGTCCTACTATGCACAAGCACCAAAATTAAACATATCCCCTACCGATCCAGTCAGCAGTATGTCCAAGTATGCACAATCACCAAAATGAAACATTTCCCCAAGTGATCCTTTCAGTGGCTTGCCCATGTCTGCACAAGTATTAAAATACAATAAAAAAGTCTTTAAGCAAACTCAATAATTGTACCTCTTTTTGAAATGTATGGCGGTACATATTCCTGCTTTCCTTCTCCTCACAACTCCATCTTCTCATGTTGTACTGTTGGTTATGGCATAGGTTCAGGGCCTTTTACAACTTTAGAATGCAAATGAGTTCATTTAAGATTTATCTCTATGAATCTCACTGATACGCAAACCTGTAATGCCCCTTATCTGAGAATTAGCTGTCCTCGCTATTTCTTATGCCTTAAGCATATTAGGCTTTTATGATAGAGAGGCATGTTTAATAACATGCTCTGCATTTTTGTAGTCATCCTAAAATACTGTGATTTGCATAACCACATAGCACCACTCTTCATGGATTACTGCTACAAAAATTCAAAGTCCCGGACTATGAATAGCAGCGTAAATTTAACATTCTGGCTAGCCTTTTTTATTGTAGTGATAAAGTATCTTCTTGTGATGCTGGTGAGATATAGCTCAGAATACTTGTAAGACAACATCACCAGCTGCAAAGAGGGCATGTTTTAATTTAGGATATACGTTTTCATTTAAAAAAAAAATAGACCATTTTTATGGGGACAAAATGTTTTAATCTCAAGCATTTCATACAGACTGTAGTACTGAACTTGGTGTTTTAGGAATATTTAATTAAAGATATGATAACTGTATTACAGAATAATAATAATATATATATATATATATATATATATATATATATATATATATATATATATATATATATATACCACAGTGGTGCTGCGGTAGCGTTGTCTCCTCACAGTAAGACGCTGTCCAGTTCGATTCTCAGCTAGAGTGTCTTCTGCGTGGAGACATGTGTGAATGGGCGTACCTTCGTTGAAGGTTGTGCGTCAGGCCTGGCAAGCCAGTACGTAAAAATCAACTGCCAGTCATTAGCGGACCGGAGTTCTGCTGTGGCGACCCCTAAATGGGAAAAGCCGAAAGACACAATATATATATATATATATATATATATATATATATATATATATATATATATATATATGTACATATGTATGTATGTATATGGGTCTACTTCACATAATCGAACATCCAAATGTTCGAATTTCATATGGTAGCCACCATATGATCGAATAAACAAAAAAAAAAAAACTAAACAGTGCTAGCAGGGGGGGCAAGCCCCCTGCACCCCCACCCCCCCGCTATTAAAACATACCAACTCCGAAATTGCACTACATTGTGGTAAAGGGAAATCTTCCCATTCTGCACTCTATGGAGATCCCCATTCAGACTGTTCACACTTTTAAAAGTTCAACCATATGGCCTCAGCCATGAGAGTTGAGCTTTTAAAATTTTGACCATCTGAAGGGGACCCATATGTGTATATATATACATGTGTGTGTGTGTATATATAGATATATATATATATTCTTCTTCTGGATTTTCCTGGTTAGGGGTCGCCACAGCAGATCACCTCTCTGCTCATGATTGGCAGTGGAGTTTTTACAGTGTCAAGTTGCCAGCCTCGCACCCAACCTTCCACAGAAGGCACACGCACTCACACCTAGGGCCAATTTGGAGTGTCCAATCCATCTACAGCATGTCTTTGGGATGTGGGAGAAAAGTTGGAGCACCCGGAGGAAACCACAGGGAGGACATGTAGACTCCACACAGAAGGCACTCCAGCCGAGGATTGAACCAGAGAACCTCTTGCTGTGAGGTGACAATGCTAACCACTGCACCACCGTGCCACTCATGTAAGGTAACTGCAAAAAAACTACCAAGCTCAGTACTTTGTTTGGTGTGTGTGTGTGTGTGTGTGTGTGTGTGTGTGTGTATATATATATATATATATATATATATATATATATATATATATACACCAAACAAAGTACTGTAGTTTTTTGCAGTTACCTTACATGAGAATATTATCTTTCAGCTGAAATAAACATCAGATTGTTAGTGTATTTGTTTGCAAAACATGTTGTATAGCAGACATTTGGTTAAACTGCCTATTTTATATAAGATTTGTAATACTTTTTAATGTATTTTCCAGTTTTAACTTCTGCCCCTGCAAGTCATGCTGCATATTTACTTCATTTGATACTATTTCCAACTTAAAATTCCCTTCTCACTCTTTCTCTTTATTTATGACCACTGACATTACCCATCCCAAGAACAAAGCCACTTTGTCTCCTGCTGTCACAAAATCTAATTTCTTATGCCACAGGTGTGCAAAGCAATAGGAAAAGATAATCTCCGCACCCATATTGAATATAGACTTCCCCTTCTCATATACTTTTCCACTCAAAATCCCTAAGCCCTACAAAGTGATAGTAATCCTATGTGTAGGTTTACTGTACTATCACCCACACCTGAACATTGTTACACACTCACAAAACAATCACACCGCACATCCCTCCTCACTTAGTCTTTAAACTTCAATCTAGAAACACACTGTAGAGTTTTCAAACTCAGTTCAGCTCTTTGCAATCAAATATCCTTATCCTGGCTGCTGGTGAGCTATTCTTTTTTGAACACCTTTATTAAAAAAATCACTTAAGACATACAGACCATCTTAACATTTTTCCATTCAAATACAATGGAAATTGGTTCTTTTGCTCATCCATTACCACAGCAGCAAGCAAACAAGCAAACAAACAATAAATAACTAAATAAATATGTTGAAATTAAATATGCACACCTTCAGCAGCTCATGTTACAACTCTTAAAAGGAACATCTGACATTTTTTCGCCAGCTCCTGAAGCATCACCTGACTATGACCAGCATCCCCTCCTGAATATCCACTCTTCTTATCCAATCCATCCTACCCAGACTGGATATCCACCAACTTGCCCACCTCTGGTGGTTCTACTTAATTTGACAAACTGTTTAATGGATGCAGAGAGGAGATACAGAATAATTTGATCTCATTATCATCGTGAGGTATGGGCAGTTTTCTCTTTACCCCCTGCCTTCCAATGAATGCCAAACTTGTGTAGCATGATGGGGACTAGAATAGCCTTAAGCATCCCTTCACTCCCTCTGTCCCTGGAAGAGGCAAGCAGATTCTGCCCTACCATTGTTTTTTCCTCAAATAACAACTCCAACAGGTGCCTGAGCCACTGTGTGAACTCAAGTCACCTTTGTTGTAGTCAGAACTTTATCCATCTAAGCTGACAGTGATGGCGAACGAGTCATTATTTTTGCAAGCTTACTCTGTACAAGCTTCACAAAAATATACTTTGCAAAAACTGTTTATTAAAACAAAGACTAGGATTAGTGTACATCTATCTTTCATCCACAATGAAGGCAATATCTCACTCATGCGCAGTACACAACTATAGGTGCTGAGAAATGGAGGGAAACCACAGGTGATGGAATATGATGACAAGTGTACAGAGTCTGTATCCTGTTCTGGCATTTTTTCCTAACAAATTTCTTTTGGAAAGAGCTTATGACTGTGAACATTCTCTTCAGTTTTAAAGTTAATTCTATGGGATTATCTCATAAAAAAATCCCATTTGTTTCTTGGATAAAAAGGCTAATGGCTAAACAGTTAACATCTTCCACTTATTTTTTTTGTCACATTTAAGGTACTGTTCCCCATCATAGACTTGAACCTAGTTCTAACATCTACATTTACACACAAAATCTCTTTTAATGCAACTCTTTTAAATGTAACTCAACTTTTTGAAAAACAATATCCTTTACAAACTGCTAAGCTGCTTTTTAAAAAGTTAGTTCACAATAGGCAGATTGTTTAAAGAATCTGAAAGGATATACAAGAAACAGATCATATTTTATTTAGGAGTTATAGGTTACAGTGAAAGGTCCATTGACTAACAGCAGTTCTACATTGTCACCAGCTATAAGGGGCAAGATTCTTGTATATTAATAATCTGAAACACAATGCAATAGATAGTTATTATAGCAAAGGGACGAGATTCTTTATCAATACAAGCACCTATGGTAAAATTGAGAGGCTTCTAAGATAAGCTATAGGAATAATGTTTACATAGTATGAAAAGTGGTGGCAAAGTGGTTTAAATTACATCAGGAACAGCACATGAATGCTGTATTGCTCTTGTTTCTAATGCACGTGAATATTTATGACTAAACTGTATTTATTAAAAAAAACGTCTTTACAACGAACATGATAAGGATAAGACTAATACATCAAAATAGTTAGGTATTTACAGCACATATGACTATTTCTTAGGCAATGCCAACACTGACACACCTACTGACATAGCAAATAAAACCCAAAGAAACCCAAAGGTGTTACTGCTCAATGCTAGGAGCCTAAACACGAAATTCCACACCCTACAAGGTGTCCTATCTCTGATGAATATAGACATATGTGCCACTACCAAGAAATTGTTTAACTCCATAGACAGCGCTGAGGCAGTGCAAGGCTTCAGTGCCTTCCCCACATTTAAACCAGTAACTGCATAGACAGTGACTAAAGGTAAAGGTGGCTCGAGCTGCACCAATAAGAAGCATTCCTCTAGGTGGGTTAAACAGAGTGATGTACTCAAGTTCCTCCATGTACAGATTACCATGGGCAAAGCCCCAGACCATACCATATCCTAGCAAGCTATAGATCACCCTGTATGTCCCTAGAATCCCATAGCTTATACTGAGACCTACTGGAGACACTCACAGTCAAAACCAAATACCCTATTCATGGGAACTACCCCTCTATAGTCTAGGAAACATTCACTGCCTCATATTTGCAGGCACAATGATTCACTTTATTAACACAAAATACCCCTGACAAGGTAGTGTGCACTCCCATCACAGGTTCAAACATACTGGACCTGGTATTCACCACTATGGCAGAGCACTGCACCCCCCCCCCATGTCAAATCCTCACTGGTGTGGTCAGACCCCAAAGCTTCCTCCTACTGAATAAAAATCAACTTGGTAACCTCAACAAATCCTGTAGCAGTTAGGAAGTATTTCAAAGCAAACTATACCCTATTAAGCAATAGTTTATAAAAATTCAGTGCCACTCCCAACCCCAAGTTCACAACAGCCTATGTGGAATTGTTCACAGAGACCCTGTACAACCATGTTAATGACTGTATAGAGGCTGCTGCAGCTACTAGAAGTAAGCCCAAAATAAACTCTAAAAACAAGCCACACTTGTGGAATCACCACCTTAATACTGTATATAACAAAAAGAAAAAAGTCATGGCTAAAATCAGGAAGATCAACTCCTATAATGATAGGAGCTCTCCAATTAAACTAAACAGGAAACTAAGAGGACTAATTAAGTCCAACAAGGCCAATTATAAGGTCAAGATAGCCTCACAAGCTGAAGACAACAACAAGACCTTCCACAGCTATGTCCAAAACCTCAAAGGCAGCACTCATTAGTGTGCCATCTTGGTGGTCAGTGGTACCACCTTCACTAAGCAGATTAACATAGTGACTTTGCTGACTTACAAATTTAGCTCAAACTTCACCCCACCACTTACATGCCTCCCTCAATTAAATACCTACTAGCAACCCCCCCCAACTATTAACAAGGATCAGGTCCTGGTGGCACTTGCTAAGGCCAGAAACAGCCCTCAATAGGCACCAGCAATATCCCAGCATGTCTCCTAAATAACTGGAAACATGGCCTATCTGGACCACTTGAGTCACTTTTCAACTATAGCATCAAAACAGGCTTTGTACCATGAGAACGGAGGTCTGCAATGGTTATCCCACTTTACAAGGGTGGACCATCAACTGACTCCAGAAAGCACAGACCTATTATTTTAACTAGTCTAACATGCAAATACATTAAATGAATTATCATGTAAATGATCAACAAAGGCATAGGCAACCTTCAGACACTGGACTCAGCCCAGTTTGGCTTTGTCAAGGGAAGCTCATGCCTATTAAACTTAGTGTACTTCTTTGAGGAGGTCATCAAGGCACTGGATGAGTGGAAGACAGTGCATGATATCTGGATCTGACTAGGATGCTTGATACCATACCCCACTTGGTAATAGCTGATAAACTCACCAAAATGGGCAGAACCCCCTACATAACTCACTGGATTGCCAGCTGGCTTACAGACAGGATCCAGGAAGTCAGGATTAGTGATGCCACCTCCACTAAGAGACTGGTCATCAGTGGGATATCGCAGGGATCCATACTGGGACTGCTCCTATTTGGCATCTACTTCTTGGAGGTAAAGGCTAATGTCAAGGGCCTTTGGCTGACCAACTTCATAGATGACTGCTGACTGAGATGTATCATAGATTTCCCCATGGCACAAACATTTCACAAGAGGGTCTAACACAGACACATGACTGTTGCCAAAGTCACAGTCTAAAACTCAATGCCAAGCAATGCATTATAGTGCCTTTTGGGAAAACTGCCACTCAGGCTAATTACTACATACATAAGACACCCCTAACAGTTGACCCATTATTTAGTAATATGGCCTTTGACCAACATGTAGCTAAGGTAGTAATAAAATCATTCTTTATTGCCCAACTTATAAGTAAGGGCATGGCACCCAGGTCCAAGGAAGTAATAGTGCACTTTATTCGGCCCTTATCAGACCCATCATTGAGTATAATGCCCCCATCAACATCTACCTGACCAAACATATGCAACAACTGGAATTCCCACAAAGGTTCCTTACCAGGAGAATCCACGGTATAATCACATTGTCCTATATGGATCCCATTAAAGCCCTATCTCTATACTCTATCTCCTACAGGTTACTGAGAGGCGATCTATATCTGGCATACAAAACACCCTTGGATCCAGCTCTGATGGACCTTTTGCACATCAGCAAATTGAACAGCATCAGAACCACTAGAACTGAGGATTTAAATATTTCTTGTGATATAAATATGACTTGCTGGTGAGACAGATACAGGTCTCAGAGGATCCCCATGCTCTAGAACAGGCTCCCCACTGATGAAAAGCAGAGTTCATCCCTAATCCTATTTAAGTGTAACCCTGACCAATGGATAGGCAAATGGAAATTCATCCGGACCCCATGTCTCTGATAGGGAGAGGCAGACAGTAATGCCCAAATTAACATTCCCCCCATAACTTCTGGAAACTTCCTAACTAGCATACTCCTTCCTAATAAATGGCGATGATACAGAGGGACTCATGGGTTGGACGGCATGACTAGGCTTACAAAGGCACAGATGGTCATTAGCCTAGCATATAACTATGAACCTGTGAAGCATAGTCTTCTTGCAAGAACTTTACATCATGAAATGTGTACATTTTGTTAATGATAAGAGCTGCTACAAAAGCATGTACATTTGGCATATCTTAAAGTTTTAGCATTAAAACACAATCCCACAATACCTGTAAACCACAAGTTCTTAGTCTTCCTCTTTTCAACACACCAGCACTCAAAAAATGGTGCTTTTGATCTACTTCCCAAGCAGTTTATTCTGTCAGCATACAGATCACTTGACACAATTAACTGCATATGTGTATATATATATATATATATATATATATATATATATATATATATATATATATTTTTTATGGAGCAAGCCATGGTCTCAAAGATAAGGATCATTTAATAAAAACTAGATTTACTGTAAATGATTTCATCTGCTACATAGATTTCTTCTGACTGATAAACAGTAAAAAAGAGGCATTCAAATAATGAACAATAAATCACAAGATGAAATCACATGGCAACAATAATTTCAATGTTTTAAAGCCTGTTCCTTCTATTTGCATTTAACATTCAAAACATTATTCAAACCAGGATGCATTCAAGCATTGAGTTTTACCTGCCAAGCATATTCCTTTGCATCTGACTCATTCTCAGTATCACCACTTCTAACATCTATTAATCATAATCTAACATACAAAATAATTCTTCTTTCAGCTTTTCCTGGTTAGGGGTTGCCACACTGGATCACCTGTCTGCTCATGATTGGCACCAGAGTTTTATGGTGTCGAGTTGCCAGCCCGGAGCCCAACCTTCCACAGAAGGCACACACATGCACGCACTCATACCTAGGGCCAATTTAGAGTGTCCAATCCACCTGCAGCATCTCTTTGGGATGTGGGAGGAAACCGGAGCACATGGAGGAAACCCACGCGACCACAGGGAGGACATGCAGACTGCGCACA
Source organism: Protopterus annectens (assembly GCF_019279795.1). NCBI lineage: Eukaryota > Metazoa > Chordata > Ceratodontiformes > Protopteridae > Protopterus > Protopterus annectens. Next base: position 617,597,889 of record NC_056728.1, on the reverse strand, counting down.
GAAGGTACCCCAGCAGAGGATCAAACCAGAGAACCTCTTGCTGTGAGGTGATAACGCTAACTGCTGTACCACCGTGGCCACCCTAACATACAAAATAATTAAATTTTTTAAAATAATCTCTAACTGTGCATGCCTACTCAAACCATTAGTAGCACTTCCTAGTCTTGTAGCATAATCATGTTCACACATTCCATAAGCTTATGTATGGTCCTACCAATGTAAACATTGTTATAACTTTAACAGCAAGCAGCATAAAATATATTTTTGCTATACAACTACAGTGAGGAGAGATATGTTCACTTCCATGAAGAAATAAAGCTATCCAAACTTTTTTTGATGCATAGACACTGAGGACAATAGGCATGTGATAAAGTACCCCTTTTTTCATTGTAAATTGACTTAGTTGATACTTAATAATAATAATAATAATAATAATAATAATAATAATAATAATAATAATAAGTACCTTTTTAACATTTGGTTCCTTTTATTAAGTCCAAAATAGGGCAACTCAAGAAAGCAATGACTAAATTGGAAGAAAGATAAAATTGTAACAAAACATGGTTAAATACACAACTATAAATTTAATAAAAGATATGTAAATTACAAGCTTTCACATAAAACAACACTTTGTCATGTATTTATTATGCACACACAGAGAACCCCAATTAAATAGCAAATAAAAATCAAGATTAGTGATGTAACCTAATTGAAAATAAGATAAATTGTCATTCACACCTGGAAAGCATGTTGCTTTTAACCTGCTAATCCATATGGACTCTTTATGCTTAATTTTGTTTACTAGATCAACACTTCTAATGTCCTGATGCACTACTTGTAAAACAGAGAAATTATAACTATGTTCCATATAATATGTACCATATCAGAACTGCATAAAATGCAGCAATTACTTTAATAATATTTCTAACTATTGGTATATCAGCATTAAAAGGTAAAAACAAGACTCATTACCAGACTTAGTAGGAATATTAACATCCCTGCTGCCTTCTTCTAGCATTGAGTTTAAGTAAAATGTCTCCACTACTATTAACTTCATCAATTATTTCAGTAACCAACTTTTTATGATGTTGTCTTTCCAAGAACCTTAATTTCAAATCCTCCATCTGTTTAATAAATTTAGCACCATCTGCTCTCAGCTTACTGGTTCTTATTCCTCAAACCTTCACAATGTTTCTCTTTTGTGCATAGGGATGTTTGATAGTAAAGTAAAACACGCTGTTACTGCTCACCTTTCCAAGTAGTACTGGTGAGCAGTTTATTTGATTCATAACCTTTATAAACTTTCAGATCTAAATAAGTAACATTCTTACTAGATCTGCTATCATGGTTAAAAGAAAATTTCTCTTTCTTTGAAAAAAAAAAAGTAAAACAGTTTAAAAGATTCTAAGTCTGGTAGGTGTGTATTGCCTACATGCTGAATCTATATGAATGCATGGTGTTACTAGCCTCGAAGAGGCCAAGGTATGTGTAGCACTTACCTTCCTAGGTGCTGTGACCTTTAATCAACTAACAGGGGGACACTTTTAATATATCACAGGCTTCAGCCAAGTAACTATTTAACACGTTACTAAAAATTGTGCTTTGGTATGTGGGTAAGCATATATGGTTTCTCATGACAGCAGAGGAGAGAACCATCACTCTACATAACTTCTAAAGCACCATATCCCCCTTTGATACTGGGTGCCTTAGACTGCAAATGTGTAACAATAAAAGCCCCATCTGGTGCAGACTCACAGATGTATGCATATGTTACACAAAAGGTCCTAAACCAAATGAAATTAGTTTATAAACTTTTCCATCTGCTATTCCCTGTTTGCAGAAAAGCCTTAGGAAAAATATATATCTAGCCATCCACAAGCCCTTTTTTCCCATTTTTGCTCATGTGGTTAGGGTGTCACAGTGACAATCATCTAGAACCTAAGGCTCACTCTACTGGGTGGTTACCCTTTTCCCAAAAAGAAGGCTATTTACCATTAGTAGTCCCCTTCACTCATGTTAAAACATGCACAGACTATGACAACTGAAAATGAAGTCTATATTGAGCACAATTTGATTCAAAATTAACAAACTCAGTTACTGCTCATGTATGATGAGAAAACTCCCATTAAAATAATGAATACACTAGGGAATTCCCAGGAAGGTCACCCAACCCTAGCCTATCCCCAATTTAAAACCCACATTGGAGAAACAGCCTCCTCCAGATCAGGCCCAGCCATCTGGAATCAACTTCCAACCAACTTTTTATTTTGAGAAAATCTAAATAACTTAAAAAAGACTTTTAAACCATTTAACTAATCATTCCAGGTACATATGTTTCTAAAAAAGTGGCTAGCATGTTTCTTAGATAATGCTGAGCATTCTTACAAACACAAATTGTAAAGCAGACCATGAGTCCCCGAATGTAATCTATTGTTTATCTATTATGCAAACATGCACTACCTGTTCTCATCTTCTAAACTGGTAAAGCACACCATACTATCTATACTACTATCTTAACAAAAATATAAATACAACATTAAGTTATAACTTACTTTATATGTATTTTGCTTTGTAATGCAATGCATTCAATATTTGTTTGCATATGTCTTGTAGCCTGGGTCATGGCTGAGAAGGGTTTTCTGACTGCCCACTTACCTGGTTAACAATTAAATAAATAAATAAATAAAATAAATAAAAAATAAAATGTAAAACACTTGTAGTCTAAAAAATGGCAGGTAGTTCCAGTGTAAAAAACTCTTCTTTATTCAACTACAGACGTATAAGCGCTTTCACAGATAACTTCTGCTTCTTCAGATACAAATGTATGCTGTCTACTGTGTAACTTATATACCTTGAACCAACTAAGTCACAATCATCTTAAAGAAACATCCTTCATTAAGTAAAAACATTCAGTCCTTCACTGTGTAAACATGATTCTAAAAAGTATAATGCATAACAAACACATTAAAAAAATGTATAAAGAATATATATGTAAAAAATGCACATATAAATATACAAACATAAAAATGTGCTCAAATATAAACATATACTGTTAAAAAATCTCTAATACTTAATGTAAGTAAGCATGTCATAAAATGTCAACATTTCATTTATTCAATGATCTTGCTTTAAGTTTTGGTCGTATGGGTATCCTGTCTAACCCATGGCCAGAATCTGCTTATAGTCTTATAATCCATTTTGCCTCAAGCTGCTCTGTCCTGTTTCTAATGTCCACCATTCTGATGTTGTCATATATTTTACCTATAACTAAAAAAGAAAAACTGTGTGTGTTGTCATTCACTCTAATATGTTTAGATAATGCACCGACATCACTTTTTTTCTGTGTCTGGTACATATGTTCCTTAATATGATCTCTAAGGGCTCTATCTGTTTTTCCCACATAGAAACAAAAACATACTGACCATTGGGCTAAATAAATAATATGTTCTGAAGCACATGTAGCTGAAATGTTAAATACATATTCCCTGCCTGTGTCAGGATGTATAAACTTATTACTGTTACTTATATATTTACACATGGAACATCTACCACATGGACAAGTCTGTCCATCTCTTTTCCTTATATTTTCATTCTTAAAATATCAAAGTCTTCTCTTTAAAGAGTGCATATTCTTATGTGCCAAACTTGGTCTAGATTCCATTAAGGAACTAATCTCTTTATCTGTCATCAAAATTTCCCAGTGCTTCTCAATTATATTTTTATATAGCCTCACATCAGTGGAATAAAACAAAGGCAATCTTATTTTATTTTCTGTCTTCTTTTTATGTGTTGTATGTACTGACATATTATTCCTTTTAGAAAAATATGGTCTAGCTGTGTTTTCCCTCATTTCAACCACCATATCTCTATTTTTATTAATTTCATCCTTATGGTAACCTCTCTCTCTACAAAATGTTGACTCATCTTTTCAGCTTGTTGTTCAAAATCCTCTGTTCTTGCATTAAGCCTTGATGCTCTAAGTAACTGGCTAGGTGCTACACTCTTAAATATATGTGGAGGGTGCATACTGGTTCTGTGCACAAAACTGTCACAGTGACATTCTTTCTTATATAAATTTGTATATATCCTCCCTTCCACATCTTTTTTAATGTTAACATCCAAAAAGTGAACTTCTTCTAATGACATATCCACTGAAAATTTTAAGTAATTTGTAGTTATTAATGTAGTCAAAAAATCTGTAAACTGCTCCTGTGTTCCCCACATAACAAAAAAAGTCATCCACAAACCTACAGCAATACAGAATATGTTGTCTGTATCTCCCTCTTAGAATAAACTCATCTTCAACGGCTAGTATAGCATTAGCATAGCTATTGGCACAAGAAGTGCCCATAGCTACACCATGCCTCTGCCAATAGATAGTTTTATTGAACATAAATATATTATTTTCCAAGACTGTCTTTAACAACTTAGTAATAACTTCTATGTTCCATTTATTAAATTCTTTACAAGACTTACAAAACAACTCTATGTTGCTTATTCCTTCTTTGTTCAGGATCATAGTAAATAGTGATGTAAAATCCATAGTTACTAAGTACACATCTTCATAGTTCTTATAATTATCACAAAAATCAAACAAGTCATTCAAAAAGTGTTTCGTATCTTTTAATATATGCCCTGTGTTGTTCAAATATGGGTGGAGGGTTTTCTCTTTATATACAGAGGCTGGCTCTGTTGACCATCCTTGTCCAGCCACTATAGGTCTTAGTGATGGACATATGGGGTCTTTGTAAAGTTTAGGTAACCCTTGACTCACATGTAATAGTGGATGCTATACTGTTAGGCAGTCATAAAATCTTTTATCAATCTTACCATTTCTAAAAACTTCAGTGTAAACTGTATTAATATGTCTTATGACACTTTGACCTCTAACATTATTTATGACAGAATAAAAGTGAGCATCTGACAACATTATTTTCATGTCATTCTGATATCATTCCACATCATATATCACTAAAGGACCTTCCTTGTCTGCTGGTCTTATTATTATGTTATGATTAGCTTCTAAGTTTCTAAGTGCCAGATACTTATTTTTTGCCAGGTTGTACCTCTTTAATTTAGTAGTTCTATCACTTTCATTAATCTTGTGTATATCATTAATACATAGTCTTTCAAAGGCATTAATCACTGGATTAAGTACTGGTACATATGTACTCGGTTTTCTAAACATTTCTACACTGTCAACACTTTCATTACTTTTATAATTCAGTTTTAAAGTCAAATTTCTAGTAAACAACTTTAAATCAAAAATTACCTCAGTAAAGTCCATCTTTTGTCTTGGAATAAAGGATAGTCCTTTCTTTAAGACACTAGTCTCTTCTGTGGTAAGTACATGGGACGACAAGTTCCCAATCATTGTTTTTTCTGGATTCCCCAGGCCTTTTTTATTGTTGGTGTCCCTGTTACTTCTTTCAGTTTCCTTTTTACTCGGCTCCTGGTTCTTGACCTCATTCTCATCCCCTTCTCTCCTGTTTCCTTGATGGGAAGGGGAAAAACCAATTTGGTGTTAAAGGTAGTTGGTTCATTATGTTGTTTTCTTTCTGGTTCAGCAGTCTCTGGTACTCTGTTGGTTAAAGTAGTTACATTCCCTGTATCTCCGTCAGCTCTATGTACTTGTGCCACTGTTTGAATTGTTTTTTTCCTGATGATCTGCTCTTCAGCTCCTGTTGTTGGCGTTATTTCCCTATTCAGGGTGCTGACAGCTTCTAACTGTTGAATTTCAGTGCTGTTAGGTAGAATGACACGCCTCGCTCCACACTGAGATGTCCTATTGGTTGACATGCTGTCAATCATACTGCCTTTCATTTGTTTTTCTGGTTCTCTATAAAAATTGTTTTCAGTACATGACCAGGTAAAATCATTACCTGAACTGAAGTCTCCACGGACTCTCACAATTTTCCTTTGCTTTATTTTACATAGTTTACACTCATATACTGTTAAAGAGTCTGTAAGTTCATTAAGACATCTATCTGTATAATCGGAACTAAACTGTTCCATAATTTCTTCAAATTGCTGTTTCACCAATACAGATGGGTGATCTATTTCATGTTTTGAAAGCTTAATTAAAGCTTCCATATACTTAATGCTTGTCTCTAAGTTTATAGACTGCCATTCAGCCAGTAATTCAGGGTCATTAGAACCTTGTGCAGGCATTTTCAAGATGCGTAACCCACAGGGAACAATTCCTTCTTTCACACAAACCTCCATGTAAAACATTTGGAACTGATGTCCCTTTAGTGTAAATAAGTTGCCCTCCATTGCATGTAACTTAGCTTTAAATGTGATAATATCAATTAAGTTCTCACAGTCTTTTTCATTGTCATGAAAGCTAAGAAGGGGGTTACCAACATTACTAGTAACATACAGCAGTTTATCTAGATTGTTCACCTTGTTCACATGTATATTCTTCTGTATATAAACCAGTTCAGCGATCTCCTTTACTTCTTCTGCCATAGCTTCTGTCAGGAGAGGAATAATATGTCAGTACATACAACACATAAAAAGAAGACAGAAAATAAAATAAGATTTCCTCTGTTTTATTCCACTGATGTGAGGCTATATAAAATATAATTGAGAAGCACTGGGAAATTTTGATGATAGATAAAGAGATTAGTTCCTTACTGGAACATAGACCAAGTTTTGCACATAAGAATATGCACTCTTTAAAAGAAGACTTTGTTATTTTAAGAATGAAAATATAAGGAAAAGAGATGGACAGACTTGTCCATGTGGGAGATGTTCCATGTGTAAATATATAAGTAACAGTAATACGTTTTTACATCCTGACACAGGCAGGGAATATGTATTTTACATATATAAATAATAAGTACATGACATTGCAGAACAAATGGTGACATCTGGTTAAACACTATGAGACATGATAGTTGTAAAGTGACATTGTCACACAGAATAAACATGACACGTGCTGCTCCATTGTAAACTTGCCATGATAGATGTGAATTAGGCTATGCTGGTCAGTGCATAGTTTTATATCATTGTGTATCAGACATCATCTTAGTGAAATATAGGATAGAGGGTGTCATGTGATCCTATCATCATCTTTATTTGCAGAGCTGATTGATACACAATGTCAGAAGACTGACTACACACACAAGATGAGACACAAGACACACACTGTGTGTGTGTGTGTGTGTGTGTGTGTGTGTGTGTGTGTGTGTGTGTGTGTGTGTGTGTGGGGGGGTGATAGCCATGGTGGATTATGTAGGGGAAACCACATCTGAGACCATGTTGAATACCATGGGTAGGACTACTGGTATGTACCAGGAAAGTTCCACCAGTGGCTCAGATTCTGTGCATTCTGGTCCCATATGGCATGTTGCTAGATACTGTGGTGCCCTCTCCTAGCATACGGAAATATTATTGCATGGTTTTGATCTGGATCTGGATCATGGTAGCAACAACCATGGTGAGGGGTGACAGTACTAATGAGCTTTTGTTTGAGTGTTGTTCTTACATTGGGAGATCTGGACCTGGCTGCAGATCTTGGTAGCTGAACACAATGAGGGCTAATAGAGCTTGCAACCTTCTGTGGCAATGATGGGGTGCAACTGCATGACCTAGAACTAGGTACAGATCCTGGTGCCTGTCCATTGTAAGGGGATGACAGGGCTTCTGACACTGTGAAAACCATCTTCTCTAAGTATGCTACAAAGGCAACAATACACATGCATTACAGGTAAATATAGTACTATGGCCATAGTGATCCTTGCCATTTTTGTCAAACAGTATGGAAGAAGTTGTCATATCCATTGATTACTGAATGTGGCTGTGTGTGTCCTACCTGCATGTATCAACTCTCAATAATTATTCAGTAGTACACACTCTAAACAAGTACACCCATGAATGTAATCTGGGTTGGTGAGTACTTTCGGTATAGCAACTGTGGTACAGTTCATGCAACTTTGGAATTGTTCAATGTCTTTCTGAAAGTAATGTTTTATTTTGTATTTATGCATCATATTTGTGAGCATGAAAACCACCCTTTATACTTGTATTGTCAGAATGATGTTTCAGTAAATGTTTTGTTTCTAGACTTCTTGTGTATGTGTGTGTGTGTGTGTCTGTGTGTGTGTGTGTATGTGTGTGTGTGTGTGTATGAGAGAGAAAGAGAGAGTGAAAGACTGTTTATAATGTGTAGAAATATATATCTAAATGTATATCTGCAGCTGTTATACTGCTGTTGTTGTTTACTATGTTGTTGCTTAATAACTATCCTGTCTATTCCTTACATATTCCTTATATTGGCCTGAAACAGAGGTCTGTACCTCTGTGTATTCTGCTGTTGCAGATTCTTTGGCAGCAATTAATTTTACCCCTTCCTGATGCATCTAGCAACCATTGTTCGATTAGAGGCCTAATGGGCCTGGAACTGAAAATTGTAAGGGGTCTATTAATTTAGGCTGATAGTAGTACATGATTTTAGACTAATCTGGGGTGTAGAAACAGCATGGTCTACTTCAGACATGTGGGCCTGGAGGTGCAGCTCCATCATTTCCTTTGTTAATCTGGTTTTACCAGCACAAAATGATGTTCCCAGGTTAGCACTTCTACTCTTTAGACTTGTTTTAGTAGTTTAGTCTCTCCAACATACCTTTCATGTACCCCATCATGGCACTCTGCTGAGCACTGGATGTGTGTGTTTGTAGGATTCCTTCCTTGGAATTCTTTTACAATTTTTTTTTTGGGGTGATGAAATATTTTGTTCTGCTTTATTCCATTTATGAGTAGTACATCTGAACTTCTAGGAATATGTGTTAACAATATTCCAAATGACTCCAAGAAAACTCAAACTGCCACCCAGCAAATAAACTTTAAACCAAGGCAAAGTCAGGTACCACGGAAAAGGAACTCAGTACAGTCTTGCAGTTCAAAAAACAAGCTGGTTTAATGATAGTTTAAAAAAGCATTCAAAAATTTCAATACGTTCTTTATGTAATAAACCACCATTTTCAACATTATTAGAAAGCTTCTATATTCCTAAGCCCTTAGGCACAACACCTTCAGTAATGCATTGCCTTAAATATGCATTTTCAATATCTAGCATTCTGTATTTCAGCATTAAACTAGACGTTCTAGTCAATTTAACATTGTATGAATCAGTCATCGGTGATACTGTTATTGTTTTATCAGAAAATGTTGAAAAAAAATGAAACTTGGAACCAGTCTTTTAAGTTTATTTTACTTGCCATATTTTGTCCAGTCTCTGAGCCATCTCTACAGCCTTGCCCTGGTGGAATGGTCATTTTATTTTTATTTATTTATTTACATTTGTTTACCAGGAAATTCCGACTGGACGCAGGTCCTTTTCAGCGGATGCCCGGGGAGAAAAGCTCCACATCATATACATGATTAATAGAGATAGAAAGTTGAAGCAATAGTAAATGACATTACTGGTTGTTGGCTTTAATACAGTAACTAGATATTGATTATCAATAGTATACACAGTAAATGTTGCAAGTTAAGATAGTTTATTGCCGTTTATAATATAAGTTGTAACAAAGTTGTCAGACAATTTTTAAAGTATGCAAAGTCAACTAGCTTATTCTGACTGTGGTTAGTAGTAGTGGTAGTATAGTTGGGTTAAGAGTCTAGGTAGGGGGGAGATAAGGGTGGGGGTGTTAGTCTGGATTAGAGCAAGGACAAGGATAGATGAGGAACTTCCCATTGCAAGTGACTGCAGAAGTGGGCCAGATGAAGTGGGCCAAACGAGGAAGCTGATTGGCCAGCTCACTGAACTGATTGATCCCAACTCCTTTGAGCCAATCCATGCTTGAATTGACCACCAAGGCCTGAAATGGGTGGATACAAAGTGTTATGAATGCTGGAGCAAGTGAAATGAGAGGAAATCATGGTGGGCATGATGTACGGCTGAAACAAGGAAGATTTTTGAATGGAAATGCTGAAACAAACCGAGATGAGGACTTTTTTCATACACTAAGTGTTTTAAAAGCAGCAGGCTCTCTACCTTTGAGAAATGATCAAATTATCCAGAAATAAGGGTTGGGAGCACTGGCGCCTAACAAAAACATCTCAGATAGAAAATCATTCCTTGAAGTGCACAATAAGGTAAAAAAGCAAATAAAGTTAGAAAAATCCCTCTACTATAAATCCACCCTAAATTCTACCAACCATAATCCTAAGCAATTCTGGTCCACTATTAACTCTATCCTCTACCCAGGGAAGGTTGACACCCCCCAGTCATCCATTCCCACCTCCTCCACTAGTATTGCTGAATCCTTCAACAAACACTTCACTGAAACTATAACATCTCTAAACAAACAACACTTCCCTACATCAGCCACCCCAACTCCTAACCCTAAACCCCAACTCCTCTTTTCTTCTTCACCTCAGTACCTACCTCCAACATAAAAAGACTTTTGTCAAAACTTAAACCCACCAAACTTGCAGCTGACAACCTCCCCTCTGAATACTTGAAAATTGCAGCTGATACACTAGCCTACCCAATTTCAATTCTAATCAACCGTTCCATAACAGAAGGCTATGTTCCCCTCTATATGGAAAATATCCCACATCATTCTCCTCCACAAAGGCACCCCCTCCACCGACATCTCCAATTACCACCCCATTGCTATCTTCTCCCCTCTCTCCAAGATACTTGAAAAATGTATCAACACCCAGGTTTCCAACTACCTCCTAGCTAATAATCTCCTCTCCAAAACCCAACATGGTTTCAGGCCATATCACAGCACTACCTCTGTTCTTTTCCCATCACCAACACTATACTTCATCACAAAAACAATGGCCTCCTCTCTACCGCGGTATTTCTAGATCTCTCAAAGGCCTTTGACATGGTATCACATGAGCTACTACTCTCTACTCTCCCCAACCTCTCCTTCTCACAATCAGACTGCAAATGGTTCCACAGCTGTCTACACGGACACCAGAAATCAGTAATCTGGGATGATGACCTATCACCTTGCCTCCCAGTTACTCTTGGAGTTCCCCAAGGGTCTATCCTTGGACCTCTGCTATTCTCACTTTTCACTAACAACCTACATACTGCCACCAGACAAGCATCTCTTATACAGTATGCAGATGACTCTGCTCTCATCTGCTCTGTCCCACACTACCAGAATTACAACAAATCACACAGGAATCATTCTCTTCTGTAGAAAGCTGGATATCCAATGCTCAGCTCCTACTCAACCCAAGTAAGACAAAACTTCTCCTGTTCCAACCTTCCAAATCCACCCAACACCTCCCCCACTTCAACATTCTCACCAAAGGCAATACCAACATCTCTCCATCAGAACACACAAAATTACTCGGCGTGGAAATAGACAACAAACTTAGAGATGACACCCACATATCTCTCACAATAAAAAAGTTCACAAGAAACTTGGGGCATTATATCGAAGCCGCCAATTCCTAACCAAGTCGGCTAGAATCTCCATAGCCAATGGCTAATCTCTACCCTACTCTATACATCCCCCATACTTACCAACCTTAGACAGACAGACCTACACAAGCTGGATGCTTGTTACAACAAAATTGCTAAATTTGCCACTGGAGCCTCCTACCGCAGCCATCATTGTATCTCCCTTAAAAAACTAAACTGGCTAGAACTCCCACAACTCCTTCACTTTAATCAACTCACCCTCATTCACAAACATATTAACCACCCCCACAACATCCCATCCCTTCTGACCCTTCTCCAACCCTGTCACTCCACTAGGCCACTACGATCAAGCAACAAAAATCAAGTCATTGTTATCAAACATAAAAACTCAGCAGGAGAAGCTCTATTTTCATGTACCATATCAAAACTTTGGGACAATCTTCCCCCTTCCTTAACTACTCTACCTTCCAGCAGCCTTTTCAAGATTGAGCTCAAATCCCACATAAATTACACTGGCTTTGTCCTTGCTCTAATCCAGACTAACACCCTCACCCTTATTCCCCCCCCCACTTAGACTCTTAACCAAATATATTAGCACTACTACTAACCACAGTCAGGTTAAGCTGGGTGACTTTGCATACTTTAAAAATTGTCTGTCAACTTTGTTACAACTTATAAACGACAAGAAACTTAACTTGCAACATTTACTGTATATACTGTTGATAATCAATATCTTGCTATTGTATTAAAGCCAACAACCTGTAATGTCGTTTACTATTGCTTCAACTTTCTATCTCTATTAATCATGTATATGATGTGGAGCTTTTCTCCCCGGGCATCCGCTGAAAAGGACCTGCTTCCAGTCGGAATTTCCTGGTAAACAAATGTAAATAAATAAATAAAAATAAAATGACCATTCCACCAGGGCAAGGCTGTAGAGATGGCTCAGAGACTGGAAAAAATATGGCAAGTAAAATAAACTTAAAAGACTGGTTCCAAGTTTCATTTTTTTTCAACATTTTCTGATAAAACAATAACAGTATCACCGATGACTGATTCATACAATGTTAAATTGACTAGAACGTCTAGTTTAATGCTGAAATACAGAATGCTAGATATTGAAAATGCATATTTAAGGCAATGCATTACTGAAGGTGTTGTGCCTAAGGGCTTAGGAATATAGAAGCTTTCTAATAATGTTGAAAATGGTGGTTTATTACATAAAGAACGTATTGACATTTTTGAATGCTTTTTTAAACTATCATTAAACCAGCTTGTTTTTTGAACTGCAAGACTGTACTGAGTTCCTTTTCCGTGGTACCTGACTTTGCCTTGGATTAATATTCCAAATGAGCAGTTAGTTGTAGAGCAGTGAAATACTGAGTATGTTCATTTCCTTGGAAACTTTGCCTGAGACATAAGAGGATAATGTAATCACTGCTGTACTCATTTATTATGATTTCATGTGTGGTTCAGAAACTAATTTCTGCAAGCTAAATGTAGTAAAAATATGTACACATTGTCATCTGACAGTTAATTTTATCAGAATTATGTTTTTGTATTGCAATAGTTATCAAATATTTTTGGTTTAGTGTTGCTTTTGCAGTCATAACACACACACACACACACACACACACACACACACACACACACACACACACACACACACACACACCTCATCTATCTATCTATCTATCTATCTATCTATCTATCTATCTATCTATCTATCTATCTATCTTTCAATCTTTCTTTCTTTCTTCCTATGCTAACATGGAAGACTTAGGTGTGTACTTCACCACTGGAGTGCTAACTCTAAAAGAAGTAGAAAGGAGATTCTTTATAAACTCTATGTATAATGATGTGTTTATGTATTTATTTCTTTTCTATTAAACCAAAATTATCTCCTCACTAAGACAAACCAACCCATAACCATAAAGTACAAATTCATAATATACTGGGGAGGTCCAACAAAGGATCCTCTATGAGTCATTGTCAAGAGCATAGTCTGCCATCATACATGCAAATACATATAATGAAGGATTTTAATTTGTAAACAAGATTAGATAACTTCATCAATTTCAAAATTTTTGCGTGAAATGAGCAAAATATACATTTCTAAAGACATATTCACCAAAGAAACAGTTGCCAATTTTGCGATTTGCCAAGTATTTTTACAAAGAGGAGATCCCTGCATTTGCCTTAAGAAATTACATTCACAGTAAGAGAATTAGCATTTTATTTCACAATATACTGTTATGGAAGTATATTGAATGTGTGGGCAAATAGAGACAAAGGAGCACTGTAACAAACATGCTCTTGATTTTATAAATGTAGTCCAGTTTCATAAGACATCATTAGATTCTCTCAGAACATACTGCCTACATACATTTTACATCAGGGATCATAACAGAATCAAATGAATAGCTTTTCAAATCCTTTCTAAGCCATTTGTCATTCTAACAGAAAATTTAATATTCCCATTGCTCCATTAATATCACTACAGCTACAAATGTGTACCTAAGGCATGCCCTTGTTTAGAAATAGCTTATACCTTCAGGACTCATTGATTAATTCACTAAATGAAATACACTGCAGCAACAGCAACAAACAAACAAACAAACAAACAAATAAACAAATAAATAAATAAATAAAATCACTTAAACATTAAAATGGAAGTTCTAAAAATGAACATACACAGAGATAGAGAAGAAGAGAGGAGCAGGGAATGAGAGACAGACTGAGACAAACAGAGTTCTAAACAACGTTAAAGTTTTGATATGAATGACAAACCTGTTGCAGTGATGTCCTAGCAAATGGAGCTTGAAAATATACATTCTGATTCTTATCACCCTACCTGGTAAGATCCAACCATAAAGCGGTCACTTTTGAAGTCTCCATCTCCCCCAACCCCCCTCTAGCTCGGATCAGACATAAAAACTTTTCCAAAGCTGATTACAGCCTCCTGAGGGAAGGTATAAACAGCTTCACAGCCCCCTCACCTTCTGTAGGAACTGGTACAAATATCAAAAATACACCAAAGCACTATATGAGCATTTATATAGATGCATGGAATCAGGAATACCCAACAGGACTAAATCATCCTCTGCAAGGAAGAGTAAACCTATCTGGTGGACATCTGCAATAAAAAACTCTATAACAAAGGAAAAAAAAAGTGTTGTTCAAGACCAAGAAGGAGCAGGTGCCCAATTGGAAGTAATGTCTCCTTAGCCTGAACAAGCAAATAAGAGCACTAGTGAAATCCTCCAAAGCAAACTTTGAGTCCAAATTGGCCACATCTACTAGAGACAATCATAAGGCCTTCTTCACATATGTCTGCAACCTCAAAGGAAGCACCCGGATCTGTTCAGAACTGGTGGTCAAGGACACCACATATACAAATTCTGGAGATATAGAAAACTTGCTGGCTTCAGAGTCAGCGAAAAATTCACTAACATCCCAGGCTGCATCCTACATGAAGGGAGGAACTTGCAGCACAATTTGATGCCCTATTCAACCAAAGCCTGAGTACTGGCTTTGTCCCAGCTAAGTGGAGGATAGCCACTGTCATCCCTTTGCACAAAGGTGGAGCGTCCACCGATCTGGGAAATTACAGACCCATCAGACTAGCCTGATCTGCAAGGTCATGGAACAGATTATCATAGACCTCATTAACAAGGACATTGGCAACCTCAAAATACTTGATCCCACATAGTTTGGCTTCATCAAGGGGAGGTCATGTCTGCTACATTTGGTTGACTTCTTTGAGACAGCCACCAAAGCCATGGATGAGGGGAAGACAGTGCACACCGCCTACCTTGACCTGGCCAAAGCCTTTGGCACTATTTCCCACTTGGGCATAATAGATAAACTCTCTCAACTAGGCATCAATCCATATGTTACTAGATGGGTAGCAATCTGGCTCACTGATAAAACCCACCTAGTCAAAATAGGGGAAACCACCTCAAGCAGTAGACCTGTAACAAGTGTCATACCCCAGGGTTTGGTCTTGTGGCCTCTGTTATTTGGGATATACTTTTCTGAGGTACAGGCCAAAGCCAGTGGCCTATGGCTGACCAAGTTTGCAGATGACTGCAAGTTGGGTGCTGTCAGCAATTCCCCTAGTGATGTGGACATCTCCAAGAGTGTCTCACTCAGAGAAATGATTGGTGCCAGAAACATGGCCTCAAGCTGAATATCAAAAAATGCATCATCATCAGCCCCTTTGGGAAGAGTGACATCCCCACAGATTATCACATAACTAACAATGCCCTAAGCACGCAGTCAGTCGTGAGGGATTTGGGCACCCAGGTTGATAGCAACCTGGCTTTTTCACCACCATGTTGCTTCTGTTGTACGGAAAGCCTTCTACATGGCCGACCTCATAAGTAAGGGTAGCTCATCCAGGAACAGGGAGGTCATAACATCCCTGTATTCTTCCCTTATAAGGCCCATTATTGAGTACTATACCCCTTTCGGCATGTACCTTGCAAAGCACATGCAGCACTGGAGAGAACACAGAGGTTCCTCACCAGTTGAATCTAGGGCTTCAAACATGTACCATACACAGATAGGCTAAAAGCCCTAGCCCTCTACTCAGTTTCACACAGACTCCTCAGAGGTGACCGCTGTCTGGCATACAAGGTGATCAAGGACCCCACCTTGATGGGACTGCTGCATATCCGCAAGTCAAGCTCCACTCGAGTAACTCATATGTGTGACCTCAACATGGTCTGTGACATCAACAGGACTTGGCTTACAAATTTGTGTCCGAGAGACTCTCCTATCTATGGAATAGACTCCCTCTCCACATCAAGCAGAGTACCTCTTTACCCCATTTTAAATACAACCTGGATAACTGGATGGGAAACAGAAAATATACCCCTGGGATTATACCCATGTTCCTGCTAGACAGGGGCATTGTGTGCTGACTTGTCTCTACATGGGCTAAACTCTTTGCTAGGCTGATAAGGGCCTCAGGGCCAATAGCATAGTTATCTCCTATGATCCTATGATCCTATGACCCTATGTAAGAAAGTGTACAAGACCAGATAAAATAGAATATTTAAAGGTCCAGGTTATAATAAACAAAGATATCACTTTTTTTTAGATGTCTTTTTTAATCCAAGCAGAAGCAGACAACCAGACACATCACAACAAAATATATTGTTGTTAGATACACAAAGACTTCCAAAGCTTCCAAATATATAAAAAATCAGTTTAATTCTTCATAAATATATTAAAAACAAAGATAAGCACTTTAAAAGCCTTATACTACTGACTGCTTCATCAGATCTGACAAGTAACAAACAGAAGAACATTAAAAAAGGTACAGAGTTACCTCATCAAATCATGTAACTTTAATAAGGGCCTTAAAGGTACTATCTCATTTAAACAGATCCCCTTTTCATCCTGCAATTTTAAAATCCACTTAGTTTCCATACATTCAACCTTGGCTTTGGTATCACCCCCACTTTTATTACATTTATACAGTTCCAACACCATAAACTTGAATTGATATGAATTGCCATGCTTTAATATATGTTTACTTAAAACATTCCTACTGTCCTGTTTCCTTATCTCATACAGGTGTTCACGTATCCGATCTTTCAAGCATCTATTAGTTTTGCCCACTGGACTTGTTGTTGTGTCTTTCGGCTGTTCCCGGTTAGGGGTCGCCACAGTGGAACTCAGATCCGCTAATGATTGGCAGTTAATTTTTACGTGCCGAGTTACCAGCCCTGATGCACAACCTTCAACAAAGGTACGCCCATTCACACATGTCTCCACGCAGAAGATGCTCTAGCTGAGAATCGAACCGGACAGCGTCTTACTGTGAGGTGACAATGCTACTGCAGCACCACCACCGCGGGTATATAGTTTTGCCCACTGGACTGATGAAGGCAAATTGGCTGAAACTGGTTTGCTGATTTTTTCCCCTGTATCTGTTTTCCATAGTTGTTTAAATTAAACACAGTATTGAGGAAGAAGCTGACTTTTTGTGAGCTGGTTTATTGGATTTTGAATCTATATGTTTTCTATCAAAACACACTTCTTTTAATTCCTTTAATAGTTTTCTCCATTGTTTCCTGCTTACTTCTTTATGACCAAAATTTATTCCAAACACACATTTCCTTCTTTGTGAATTGCATTCCTCCTACCTTTACTCTATCTCCCAGACCTTTGCTTTTATACTCATTTAATGTCGTACTTATTTCTTTTAAAGATCCAGCTACACAAACTATAGCTTCTTTCATCCATAAACTGTTTTTAGTTATTATTATAAAATTATCTGTATATGTCATTAAAACTGTAATGTCTACACCTGTTTGCATTACATACTTTGCATTTTTCATTTTACAATTCACCTCAATTATTACCATATTCCTAACTAAAACAAATAAAATACAACTCAGAAGACAGCCTTGTGTTATCCCATTACTCATCCCAATTTCTTTACTTAACCAGTCAATTACCAGAGTTCTTATTTTATTATTACTGTATGCTGTCATACAAACTTTCCTAATTTTATTACCGAAATTATGTCTTCATTAATTTCCATAATGTGTCATGCTCTATTGTATCAAAAGCTTTATTAATATCATCTACCATAAGGTTTACATTTATCCTATTTAAAATATCATCCAGCATTTCTCTATCATTAGGAATTCTTAACAGCTGTTTCCCTTCATACCATATAAACTTTCCTCTATTATATTTTCCATCTTATTTTCTGATCTTTTTTGTATTATTTTTATAAATATCTTTTAATCTGTATTATTTAATACTATTGATCTCCAGTTTTTTATATCTTCTTTTTCTCCTTTTTTCATATGAATATTAATATTCCATTACAGAATTATTTATAGCCAAAAACTATCCCCCGGATTCATGAACCTTGCGCCAGGCGCCAGCATAGCGTCGGCGTTATAACGCCAAATATGGCTGCTGAGCGATTCAGGTATGAATGAATTCCACGTGCACTACCGGCGTGCGCCGGACCGTCTCCGCCCCCGGCTTAGGTATGCAAAACACACTGTGTGCGGTATTGCACCATGCAAATGAGGGCAAATAGCGATTCACGAAGTGGCGCAGGTGTAGTGTAAGGGCACGGCAATGTAAACCAAAAAAACGGTTTACATTTACCCAAACATGACCGAGGAGTAACGGAAGGCTGTCAAAGTCAGGTATCATATAGGTGCAATATGCCAATGTGGAAAGGCACCGAGAATGTCCAAAGAAAATATGCACAAAATATAAAAAATGACATAAATGGCACGTACATAGAAAGAACAGCAGACCCCCGGGATATGTGCACAGAAGTTGCAAAGCAATGAAATAATATGACAATGTCCTAAAAGAGCAGTATAACACACATCAGCTGCACAGCCACCACACACCATAGTATGTATGTAAAGCTTCAACCCCAGCGCAATGGTTGTCAAGGAGTGGTGGTGGTGTTCGGTGCCGTAACCATGTATTAGTAGTCAATTCCAT